>NC_068922.1:34457500-34760530 GCF_023091745.1 Budorcas taxicolor | reverse complement strand
CAGAACCAGGGCCCCACGCCGAGGGCCAGCCTGGGTCAGCAGGGCTCTGATGGCCCTGGGCGCCGAGCCAGCCCCGTGTCCAGGGCTGAGGTGATCAAGGGGGAGACCACCGGCCCCTGCAACAGTAGACAGCTGTTCGGGCAGTTCCTCCTGAAGCCCGTGAGCCGCCGCCCCTGGGACTTGATCAGCCAGTTAGAAAGTTTCAACAAGGAGCTTCAGGAGGAGGAAGGAAGCAGTGGCAGCAGCAGTGGTGGTAGTGGCAGCGAGGACAGTGATACAGAGCTGCCCTGGGGGAGCTGTGCCGGCCCAGCACCCCAGCGGCCAGGCCTCCTGAAGGACATAGCACCTGAGGACCCCAGGACCAGGCCAGGCAGAGTTAAGAGCAAGTCCGAGAGCTGGAGCGAGGAGGGCAGGCCTCAGTCCCCCAGACCCTGGCAGGCAGAAGGCAGAGGTTCTGTGTGGTTGTCGCCCCCCGGGAGCTGGATTGCCGAAGACGGGGACCGAGAGGTTGAGGACAGGGTGGCCCAGCTGGCAGTCAGCCCAAGGCCTGTGAAACGAGCAATATCTTCTGGGTTGAATGATGCAAAACCCGAGCCCCCATCCGATCCAGCAACACGGAAGGAGCCCCCGCCCAGCCAGGAGCTCCCTGGCAGTCTCGGAGCTGTGGAGCTGAGTGCAGCCGGCCCTCCAAAGGCGGGCGGTGGGGAGCAAGGGAGCACAAGGGCACCCCTCTCTCTTGCCGGCAAATCCCGAGGCCTGTCTGCACCAGACTTGAGGTCTGTGGGGCTGACGCTGGTGCAGGAGCACAGTACCAGCCAGCTAGCGGGGTCTCCGGGTGATGCCAATGCAATAGAAATCCCCCCAAATGAGTCCCTCGAAGCCAGGGCCGCCAGGATCCTGGGCATCGAGGTGGCTGTGGAGTCCCTGCTGCCAGGCACCCAGAGGGCAGGGCAGAGCCGGCACCCCGAGCCAGATGGAAGTGCCCTCAGGCCTGAGTCCCCCAGACAGGAAGCAGTGGCCAGCTTGGCCCAGCCCAATGAGTCCACCACACCTGCCGACGCCTTCTATGGCAGGAGGAAGTGCGGCTGGACCAAGAGCCCTCTGTTCGTAGGCGAGAGGGACAGCACCCAGCAGGCTCCCCGGGCCTCTGAGCCCATGGGTGTGGATGGGGCCGTCCCCAGCAAGGCCCCCGAACCTCCGCCCAGCCCCCCGGAGTCTCAGCCTTTCCTTCCCAAGGACGTGGAGACAAAGCCACCCTTCAGGTCCACCTTGTTCCACTTTATAGAAAGGACCCCAAACTTGGCATTCTCAGAAAGGAAGCTCCGAAGCACTTCCAGAGTGATCGAAAGTTTACAGGAGAAGCTGGTTTCCCCGCCCAGGAAGGCGGACCCCGACCGCCTGATGAGGATGAAGGAGGTGAGCTCTGTGTCTCGGATGAGGCTCCTGACGTCCCGGGGTGCGGACTCCGAGGAGGAGCCCAAGGCCGAGAGGGGCCCCGGGGCGTGGCCGGGAGGCCTGGTGGCTCCCAGCACCGGGCATGAGCTCTCCGACCCCGAAGGTGCTCTGTTGCTGGAAGTAGACGGGCATCCAGCAGCACGAAGGGAGAACGGCGGCCGGGACTTCTGGTGCCCAGGTGAGGAGTCAGGCAGAGGGCCGGGTGTTCAGGTTGCGTTTGACGTCCTGAGAGCATCAAAATGCCCAGTGGGTAGATGATGAAACCTGCAGATTCACAAAAGATCAGATCGACTCTGAATTATGGTGCCCAAAGAGTCGTCATTCTACCCAAGAATTATCCAGAAGCTTCTCTTAATAGTAAGACCTTGCAGTGTATTTTAAATGATCCAGTCTTCATAGATATTTTCTATGTAAGTGACTAGATAAAGTTGCCTATATAAACACCCGTGGGGCCCCTAACTCTGAAGAGGTACGTCAGTAAGCTATGCCAGCCAGGGTGTAGGCACCTTGATTGGTCTCCTAGGAGACTAGGGCGTTTGTATTCTGTTCTCTCCCCAGATAATAGACATTCCCCCAGATAACCCTCGGACTTCCCAGGTGGCTCTAGTGGTAAAGAACCCGCCTGCAAATGCAGGAGACATGAGAGGTGTGAGTTTGATCCTTGAGTCGGGAAGATCCTCTGGAGGAGGACATGATAACCCACACCAGTATTCTTGCCTAGAGAATCCCATGGACGGAGGAGCTTGGAGGTTACAGTCCATGGGGTTGCAAAGAGTCAGACACGACTGAAGCGAATGAAGCAAGAAGCGAATAACCTGCATTGCTTGGTTAGCCTAATGAGAAAAGAAGCACCCAAGTGATTCAATAAACTTCCTGCCCTGGGATTCTTACCGAATCCTTTGTCCTCGGTTGTTATCTCTTTTCGCCACCACACCATTCATGAAAGACTTCAGAGGTTTAGACAGAATTAGCAGTTTGCACTTTCTCAGCACCAGCCCACGCGCCCCTCGAAGCTCACGGGCCCACCCTGTTTCTTCCAGCCCCTCAGCTCTGATCACTTAGCCCAGGGGAGCCGGTTCTGGCAACAGCCTCCTGCAGACCTGAAGCCCCGTGTATTCTCATCTTCACGGGTCTCTCCAGTCTTCACTGTATAGACCACGGGGCAGGTTCTCACAGCAAGGACATGGTGCCCCCACACACCAGTTCACTCTCCCAGCTCTGACAAGAGCAGGCAAGAGAGCCTTGGGAATTTCTGGTCCAGGCCTGGGGGTTATCAATGATATTACCAGTTATATTCCCTAGACATGGTTCAAGGAGGGGAGGCATCCATCTTGAACTACCGACTGGAAGGGGCCTTTTTGCCGGGAGGGGCAAGGGTGCCCTGTCCTCAGTGGTCTGGCTCTGCCTCCACCCCAGCCCATCCTGGCAGCCAGGCCCTTCCATCTGCCTAGCTGCCCTGACCGGGTGGTCCTCCCCACCCCTGCTGCTCTGCTTCCTGTTTTGAAATCGGGTTTAAAAGGAGATGGAAAGATCACTTGTTTCAGCTGGAAGAATCCCGAAATTTTTGTTCAATTAAAAAAATCTCCTTTGCATTTTTTCAGTTTTCTCCCAAATGCAGAGAGATCCTTAATGCTCCCACCCTCTCACAGAATCCAGGATTGACAGAAGCCGTCTGTCAGGGCCCTCCTGGGTCATCTGAGTGACCACGTTGGTCTTTCCTGCGGGAAAGAACAGCGGGGGTGTGGGGCCTCGGCCACTACGTGGAAAGAGCTCCGTGGCCCATCTGTGAGCCGTCGTGAGGCTGCAGCAGGAGACGTCCCCCGACCCCCACCAAATGGGGTTCGAAAGCCATCATAGGCTTTTTCTTTTAATCGAAGGATAATTAGTTTACAGAATTGTGTTGTTTTCTGTCAGACTATCAACGTGAATCAGCCGTAGATGTACGAATGTCCCCTATGCCGTAGGCTTTTAAAGTGAGTTTCTTATCTGTAAAGTAAATCAGGCTGAAAGTGTTAGTCATCCTGAGAATTACAAGAATTTTAAAGGGAGATGCATCCTGTTAAAAGAAAAACATCAGTTTGTAAAGATTTCCATGCCTCCATTCATGGCCACGTATTTTGGGGAATGTGTTATAAAATTTCTAGTTCCATTCAGCTCTCCCTCAATTCTCAGCCTGAGCATCCGGCATGTGAACGGGATCATATGGGTAGCTGAAATCCCCCAGATAATGTCAGTTTCCATTTTAACCAGCCATTCAGACACCCTCACCTGTGACTTTATTATCTATTTTGTTGCTGTAGTTTCCAACCATTAGAAATTTTTAATTACTTTTTTGCCACTCCGTTTGGTGCATTTGCTATTTAATACACAATAAGATGACCAAAAATCTCAAGGCAGAGAGCTCCTTGAGGTGATGGCTTCCTGAAGTGGCCACATAGTGAGACCCATGAGGGTAATTCCTCACGTGTGCAGCTACTCAGGTACTCCCTTCAGCCTTCCACATGCTGGCCACCAGGTCTCACTGCAAAGCCAGTCCTTCTGAGAGGCCTTAATCGAGGTAGGAAAGCCTTGTTGCTCATGAGCTTTTGCACTCTTTCCTTTTGATGTATTTTTATCATTTTAAACGCAAAAGTCATCATCTCCATCCTCGCCCGACCCCTGCCTTTCCTCTGTCACCTCAGGGTATGGGACCCGCATCACTGCCCCAGACTCACCGCCCACTTAGATTCCAATTTTGTTCTGGAATTTTCAAGCACTATCGTACCTCATACATCTGTAAACCACCGCCCCCGCGCCCCCCCACACATCCTTCTAGAACTTTATTACCTGTGTTATATACCCATCATATCATAAAGACTTGCCTTCAGCTTAAAGACAGTCGTTTCAGCTAACATTGTTTTAGTGTTTTTCGGTCCAGGGGAGCTCTAGCTAAGAAATCAGCAGCTCAAAACTAATTCAGGTCACAGCATTCCCATCTCTGCTGGATGGATTATGTCAGAAGCCTAATCCGGGTGCATCGGTGTCCGAGCCTGCTGGTCTGGTTCCGTCCACCTCTGCTGGCCACTCTCCTGGTACACATTCAGGAGGAGTGGGGGCAACCTGTCCTCTTCGGGCCTGGGGTGGGGATAACTGGGGCAAGCTTGAGAGGAGCCACGTAGTGCCATTAGATGGCTGGGCGTCAGCACATCCTCACAGGCGGTAGCCTTCGAGGGTGTTCATACGTGAAATACCCACCAGGGTGGGCCTTAGTGATCTGTCTTCCCCCGACACAATGCCCACAGGAACCAGGAGGGGCATGACTACCCTGTTCTCCGGCACCTCTGCCGGCAGTATGATGGCCCCTGGTCACATGTGGCTCCTGAGTGCTTGAAACATGGCTCGTCCCAATTGAGATGGGCTGTAAATGTGTGATACGCATGCCAGAGTTCAAAGACATCACCAAAAAAAAAAAAAAATCTAAAATGTCCCAATAATTTTTATTGATTACCTGTTGAAATGATAACATTTTGGATATATTTGGTGACATAAAATGCACCATTGAAACTATTTTCACCTGCTTCCTTTTGTTTGCCCTAACATGGCTACTAAAAACTTTAACATACTGTGGCTCACGTTGTATTTTTATTGAACCTCGACCCTCCATGGTCTAAAGAAGGAGTCCTTGATCGTACTGATTTCTCTCTGTGGTTCTGTCTCTGGGCCCTCAGCTTCAGCAGTGGGGGTCGGGCTCCACGTACCTGCCCTCAGGTGGGCTGCTGAGGGCCGGGCTCTGTGTCCCTGGAGGCTCAGCCTCTCGAGGCCTCTCCCCGCCGCCAGCGCGCCCTTTCATCCATTCGTGACCACCCGCTTCCATCTCATCTTCGCTCATGGGGGTCCCCCAGAATCAGCACTGAATGAGGCCAACTGAGCACAGAGAGGGGCTCAGCCGCTAAGACCCGTGTTGTCACCATGGGTGTTAAGTGTAGACCTGCAGAAGGCAGCTTGTTCATGGGATCTGCCTGCTTCCAACGAGACAAACACTTGGTGCTGTAAGCGTTTGAGGAGCAGCAGACCCCTTCACTTTTCCCTTTCATGCATTGGAGAAGGAAGTGGCAACCCAATCCAGTGTTCTTGCCTGGAGAATCCCAGGGACGGGGGAGCCTGGTGGGCTGCCGTCTATGGGGCCGCACAGAGTCGGACACGACTGAAGCGACTTAGCAGCAGCAGCAGCAGACCCCTTCCTAAAAGCAGAGCCTGCCCCAAGTGCAGCAAACACTGTCTTAGTTGTCGCAGTTGTGGCGTCTCATCATAAGTACATCCCAAGGAGTCAAGAAGGTGTGTGGTGTGTCAGTCGTTCAGTCGTATCCGACTCTGCGACCCCATGGACTGTAGCCCACCAGGCTCCTCTGTCCAGGGGATTCTCAGGCCAGAATACTGGAGTGGGTTGCCATGCCCTCCTCCAGGGGATCTTCCCAACCCAGGAATCTAAGCCAGGTCTTCTGCATTGCAGGCGGATTCTTTACCAGCTGAGCTACCAGGGAAGCCCAAAGTCGCTCAGTCGTGTCCGACTCTTTGTGACCCCATGGATGGTAACCCTCCAGGCTCCTCTGTCCAGGGGATTCTCCAGGCAAGAATACTGGAGTGGGTTGCCATTTCCTCCTCCATTGTCAAGGTGTGCAGAGGACACAGCAAGATATCTTGCTGCCAGAGAAGTGGGACTCTGCGTGGCCTTCAGAATGCACTGTTGTCCAGATGGGTTGAGGAAGAGATGGCTCTGATAGTTTTAATACCTGTTGAATTGTACCATCCTGCTAGACTTCTTATGTATTTGCTCTTAAGAACTTAGGAGCCCTTTGAGCTGCCATGGGAGGAGATTCTGACCGTGGGAGGTACACATGTGAGCCTCAGGTTTGTGTGGACCCCAGAGATCTGTGATGCCCGAGGGGCCCAGCCACAGCCCAAGTGAGAATCTAGGACCATTGTTCTGTTGTATGGTGTCCCTTTTTGGAAACCAGGGCCGCTTGGGCCCCGTGTGTGTAGCTGTAGAGTGGATCAGCATGGCAAATCAGATTCACACGCACTGCTGTGTGGAAGGCTGGCGGGCGAGCCTGCAGCCTGGGGCCTGCGTGCTGGCTGTGGGGTCAGAGACAGGAGGCCTGCCATCACCAGGCCCAGTTCTCAGGGTTTCAGGCCCCCCTGGGACATCACTGGTCCCACGGCATGCTTTCCTTAGAGTTGCAACGTACATGCACACAATATCCTGCTTAGCATCAGCTGAAAGCATCACTACTGCTTTACAAGAGTTGCAGTTAAAGTGAATTATGTTCCCTGTGAACAACAGGAAGGGACGGTCAAAATACTAAGCTGCCCCCATTTCCCATCTGTGATTAGGCATGGGTCATACCCGTTCCTTCAAAACAGCCTTTAGATGATGATAGCCGTTTACTCCTTGGTGAAAAATAAGGTCGGTGAGATGTCTGAAAATTAACATCTCAACACCTGTAGGCCCGGCTCCCTACACATTTATTTCTGGCCTGAGGATTAAATAGAAAGCAGACCAGTGGAATATGCTACTCATTTTCTTTTGTTTCCTTTTTCTGCAGATTCCTATGACCCAAGCAGGGTGGAGAGGGTGTGATGGCGCGCCGCTGGAGTGTGGGGCCGCGTCTTTTGCTGATGGGTGACCCCCGAAGCTGGCCTCAGCCCCGCCACCTGGGAGGAACCTCACTGGGCCATCCTTCCCCATGGCCAGGACACACATCGACTCCACAGAGTCACTCTGTGGAAATAAAGCAGTAGTCTGTTGAAAGCATCTGTTTTTATAGCACGAAGGGTTAATACCTATATTTAGAAAAGAGTCACAGGGACCCTCCTTAATGATGGATTTAGCCCAGCTGATAGAGCGTTTGGTGTTAATCTGGCTATATGTGAAAACTCAAATGTGGGTGGTTTAATGAATGATTTTGAAAGGACCAAGAATGTCATAAATCCCCCTTCGCATCCCTGTGGCCTGCTGCCCACGCTCACTTTCGGGAGTTTGGGGGACGTAGGCCATTGCTAGTGTTTCAGCACTTTGAGTTTCCGGGAAATGTGAACACCTATGTATGATCCATTTCTCATCAATTTGGCCCTCTGCTGCTGAAGTCACTTTACCTATTAAGTAACTTGCCATCAGCAAATGAAAGCGGTAGCTTGTAAGTTTCCAAAAGATGAAACCTTGTACCATGATGGACAAGAGTAGTATTTATCGGCAATGAGACGCTCTGATCTTTTGCAAACATGCCATTGTCTGCTTTGCACTCAGTATTATCTATTTTTATTTCCTGTATGGATGTCTAGAAGTTCTTTATATGAGAAATAATTGCTGGTAAAATAGACCATTTTAACAAAGTAACTATATTTCTTTTTACCAAAAAAATGCTATTTTTCTATGATGTAAACAGTTGTTAGGTGGCAGATTTTTAAGGAAGTTTATTGTATTTAAGAGTCTGTATCCCTTTGTGTGAGAGGAAGCCAGAGAGGGTTCGCATTTGCTTTAAAGCATAAACCCCTCACCCATTCACAGCTCTTGCTGCTCTTAGTTTATCTTAGAAAGATGTCAACAGAGACATTTTTCAGGGTTGATAAAATTAACTTTTCACAAAGATTTTTTTTTTTTGTACAAATGCAGTTATAAGGTTATATTTGAAAATAACCCTCTTAAAACCAGCCAACAACATCCTTACAACAAATTTTTGCTGCCATATTCACTAGAATTACCAAAAAAACCCCGTAGTTTCATCTTTGTTCATCTGCGGGGATGTGCCCTGAGACCAGATCCCCCTCCCCTCACCCCCATTGTCCCTTTAAAGAAATGTGTATTTTTATCTAGAATGATCTTTAATTAGCGTCTGCCTATTTTCCAAAAGTGCTAGAGACATTATATGTACGCCATTACAGAAGTATTATGAGGCCTATGTATTCTGCTGTTTATTGCATTAATCTGCACAAAGTTTATGCATTTTTAAAAAAATGTGTTTGTCACTTCTTTCTAAGTCAGGCTTTCTCATGAGCTAACACTTCCTCAGTGGTTTCTGTCTCCTCCCTCCCTCCCTCCTTTTCATCTTTTCTTCCTTCTCTTTCTCTTTCTTTTTCAGAAACCACCTTATCAATTTCTAAGCATTTTGAATTCCTAAGATGTGAACTGCTGAGTGGTCTGCCATTTGGCCCTAAAACACTCTGGGCTCTCATGGCCTGCTTTTATCTGTCCCATATGATTGTATTTCATCAGAACTCCATGCATTTGGACAGTAATAAACAACACGGAGTCTAAGCAGTTCTGAGAAGTCTTTTCAAACCCACCTCGCAGCCTTGCTTCTTCCCTGTTTCTCATGGTCACTCCTTTCCAGATTTTGGTTCGTGTGAAATTAGAGGCTTTGCTTCTCACAGCCCATGGGGATGATGGGCTGGACCTATGCTGGGAAAATCACTGGAGTCGTCTGGTACCGCTGGGAGCAGCCACCTGGGGGGTCCTTGTGAGGGGGTGTACATCCCTCTTAGGTGCAGATGAGAGAGGGTATATGTATATACACACACGCATGCATCATGTGTGTACATAAACATGCATATAGACACACACGTGTCATGTATGTACACTTACAGACATATATACTTGTGTGTGTCGTGTATGTATATACATATTACCGGGTCTGACTTTCCCGTTACAGTCTTTAATTCCATCTAAAACATCTTTTAATCAAAAGAGTTCAATCAGAGCTTATTCCTCAAGAGAAAGAGAAGAATCCTAAAGGGAAGAAATCACAAACCAGAATATGACACTCTGTTTTCTTCTAAATCCTTGTATCATATCCCTCTGAAACTATTCTAAAAATTTAGGGGAAATTATCAGTATTTATCCCTTTAACCTTAATTTCTAGATTCTAGCATGTACAGAAGTTTTTGGGAGGAGAGGTAACTGAAAATGTGACTTTTAAACTTGCATTTTCTAAGGTAAATAACGGTTTCTAATCCTATAAAATAGCTTGTCCAGAGGTTTTGAACTTTTGCTAATTATTCTTTTATTATTTCTATTTCTCATACATGCACAGCTCTCTCTGATCATTTGTGGCTGGAAAGGAAGTATTCATATTTTGTATTTGTCATTATTTTTCTCATTCATATGATTTACTGTTGGTGTTTAATAATTGGGGGCTTATAAGATTAAAAGTTCTAATTTTGACTATTTGGACTTTAAAAATGTGAGGAATCACAATTGAAATGTATTTGTATCTCTTGATTTGCAAAAGAAGGGGTAAAATATTGGTAATATAGCTCTAATTACCTTTCTTTGAAGAAAATTCCTGGACCATTGAAAACCAAACATCTTTATTATTGTTTTGAACCTTCAGTTCCTGCAAACTACAGAAAACTCCCTCTGAAGGGTGCACCGTCCCTGACTGCGTCTTTAGAATCCTTTTCCGTGTTTGTACATAACTATTTGGGTCCCTTTTTTTAACATCCCTTAAAAATGTATGCACCGTGAGATCCTGATTTCCTCCGGAGAGTTGTAGGTTGAGGTTTGATTCCTGTGGAAATTCTAAGTAGACCCTTGTCTGTTTCACATGATGGTTTGTGAAGGGCTGTCTGCTGTTCACAGAAGTCCAAGTGTCTAAACCCAAATGACCCTGTTGAGCTTAAACTCAAATGACTGCTTTTTGCAACAGCAAAATGACTTTCTCTGATAGCACCTTGGTTGTGGGTTTCTGGGGAAAAGATAAATTTGATTCTCAGTTGACACAACTACTTCCCAGCTCTGAGCAGAAAGGGCTGATGAAAGATAAGGTGAACCCGGCATCTCATCTGTAACCTTCCAAGATTACACTTGTGCGTCTTTTGTCTTGTTTAAAATGACTAAATGGTACACAGTTAAATGTCAGGTTAGCGTCCCCCGTAAACGGGCCAGCACTGCAGAATGCCTTTAAATATCTGGGCTCAGAGACCTGGATGCAGTACCATCACTCTTTAGGTGGTCACTATTCCGCCAGATCCACCTGGCAGAGATGGAGTGACGGGTGCAAGTGCATTTCTTAAGCCAAAGCTGTTACAGGCCTGGGGGACTTCTGCATTTTCTTTCTGTTTTGTTTTGAACTCCTGATTCTGCACATCTGTTTGTGGGAGGAGGGTTGCTACTCAGGACAGGATTTAAGAGACTGATTCCAAGTGACCTTTAAGAGTCTGCCTGGTGGGAGGTCCTTTTCCAGGAGTGTGGGTTTGTCCTCTCAGGGACCCCCTCAAGCCAAGAAGGAGGAGATGATAAAATAACATGAAAGATAGAATGGTCCCCAGCCTGCACGTCTTTGGTTTTTGTTTTTTTAAAAAAGGTGGGGAGGAGTGGTAAAGACTGCAATTCAGCCTCTGGGAAACGTTGATGGGGTCTAACTCACAGCCCCCCAGAACAGTCTCAGGTTCATGGGCAGCAGTGGGAGGGACAGGGTGCCTGTGGAGTTGTGTGTTAGTTGCTCAGTCGTGTCCAACTCTGTGACCCCAGGGACTGTAGCCTGCCAGGCTCCTCTGTCCGTGGGATTTACCAGGCAAGAGTACTGGCGTGGGCTGCCGTTTCCATCTCCAGGGGATCCTCCTGACCCGGGGACTGAGCTCATGTCTCTCGTGTCTCCTGCTCGGCAGGCAATTTATTTACCACCACGCTACCTGGTGGTTTCCAAGTTGTATTAAAAAAAAGGTCCTTTTTACCTCTTTCCTATCAGCTTTTGCAGACTTGCCCTCATCCTCTCCTGGCTCCATGTGTGTGGAGCCCAAAGCTCAAGAGTTCCAGGGCCCTCTCCCTAGTCTGAAATTTCAGATCATGTCAAGATGCAGGCCTTAAAATGAAGAGCTATTCCCTGCCAGTTGGTAATTCAATGCACATATTAGAATATAACTGGAAAAGAAGTCCCTTGACCAAATTAATGCTGTAGGATGAAGTGCTTGGGCCAGGAATTGGCTTTAAGCTCTGCCTAAACTCTCTGTGACTGTGGCCACCTCTGGTACCCACTTGGAAACATTTCATAAGTGGGGGAAGGGATTGAACTAAATTAGCTGGTTTCTTCCAACTCTAAGATGAAATAACTGTTGTTTGGTGAAATTGAAAGTCCATAGGGTCTTTCGCCCTGACAGAACAGTCCAAGAGTAAAATAATTTGAAAACTGCGGCTGTACATGATGGAAGACCGGGTCATTCCCGGGGTAGGGAATCTTGCCATGACTTAATCTTTCACCGGGGTGGTCCATGTCCCCCTTCCCCCTTCCAATAACTTATCATGCTTTTGTTTCCCACCCCCACCCCCCACCATAGTACAGACCAGCCAAGAGACTGACAACATTGAATTCTCCCAAACATTTTTCTTAGGTTAGAACAGGGTACCGGGGTGTTTATGAGCCTGGCAGTCAGTCCAAGGCATTAATCTACAGTGTCCGTATAGACTGTTTTTCTCACAATTTAAATGCACTCAGGTTCAGAGAGTTTGTCTCTTCCCAGCTAAGTCGGCCTTTCTGCTTCTACCCCGAGCATAAATCTCCCCCAAGATAGTCAGCTTGTACTTCACAGCCTGGAAACGCTGTCGATCACCCCATTGCTCAGCACTGGGGACAACAGCCCCGTGGGAAGCATCGTTCCTCCAGGCCCAGTCGGTGTCTGGTCTGGACTCAGTGGGAGAACCCAGCTCTTGAGGTAGAGGTTTGTGCCTGATCACATCGAGGCTCTATTTGCTGTCTCGTCTCATGGCTACTTCTGTCCTGTGCTCCCTGCTTTACTACCTATGGCTGTTTTTATCTTGCCTAACCCCACTGGCATTTCAGAGGTCATCATGGCAGAGCCAACCTGTATAGACGCAAACCTAGATGTGCGTTTCCCTGAAATTTCCTCTGAGTATGTAAAATCAGGGAACTTTTCTACACTGTTGGTGGGAATGTAAATTGGTACAGCCACCATGGAGAATAGTACGGAGGTTCCTTAAAAAACAGAGCTACCATCTGATCCTACAGTCCCACTCTTGGGCATATACCCAGAGAAACACATAGTCTGAAAGGATACATGTACCCCAGTGTTCATTGCAGCACTGTTCACAATAGCCAAGACGTGGAAACAACCTAAATGTCCATCAACAGAGGAATGGATAAAGAAGATTGGTACATATATGCAATGGAATATAACACAGTCATTAAAAAGAATGAAATAATGCCATTAGTAGCAACATGCATGGACCTAGAGATTGTCATTCTGAGTGAAATCAGAGAAGGAGAAATACTGTATGACATCCCTTATATATGGAATATAAAAAGAAATGGATACAAATGAACTTTCTTACAAAGCAGACTCACAGACTTAGAGGATGAACTTATGGTTGCTGGGGAGAGGGAAAGAAGAGATAGTTAGGAAGTTTGGTATCACAGCATTGTTAATCAGCTATGTGTGTGTGTTACTAGCTTGGTCGTGTCCAACTCTTTGCAAGTCCGTGGAAGAAAACAAGGAAACCAACATTGTTGGGTTCCTACTGTGCACCAGGTATGTTATAACATAAATTCAATGTACAACACTTTACAAAAGACACATGGGTATAGAGAAGATAAATAATTGCTTACAGATGCAGCTCACAGCTGGTGAAAGGGCAGGGGTTCAAACCTATTTCTATACCCCAAAGTCATGCTGTTCATTTTAGCTTGCTGCATCCCGGAGGACAAAAGAATGATCCTCCAGTTAGTCAAGAAATTCAAAGGTAACATCTTACAACACTATATGCATCTGTTAGAATAAGATTCAACTGCTTATCCGAAAATCGGAAAAACCAGTAGCTTAAGTGAAATGCAAGCTTATGTCTCTCACACTTCCAAGGAACTCAGAGGCAGGCAGTCCGGGGCTAGCATGTCTGCTCCACGGTACCTGGGGAGCCTGGGCTCCTTGTATCTTTCTGTTCTAGCATCCTCTCATGGTGGCCTCCATCCTCAAGGTAACCTCATGGCCCAAGACGGCTGCCAAAGTGCCAGTCATCTTGGACACTTTCTAGGTAGCTGACAGGAGGAAGAATTCTCCTCCCAGGTGAGTTAGCTTACTTTAAAGAGATGTCCAGGAAGTCCTAAACTCTTCTGCTTATATTCCATTTGCTGAAACTTAGTCAAACTAGCTACAAGGGAAGTTGGGAAATGTAGTCCTTTAAATTACAGACCTGAATAAAATCATAATTCTGTTATCAGTGAAAGCAAAAGGGAAACTTGTGATGGCTAGTGGGGAAGGAATAAGAAATGTGAGATGGGGCCTGAGAGGATTCATTTTGAGAGCTTTGTAATTTTACCATAGGATCCGCCTTTTTTCGCATACAAGCTGTCAGGAGAGTTATTTTTGCCTTTGGGAAGCACTGAATGCATGAACTTGGACAGAAGTCTGTGTTTGAGTCACACCAATATTATGCCACACAGTTTATACCAATATTTTTTAAATGACTGTCTTTATTATAAATGTCTGTTACTCTTGGAGGATTCCCTATCAGAGATACAATCATGCCCATATTATATCTGGTTCAGATACAATTCATGTACATAAGATTGTACCATGAAGAAAAAGAAGCTAAAGTTTGCAGACTTTATTTCATTCACAGTAGATTTTCTTTTTTCAGTTTGAGCACCTCCCATGGATAGTGTCTATGAAGGGGTTTGTTTCTTTCTTTATTCAGAGAAGTTTCAAGTCACAGGGGCTTCCCTGATAGCTCAGTTGGTAAAGAATCCGCCTGCAGTGGAGGAGACTTCGGTTCGATTCCTGGGTCAGGAAGATCCCCTGGAGAAGGGAAAGGCTACCCACACCAGTATTCTGAGCTGGAGAATTCCATGGACAACCATGGGATCGAAAAGGATCAGACACAACTGAGCGACTTTCACTTTTAATTTTTCAAGTCACAGAAGCATTGCCTAGATCCTGCCATCACACACAATAGAAAACCTCTTCTTATGAAAATAAAAGGTGGTTTCTTGAATAAGACTTGCTCATGGTGTAGCAAAGAATCTCTGCAGGACAACCCAGAGTGAGCTTCAAGTGAGCTCTGGGATCACAATCTGGGTTCCCACCGAATGGTCATCTCCACGGGAAACCCCATGATGACACAAATGGTGGAGACCGGGTGGAAACTCTCACTCCCGCTGCTCAGTCTTTGCCAGGTTGGCTGCACAGTTTTGTTCGTTCTTGAGCGATGTTTAGGAAACATGGCAATTGGTCATTGTTCTGAGGCTGCACATAAATCCTCCAGTTTGAAGCTGGTGAGTCTTAGGACATCACTGGCCAGGGAACCAGCCCAGCATGTGCCTCTGTGAGTTCCACCCACTGATTAGTTCAGAGGTACATTGGGGTCCACAGGGTATGATGTTTGGATTACTCCCATTGCCTTGAAAATATGCTCCAGCAGCCCCTCATTCTGGAAAAATGAATGACACACTTATCCCAGTCAATCCGAAGACCTGTAGGCTGAAGAAGAGTCACCCTAGCTGACCACGAATGTGTGAGAAACCAGTGCTTACTGCGTATGTTCTTGAAATGTTTGAGGTTGCTTGTTACACAGCATTATACAGTAACAAACCTGCTGACTGAGATATGGGCTAATTCCATTGTTCATTATATGCTGTTGTGTTTATGGGGAGATTTGCGTGCTCTCCAGGCATCCATGAATTTTTTTGAAAGCCTTTGTTGAATCTGTTACAATATTGCTTCTGTTTATGTTCTGGTTTTTTGCCCATGAAGCATGTGGGATCCTAGCTCTCCAGCCAGGAATTGAACCAGCATCCCCTGCATTGGAAGGTGAAGTCCCAACTACTGGATAGCCAGGGAGGACTCCATGAATTTTTATAATTTGCAAATGCCTGAGGTCAGGGCCTTTGGGGATATCAAGAATCACCCAGAGGGAGGTGTGTGCTCAAGAGATTAGCTCTCTGCCCTTTGACCCCATGCCTACCTCCGCTAACATGGCTAGATTGACCTGGGCTGGTTGCCTTGGGAAATCTCACCTCTCACCCACCAGGTTTATACCCGAGGGCCAAAGTTGACCTCAGACCCTTCCTCTGATGCCTCTTCAAAGGCTAAAAATCATTAGAGGCATCTCTGCTTTTTGGACATTCAAACACTTCTCCAAAATCCTCACAGGAGGAGATGCTGTGTTTCTCAGTGCTCAGATTCGTGTCTTTGGAAATATCCTTGGCTTCCCTGGTAGCTCAAATGGTTTTTTTAAAAAAAGGTCTGCCTGCAATGCAGGAGACCCAGGTTTGATCCCTGGATCAGGAAGATCCATGGAGAAAGGAATGGCAACCCACTCCAGTATTCTTGCCTGAAGAATCCCATCGACAGAGGAGCCTGGTGGGCTACAGTCTATGGGGTTCCAAAGAGTCAGACACAACTGAGCGACTAGCACTCTCACTCTTGGTTTCTAAAGCGACAGTCACTTGAGAGAAACAAGGAAATACCTCTGAGGTTCGTGGAATTCGAGTTGGCATTCCTGCCAAATAGCAACACTGGCTCCTAGCCGTTGGAATAAACGGCTTCAGGGATGAGCGACTGTGGCAAAAGGTGTCCCAAAGTCCCCTCCAGAGGAAAAACCCTCCTCATAGAGCTGAGCCTGCAGGAGGGTGGTGACAGCTCCGCACAGCCCTAGAATGCTCGAGATTCAGCCCAAGGATGCTCAAGATTGGTGGGCAGGGCCTGGCTGTCTGTGTGGAGAGGCACTGGGAAGAAGCACACTTTTCAGAGCCGGGAGGTGCACACTCTGTCCTGTGACTCCAAGGATGAGAATGACAAGGCTGTCAACCTGCGCATCCTTGGCAGAGGTGTCCCACGAGCGTTCAGACACTAGAGGGCAGCATCGGCTCATTCCGCAGAGGGAGCTGGTCCAGAGCATCTGGTACCGCCTGGCTCTGGGGAGGCTGGCAGCTTTTCCTGCAAATGGAACCCCTGACCTACTCATCTAAGATCCGGGTTGAGGTACTTTGCTGCAATCAGTCGGCATGAAACAAAGGCTCTTCAGAGATTCTGCTCCTGGACCCAAACTTGATTTGTGAAAATATGCAGATAACCCACAAGCTTTTTGTTGGAAGCATATATGTGCCTTAGAGCCAGTGGGGCTTTGGACAAAAAGGCATCTGGTCACTTCTGTTATCACAGAGAGGGTTTCGTGAGGGTCAGATAAAATAATGCATGAGAGAGCTTAGCACAGCCCCTGTTCAATCAAAGTTCATCAGCTGTCATGCTGTGGCCTGGAAAAGCAGCCATGCTGGGCACATGTGCTGTATTGCTCGGTCACGTCCAACTCTTTGCCACCCGATGGGCTGTAGCCTGCCAGGCTCCTCTCTCCATGGGATTCTCTGGGAAACAATTCTGGAGGGGATCTTCCCAACCCAGGGATCAAACCCAGGTCTCCTGCATTGCAATCAAACTCTTTACCGCCTGAGCCACCAGGGAAGCCCATGCTGAGCACAACCCCCAGAGAAGAGGGGGCAGGAACTGGGGCTCTTGCAGGATGCCCTCCCCCCCGACCACTGCCCTGCAGAGCCCCTCCCAGGCAAGAGACCCTCCTCGACATCCACAGAAGAGCAAAAACGGACCTCAGTCCTAGGCCGTCTGACTTCCGGAGCCTGGCTACCTATGTTGCACAGAAATTGCCCCGTGGGTATGGATCCTCAGGGGACAACAGCATCGGCTACACAGGTGTAGGGGTACCTGGCTGACCACCAGACTCACCCCCCAACAGCTGCAGCCCTGCCCATGCCCAACCCCCTGGGCAGCTCTGGGTCCAACTGCTCCTGGGTGTCCTTAGCTCCCTGGTAACCCCCTGCCGCCCCTGCAAGCATGATACCCTGAGACAAAGCCAAGTTATTTTGCACCTCTCTCACCTGTTTTCCAGGTTTCCCTGGTGGCTCAGAAAGTAAAGAAGCTGCCTGCAATGCAGCAGACCCAGGTTCAAGATTCCCTGGAGGAGGGCACGGCAACCCACTCCAGGATTCTTGCCTGGAGAATCCCATGGACTGAGGAGCCTGGCAGGCTACAGTCCAAAGGGTCGCAGAGTCGGACATGACAGCGACTAAAGGTTTTATGTTTTCACCTGTTTTCAAAGGAGCTCAGCTCCAGAAGTTTCTGAGGGTGGTGACTGCTGAGAACTCCCAGAGGTTATAATCTGTAGGCTGTCGTGGGGATGGGTGGGGCTTGAGCGATCTCAGAGGTCATCTTGCCAGAGGCCTGGAGTCTACATTTCTCAGTGTTAGACTCGGCAGTTCATCAATTAGCCAGGTAGCCTGGGGCAAACACATCACGTCTTTGCGACCTGGCTCCCCATCTGTATAAGCAGCACGAGGGAGTCGTTTTGGCTCCTCCCCTCACGGGGGACAATTGTCAGCATCAGGGCAGTGGGAACACTAGATGGATCCCCAGCACTCACACTTTCATATGGTGCTTTTTTGGTTTCATAGAGCAGCCACTGTGAAGAACAGTGCGGAGGCTCCTTAACAAGTTACAAATAGAGTTACCATTTGATCCGGCAGTCCCACCCCAAGCATATATCTGGAGAAAACTAATTCAAAAAGATCCATGCACCCAATGTTCATCGCAGCACTATTCACAATAGCCAAGACATGGACACAACCTAAGTGTCATACACACATATATATGTGTGTGTGTATATATATAGAGCAATAAATATATATATATATTTGTTGCTATATATTGAGAGACAGAGACAGTTGAGAGACAACTCAGGCAGCTCTCTGTGGGTTGCCTGCCCTTCTGCTGACTGCTCTTGTTCTAGATTTTGCTCCAAACCAGCTTTCCAAGGATGTTTGCAAAGTGAACAGTCTGAGATGTGTCCGTCACCAGGGCAAAGGACAGGTTTGTGGATGGCCAAGTGGGATAAACACCGCCTCCCTCGGGGGCAAAGCTCAGGCACCCATCGCTCCTCTGACCCCCTGGGTTTTCAAAGTGCAGGGCTCCTGTCCCACAGGTGGGTGTCACCTGGCCCTCTTCACGGAGCCCTGTGCCAACTGGGGGTTAGGGATTTGGATCCAGGGCGAGACAATACTGCCACCCTACCCAGTGCTCTTGCCGATGTCACACAGCCTCCATCCTGACTCCTGTGTCTGCCGTCCCCACCCAGGATGCCCAGGTGGCCTCGCTTACAAGGTGGGTGCAGTCTCAGGACCCTCTCTTTCTGAACCTCTTTTAGCCAAGGTTGAAACCCTTGTTCACCACCATCTTGTGAGCCAGGCACACAGATATTTTCATTCCTTTTCTGCAGATGAAGCAACAGAGGGTCAGGAAGTTTAAAGATGTTTCCAAGGTCAGGTTATACATGGCAGAGGAGATGAATCTGAAATTTTTTGCACTTGTTGTTTAGTCCCTAAGTGGTGTCCGACTCTTTGTGATCCCATGGCCTGCAGTCCACCAGGCTCCTCTGGGATTTTCCAAGCAAGGATACTGGAGTGGGTTGCTATTTCCCCCTTCAGGGGATCTTCCTGACCCAGAGATTGAGCCCGTGTCTCCTGCATCGGCAGGCGGATTCTTTACCACTGAGCCACCAGGGAAGCCTCATCTGAAAATTAGTGCTACCTAAGAAGAAAAATACAGTACTGCCTCCAACCTCTCTCTCTCTCTCTCTCTCTCTCTCTCTCTCTCTCTCTCTCCATATATATGTATGTATATGTAATGTTGCAATGAATATGGGTTCAGACAGCTTTCCAAGTTGCTGGGTTTTTTTCTCTCTGGATTATTAGCTAGCAGTGGAGTTGCTGGGTTACATCGTAGTTCTTTTTTTAAAAACATTTTTAATTGCCAAGTTTGTGCTTATTGTTGTAATTTTTAAATTTAATTTTAATTTTATATTGATTTACAACGTTGCGCTAGTTTCAGGTGTAGAGCAACGTGCTTCAGCTATGCCTCTATATTCACATATACACACACATATGCTCTGGGGCTTCCCTGGTGGGCTCAGACAGTAAAGAGTCTGCCTGCCAATGCAGAAGACCGGTTTCATTCCCGGGGTTGGGAAAATCCCCTGGAGAAGGGAATGGCTACCCATTTCAGTGTTCTGGTCTGGAGAATCCCCAAGGATGGAGGAGGCTGGCAGGCTCCATGGGGTGGCAAAAGAGTTGGGCATGAATTAGCAACTAACAGAAAACAACATATACTTTTCCAGATTCTTTTCTAGTATAATTTATTGCAAGACACTGAACATAGTTCCCCGTGCTCCATGGTGCGGCCTTGTTTCCTTTGTACACAGCAGTGTGCATCTGTCAATCTCCTCAACCTCAGTCTTAGTTTACCCCTCCCCCTTCCCCTTTGGGAACCATGTTTGTGGTCTATGCCCGTGAGTCTTTGTGGTTAAGTTCGTTTGTGTCGTATTTTAGATGACACACATAAGGGATATGTCTTCCTCTTTCTGACCCACTTCACTTGGCCTGATCATCTCTAGGTCCGTCCCTGTTGCTGCAGATGGCATTATTTCATCCCGTTTTATGGCCGAGTAGTAGTCCTCTGTATATGTGCACCACAGCTTCTTTACCCATTCATCAGGCGGTGGACACTTGGGTGGCTTCCTCATCATGGCTATTGTAAATAGTTCTGCGATGAACATCGGGGTGCATGCATCTTTTGGAATTAGCGTTTGCTCCAGATATATGCCCAGGAGTGGGGTTGCAGGGCCATATGGGAACTCTGTTTTCAGTTTTCAAGGAACCTTCATACTGTTCTCCAGAATGGCTGCTCTTCTGTCCCTTTTGTTGCAGATTTTTTCATGAAAGAGACCTCTGAGGAAACTTCAACTGCAGGTTCCAAACACTGTGTGTGTGTGGAGAGAGAGGAGGTGGGAATGCACACTGGAAAGGGGAAAGGAAATGGGCTTGGCTGGCATTCAGGATTTTGGTGACAACCTCAAGTTTTGGACAAAACCAAATTCAGGCTGTGGGGCCTGGTCACGTGTCTGCCGCTCTTACTCCTCTCTGGCCCTGGGGCTTTGTAAACACCCAGCAGGTTTTCACAGTCACTAGGCCTGCTTCACCCAGAGGAACCCTTGTGATGCGCTATCCCCACAGGGATGGAAACTGTAAAAGTGTAAACTGCACCCCGGGTTTGAAGACTTCAAAAAACAAATGCAAAGTACTTCCATATTTTTGGATTACACATCGAAATACTATTTTACTGGGTTAAATATAACACATTACTAAATTTCATCTCTTCTCCTTTTTGAAAGGTGCTACTGGGGAATTGAAAGTCACTGACAAATTCTCAGGTGGTTCAGTGGTAAAGAATCCACCTGCTGATGCAGGAGATGCCGGTTCCATCCCTCGGTCCGGAAGATCCCCTGGAGAAGGAAATGATAACCCACTCCACTATTTTCGCCTGGGAAATCTCAAGGACAGAGGAGCCCGGCGGGCTACATCCATAGGGTTTTAAAGAGTCGGTCGGACACGACTGAGAGACTAAATAACAATAACAAAGAGGCTTGCGTGTGTGGCTCACATCGTCTTTCTCTTGGGTGATACTGCTCTGTCGGCCACGGCATGCTCCAGGAAATGGGCGGGGATGACGAATTCGTCCAGATCACACACCTAGTTAGAGGCTTGGCTGCAGCTGAGACGACGCGGCCCCTGCCCTTACCGCCTCAGCCAGGCGGCTCTGCGTGAAGCCCGCTCTGGGAGGTTTGGAAGGAAAATGAGATGGTCCTGTTTTCTCCATCGCAGGCTCCGAAGCACCCAGCGCAGGGCCTGGCCCAGTAGCACAGGATGCGGGTTGTCAGGTTAAATCATCCTCCTTCCAGGCTGGGTGCCGCCGACGCCTTTGCAATGCTGCCCCCTGCTGGCCAGTTCATGGAAGTGCCCAACCAGGTCTCAAGCGCTGAGATGCCTGGTTTTGTTGTCAGAACGTGTAGCGTGTGCGTGTGTGTGGGTGATGATGCGTGTGTACAAACCAGCGCTTGTTTTAACACTCCTCAGCTGACAGTGGTCCTCAGCGTCACTCTCCTCCCATTTTCCGAGCAGCAGTTGTTGGGTCTAAATATCCTCTAGCAGTAAGGAAAGAGTCCCTGTTTACAAACCGGGGTCCCCACGCACCACAAGAGCCTTGTGCAGCGCTGATCTCTGGCTAAAAAAAATTATTCCTGAATAGCGGTACTCTGCGGGCCCCCGGAAGTCTTAAGTAGGAAATTCTCCTTCAAGTCTGTTGTAGTTCACATGTTCCCTGCTATGGCAAGGAACGGGAGAGAGGAGCAGGGCGCCCCGCTGGATCCTCCAATGGGGAGACAGACAAGAACAATGATAATTCACTAGTTGGATTTTCAAATAAAATGGGAGAAGCATTTTTTATTAAAAGGAAGAAGGGACATCCCTGGTGGTTCAGTGGTTAAGACTGTGCTTTCAATGCAGTAAGTGTGGGTTCCATCCGTGGTGGGGGAATTAAGATCCTGTATGCTGCCTGGTGTGGCCAAAAAATATATATTAATGAATTAAAATAATTTTTTTAAAAAAAGAAAAAATGAGGCATGATGTCTGATGGCTGAGATTCCTGAGTTTTGATCCCCAAAACATGTGGTACAAATGTTCATGTGTTGGGAACACATGTAAACAGGTGACTGAGTGTCCTTACCACCCTGAATGTAGGCTCATCTGAGCATGCCACATGGAGAGCACAGTGGGGCTCCAGTCACTGAGAGGCTTAAAATCCCTCCCTTCTTATTAAATCCCATTTTTTTTCAGGCCTTTGCTCTGTGCCAGGTGATGGCCAACTAACCTGATAAGCTGGTGGATTAATGCTTTACTCCTTTCTATGTTCCAGTTCTGCAGTTTCACTTGGCCTTCTGGATGGGTATGGTGATCTGCCTATTTGCTCATTCAGCACATACCTCCTGCCAAATACATAGTTGGTCAGTCCCCAGGCCAGAGATACTCAGTGTCTTCTGAGATAAAGAGACAGATGGAGAGACAGAGACAGGGACAGACAGGGAGAATTTCAGCACACTGAGCAGTTTCTAAGTAGCGAGTAGTGAAAGTGAAAATCAGTCAGTCCTGTCTGAATCTTTGCAACCCCATGGACTATACAGTCCATGGAATTCTCCAGGCCAGAATACTGAAGTTGGTAGCCTTTCCCTTCTCCAGGGGATCTTCCCAGCCCAGGGATTGAACCCAGGTCTCCTGCTTCACAGGCGGATTCTTTACCAGCTGAGCCACAAGGAAAGAAGAATAGAGATATCTCTAAATAAACGGATTTGGAATCAGGAAAGACAACACAATTCATTGCTTGACAAATGAGACCTCCCAGAGGAGGAGAGAGTTTGGGATGCATTTTGAGCAGCGAACAAGTGATCTCTAGGGGCAGCAGTGGGGAAAGAACCTCACACAGGAGGGTATAGTGTACAGGAAAGCACCCAGCTTGTGAGGTACTGCCTTATAGCCGGGTGGGAATTTCAGGTCCCCCAAAGTGAAGTAGGACATTTGGCTTTCTTCAACTCTGGACTTTTCTAGAGGACTTCTTGCAACTCTTGCATCTAGGGACGCCACCTCGGTGATGCATGTCCCTCCCACTGCAATTGCATCAGGATCTGTGTGGGGTCAGTGAGACATGCAGACTTTTATGAGTTATGTGCTTAAAGTTGTCCCAGATGGGGACAACTGTCCCTGAATAGATTCACCTGCTCAGTCCAGATGTGAGTAAGACACCTGAGAGGTCTGCCTTGGTGCGGTTGTTTATTAATAAACATAGATGCACAAAGGAAGATGACAAGACCCATTTGGGGTGGGGGGGGGAATCCCTTGAGGGATGGGAAGGGATTTGTCTCTCTCGGTTCCCTTCGGTTCCTGATTTGAGGTGAATAATGTGTTAATCACCCCCTTGCCGCCTCACTAGCGCGTAAGAATGAAATATTCCCCCAGCACGCAGTTCTTCCTACACAAATGCTGGCCAGGGCTTTCTCTCCCCCTGGAGAGCTATTTGCTGCCTTACACATGTGCAGCTGAACTTTCCTTCTCCCTTTCCATTCTGCTTAGTAAGCAGACTCTGAATAACGACACCTGCATCCTATTCAGTCTGCAACGTGAGCCAAAGGGGAGAGAAGCTGGTGTGTGAGGGTCCGAGGGCAGCGAGGGCTGGGGCAGCAGGGCCTCACTTCCTCTGTTTCCTATCAAAGGAAGCAATGGGGAGGTTTCAGAGTCAGGATCGCAGGTCGATAGATGGTGATGCTTCTTGCTTATTGATCGTCCGCACACATTCAACCCACAGCCCACGGATGGTCAGCCTGTTGGTGGTTCCTGTTTCCCCGCCACTTCCCTTTTAGTGGAACAAAAATTTAACTCTTTGCTAGGGCCCTAATAAGGCGGACATTGGAACAAGCACACTGTTTCTGTCCCCAGTGATTTAGCACTTTGAACATTTCCATCCTGAAAGCATTTATACACACTTAGGAAGAAGTCAGCTCTTCTGAAATCAACACAGTACTAATTTGAAAATAGAATCATCAACATAGACACCAAATACCTCTGTCATCACCTTTAGTGGACACAGGCTCCTTGTGTGCGTACAAACATTGGCCAGATACCACAGTGCCCTCATTTCTGGTATTTCGAAGTGTTGTTGTTGGGAGCTTCTTGACAGAAGAGTTGATGTCACCATCCACATTACCCTGATGGTATTTGTTTTTCTATGAATGGACATTTAGGTCACATTTTCCTTCCATGTCTCCTGCCGGCTGTGAGCAGCGACATCTCAGAAGCACTTGCCCGCTGACTCATCGCCTGGGGTTATGACACCCATCTGGCTGTGCTTAGTGTTTCACACATGCCTCATTTATTTTCCACCTTTCCAGGTAGTTAGCACATAGGAGACTGGAAGTCAAAATACTATCCATCGGTAGACAAATGGATAAGCAAAATGTGATATAGACCTACAATGGAATATTTTTCAGCCTTCAGAAGAAAGGAATTCTGACGCATGCTACAACCCGGATGGACTTGAAGACATTATGCTAAGTGAAATAAGGCAGTCACAAAAGATACACATTGCTTGATTTCTTTGACATGATGTACCCAGGTATTCTAGTCAAATTCATAGTCAGACTTCTAGAGACAAGGCAGAATGGTGGGTGTCAAGGGGTGAGAGAGAGTGTGTATTGAGCAGGTACAGATTTCAGTTGGAGAAGATGAAAAAGTTCTGAAGGTGGATGGTAGCGATGGTTGTGTGATAATGTGAACTGTACACTTAGGGATGGTTAAAATGGCACTTCCCTGGCTGCCCAGTGGTTACAAATCTGCCTGCCAATTCAGGGGACATAGGTTTGATCCCTGGTCCAGGAAGATTCCACAGGGTACAGAGGAACTGAGTCTTTGCCCCACAGCGACTGAGCCTACAATCTAGAGTCTGGGAGCTGCGACTACTGAAGCCCAAGAGCCGAGAACCTGTGCTCTGCAACAAATTGCTGGAGTCCAGCTCCAGCAGCCAGGGACTCAGCCTGAAGGGGTGAGCGGTGTCGGTGAGAAGCTGAGGCAGCCTCTCAGTTTTCTTGGACTGCCTGTTTATTTCAAATGCCAAAGCCTTTGACTGTGTGGATCACAACAAACTGTGGAAAATTCTGAAAGAGATGGGAATACCAGACCACCTAACCTGCCTCTTGAGAAATCTGTATGCAGGTCAGGAAGCAACAGTTAGAACTGGACATGGAACAACAGACTGGTTCCAAACAGGAAAAGGAGGACGTCAAGGCTGTATATTGTCACTCTGCTGATTTAACTTATATGCAGAGTACATCATGAGAAACACTGGACTGGAAGAAACACAGCTGGAATCAAGATTGCCGGGAGAAATATCAATAACCTCAGATATGCAGATGACACCCCCCCCTTATGGCAGAAAGTGAAGAGGAGCTAAAAAGCCTCTTGATGAAAGTGAAAGAGGAGAGTGAAAAAGTTGGCTTAAAGCTCAACATTCAGAAAACGAAGATCATGGCATCTGGTCCTATCACTTCATGGGAAATAGATGGGGAAACAGTGGA
This sequence comes from Budorcas taxicolor, assembly GCF_023091745.1. Taxonomy (NCBI): domain Eukaryota; kingdom Metazoa; phylum Chordata; class Mammalia; order Artiodactyla; family Bovidae; genus Budorcas; species Budorcas taxicolor. The sequence continues at coordinate 34,735,074 of NC_068922.1, read as the reverse complement.
AACAGTGTCAGACTTTATTTTTGGGGGCTCCAAAATCACTGCATATGGTGACTGCAGCCATGAAATTAAAAGACGCTTACTCCTTGGAAGAAAAGTTATGACCAACCTAGATAGTATATTCAAGCAGAGACATTACTTTGCTGACTAAGGTCCATCTAGTCAAGGCTATGGTTTTTCCTGTGGTCATGTATGGATGTGAGAGTTGGACTGTGAAGAAGGCTGAGCGCCGAAGAATTGATGCTTTTGAACTATGGTGTTGGAGAAGACTCTTGAGAGTCCCTTGGACTGCAAGGAGATCCAACCAGTCCATTCTGAAGGAGATCAGCCCTGGAATTTCTTTGGAAGGAATGATGCTAAAGCTGAAGCTACAGTACTTTGGCCACCTCATGTGAAGAGTTGACTCATTGGAAAAGACTCTGATGCTGGGAGGGATTGGGGGCAGGAAGAGAAGGGGACAACAGAGGATGAGATGGCTGGATGGCATCACGGACTCAATGGACGTGAGTCTGAGTGAACTCCGGGAGATGGTGATGGACAGGGAGGCCTGGCGTGCTGCGATTCATGGGGTCGCAAAGAGTTGGACACGAATGAGCGACTGAACTAACTGAACTGATGATTCTCTTTTATACTTTTACAAAAGCATTAGGTCAGGGGTTTGATATTTTTAGTTCCCATTGACCCAGATTTATTTTTCTCCCAAAAATCATTGTTGCCCTTCAAAAGGAGTTCCTTCCTTAGCGATTCTCTTATCTACTTTTTCTCATGTGTCCTTGTGAATACACTGTAACTCTTGCTAATGTCTGGGCTGCATACCACATTCCTCACTTTAATTCTTATCTTTCTAAGTCCTGTTTGCCCCTAGTATCCTAAGCTCACTATTTCTAAGAAAGGGCTTCTAGCTATAAATATCTCTAAAGTCCCTAATCTCTATAAGCTATAGTAGAATATGCTAACATTACAGCACCCCTTAAATCTTTAGCTTCTAAGTATTTTAATTATTCCTAACCCCTAAATTCAGCAAACTCCTTTGCCATAAAACTTTCCTCACAAATAGGCTTCAGATAGCAATTCCCTCCCATAGTCTCAAGCTGCAGCCTCTGTGCTCACCCTGGAACACTCTTTTGTAAAAGTCCTTGAAAAAATGTCAGTGATTAACTTTATGAATTATTCTTTGAGCACAGCTGCAGAAGGCTTTATGCCTTCTCATGCTCCTCTCAAAAACAATAAGCACCTTAATATTCTCTTCAGTCAACTCAGCCGAGGAAAGGAAAAAACAAGTCAGAATCACAAAACCTAACTCCTTCATTCCGGGTCCGTGCCTACGGAACAAAGGGAGGGGGTTTAGGGCCGTGCCTCCATTTTGTCAGTAATGCCTAACGCGGCTCCTGACAATAAATCACCACAATGAGAAGCCTGCACACCACAATGAAGAGTAGCCCCCACTTTCCACAACTAGAGAAAGCCTGCACCCAGCAATGAACACCCCATGCAACCAAAAATAAACTGGTGCATTTTTAAATTGTTAAAATGGTAAATTTCTATGTTAAAATTCCTTTTTTTTTTAATACCCCACCTTATCTGTAGATTTACGGATCTGTAAATTTACCTGCAGATTTACCACTCTGTTTTTTAATGGTGAGAGTGGCTGGCTCTGGACTCTGTGTGATCTTTTCCCTTGTGTCTTAGAAGAAGCGAGCTTCTCTCTTCTACGCACCATCATAGATTTAACTTGCCTCTAAGGTGATGGGCTAGCTTTCCTAAGCCCTCCTGGCTGTTTCTCTCTTGAGTTTATTACCACTCCCTCCTCAGGAACTCGGAAGAAAAGTGTTCCAACCTGTCTGGCCCGAAGCAACCTGGCCTGGCGCCCACCCCCGCTGGGCCTGTGCATCTGAAGCTGTGGAATCCAGTTCACTCAGGGGCTGTTGAACAACTTGAGCAGCCCTGCTGAGGGTGAGTGATGGGTTTTATTGTGATGTGGATATTTACAGTATGGTCTTATATGGGAGGCACCTCTGGTAGGCTGCAGTCCATGGGGTCGCTAGGAGTCAGACATGACTGAGCGACTTCACTTTCACTTTTCACTTTCATGCACTGGAGAAGGAAATGGCAACCCACTCCAGTGTTCTTGCCTGGAGAATCCCAGGGACAGAGGAGCCTGGTGGGCTTCTGTCTATGGGGTCGCACAGAGTTGGAGACGACTGAAGCGACTTAGCAGCAGCAGCAGCAGCTTGGATGTTTTCTCTGATGAAGACCACTCCTGGAACAGAATGTCCTACTCACTGCCAGAAGTGACTGGATTTTGTTGTTTGTTTGTTTAAAGCTTTCTGCTTTGCATTGGCAATAATTGTTATTTTCTAAATTGGAGAATAGCTGATTTACAACATTATATTAGTTTCAGCTATACAGCAAAGTGATTGTTTTATACATATTTTTCAGATTCTTTTCCATTATAGGTTATTAGAAGGTATTGAATATAGTTCCCTGTGTTGTACAGTAGGTCCCTGTTGCTTATCTACTTTATATATAGCTATGTGTGTATGTTAATCCTGAACTCCTAATTTGTCCCACGCCCACCTCCCTTTCCCTTCTGGTACCATAAGTTTATTTTTTGTGTCTGGAGTCTATTTCTGTTTTGTAAATAGATTCATTATTTTTTGATTCCACATGTAAGTGATTTCATAAATATTTATCTTTCTGTTTCTCAGGATGATAATCTCTGGGTCCATCCATGTGGCTGCAAATGGCGTTAGTTCATTCCTTTTTATGGTTGAGTAATAGTCCATTGTGAGGAGGGCATGGCAACCCACTCCAGTATTCTGGCCTGGAGAATCCCATGGACAGGGGAGCTTGGTGGGCTACAGTCCATGGGGTCGCAAAGAGTCGAACATGACTGAAGTGACTTAGACAAGCACAACAGTCCATTGTCTATGTGTGCCACAGCTTCTTTATGGTAATAATTTGTCGATGTCCTTAGCATTCTCTCATAGCTCAGTTGGTAAAGGATCTGCCTGCAATGCAGGATCCCTGGGTTGGGAAGATCCCCTGGAGAAGGGAAAGGCTACCCACTCCAGTATTCTGGCCTGGAGAATTTCATGGACTGTATAGTCCATGGGGTCGCAAAGAGCTGGACACGACTGAGCAACTTTCACTTAGCATTATTAGGTGCTTTGATTAACTTACTTGATTCCCATAACTTAAATGGGTGGACTGGGACAAGTAACTTTCCCTTGGTGGGAGATGAGGGAAATAGGGCCAAAGGGGTCAAGTGATGTGCTTGAAGGCTGTGTTCTCACGTGTGAGCAAATTTCAGGAACACCCGGAAGGCTTGTTAAGACAGTTTTCTGGATCCCTTCCTGGAGCTTCTGATTCAATAGGTCAGTGGTGGGGCCTGAGAACTGGCATGCTCACAGGTTCCCATGAGGATGGTGATGCTGCTGGGGCCACCCATCAGGCTCACACTTCGAGAAGCACCAGCCTGAGGTCACAGAGCTGCAGAACCAAGCCTTCTGGGCAGAACGATGCTCCGTGTCCTTCTGCTCCCAGTCCTGTCTACCAGTCCATGACACTGTGTATAGCAGGGGTGGGGTCGAGCCATAGAACTGATTGCACAAATCCTTCCCCAAACAGTGTCATTATTTCACAACCAGTTACCCTACCAGTTGTCAACTAACCTAGCAGCCCCTGGAAGGCAGGAGTCACATCTCCCATCCCTCTTCCCGGAATCTCCTAGGACAGCAAACCACACCTGGCTATTATGAACGTGTAACAAACAAGTAATGTGCATGAATATCCAGATAGGACTAGCCCACCTCAACCTCTCCTGATTCCTAAGGTGCACTGGTTGATGCCTGGGAAGAGTGACTAGCCAGGCCTTTCCTCCCACCCCCTCACCTGCTAGACTGTCCTCTATCAGTGACCCAGCTTGCACGTGAGGCATCAGGCTTTCTCCTGGCTGCAACACAGAAGGCTCTGTACCTAGAAACAGAATCTAGAGCAAAGTGCTAGACACCCACCAACCTCCTTCTAGTGAACCAGATCCAGGATATTTCCATATGTCAGCATCCCCATGGGATTGTTGCCTGTCACTGGGCAGCGGGGCGGCCGCTGGGCTATGGCCCTGAGCCCCACATCTGCGCGGCCATAGCCACCGGACGATGTGGACGGGTGCACAGTGCTCCCAGGCAGTTTTCTATATATCACACACAAACACACACACACACACGCACACATAACTTACTTGTTCAGTCTTCTGCATCTATACATACCCTTGACGTGACGCAAATCATTTGCCTCTGTTGTTTTAACCCCCTAAAAGAGTCAATATCAGTTTTCTGGCAAACACAGATGCATGTGTATATGTACATCTGTGTGTGTCTGAGTATCTGTATATGAGTGTCTCTATGTGAATGTGAGTGTGTGTATGAGGGTGTGTGAGTGTGTGTCTTGTGTGTGAGTGTGAGTGTGTGAGGGTGTATGACAGTGTGAGTATATGAGGGTGTGTGTCTTGTGTGTGAGCATGTGTGAGTGTGTCTTGTGTGTCAGTGTGTGTATGTTGTGTGTGAGTGTGTGAGCATGTGAAGGTGTAAGGGTATATGAAGGTGTATGAATGTGTGTATGTGTCTTGTGTGTTAGGGGGTGTGAGGGTGTGCGGGTATGTGAATGTGTGTGAGTGTGTAAGGGTGTGTGTCTGGTGTGTGAGTGTGTGTGAGGGTGTGAGGGTATGGGATCGTGTGAGTGTATGTGAAGGTGTGTATGAGTGTGAGCATATGTGAGTGTGTGTGTGTCCTGTATGTGTGTGCGTGAGTGTATGAGTGGGTGTGCGTGTGTGTGCCTGTGTCTGTGAGAGTGAGTGAGCATGTATTACAGATGAGGAAGACCCCTGGGAATCCCAGGGACCTGACAGAGGAGGCTCTTCTTCTTCAGGTCTCAAGTCTGGGTTCTTCCCATCCGCGCTGTGAGGTCTGCGTGTTCCCCCAAGCTGGCCCGCAGGCCTCTGAGGCTGTGTTTCTAGATTGATGGGGTGCCATGTAAACTTTCCTAGGCCCTGCCATTAACAGTTGGACGCTCTCTGGTTTACATTCTGGCAAATGTCGACAAAACAAAACACAGCGGAACTCTATTTCCGAGGCATCCAAAGAGAGGCAAGATGAGGGAGTTTCTGAACGTTCACTCAGCTGTCCGAGTTGTGTGTAACAGACACACTTCAGAGAGAAGTGAGGACTCAGGCTGGTGCCCGGTACAGGGATGCGCATGCCCTAGAGCCGAATATCCAGAGCGATGCACTTGCAAGTGTGGGCGCGAGTCTGTGCAGCTCCTGCCAAGCCGTCTAGGACTCTGAGGCAAAAGGAAAATTCAGCAGTGATGCTTCTGTCTTTATGTAAAATGTTGGTCATTTGTTCACCGTGGATTATTTCACATTAGTTTTTATTTTGATGATGTCGCATTAGTTGGGGTGTTTTGTTGTCGCCTTAAAGTTTGCGCCTGAGATGGTTGCCTCATTCCTTCACCCAATTCTGGCTTTGAGTTTGTGTTTGATTCTAAGACAGCCACAACCTTGGAAGCTTGGGTCACTACAGAGTTCTGGGTGATGACAGGTGATGATGCGGTGGGTAGATAATCCCTCATGTCTGTACCGGCTTCCTTTATGCTGTGCTTTGTCCCCGCAGGGCCCTACTGATGCCTCTTCTCACTCTATAAGCTCCTGAAGTGTGGACGTTATCTGATTTACTCACTGTCTTCTCCAGAAACTATTCAATAAATACTTGTTGAAACAACCTCTGAGGTTAGTGCTGTCGTTATCTTCATTTTACAATGGAGAAACTAATGGGGTTTTTTTGTTTGTTTGTTTTATTTTTCGGCCATGCCACACAGAATATGAGATCTTAGTTCCCCAACCAGGGATCCAATTTGTGTCCCTTGCATTGGAAGTGTGGAGTCTTAATCACTGGACCATCAGGGAAGTCCCTGGGGCCAATGTCTTAACTGTATTTTTATTTTTATTTATTCTGTAAAATGAGAAGACATAGAGTATGCACCTACCTGCTTGCTCAGCCATTTCTCTTTGTGACAATTTGGACTGTAGCCCACCAGGCTCCTCTGTCCATGGGATTCTCCAGGCAAGAATACTGGAGTGGGTTGTCATGCCCTCCTCTAGGAGATCTTTCTGACCCAGGGATCGAAGCCACGTCTCCCATGTCCCCTGCATTGCAGGGTTCTTTATCTGCTGAGCCATCAGAGAAGTTCATGACTTAACCTTAGCCATCAGGTCTCCTTGTACCCAGGAAGACTGTAGATTGCCTTTACCTCAAGGGCAGAAGTGAGAGAGGAGCCCGAAGCTCTCAGAACTGGCAGAGCCAGAGAGAAAGGGTTAAGAAGTGTAGCTTTCATCAACAGGAAGCATAAAGATCTGAACAGAGGTAGGCAAACTTTTCTGTAGATCAGGGAATATTTTAAGCTGTGCTGGACATGTGGTCTCCGTTAGAGTTAGTCAACTTGCCAGGCAAAAGCAGCCATAAACAATATGGAAACAAGTGGGCGTGGCCGTGGGCCAATAAAACCTTATTTACAAAAGTAGTGGAGGGCCGGTTTTGGCCCACAGATGGACTGTGGTTTGCCAGCTTTTGATCTGGAATGCTGTTTCCCTTAACGAGTTTATGTTAATTTATCTATGTATTTCCAAACCAAATATACAGACCGATAACAGTCATGATGATGGTTGACAGCTAAAAAACATTTATAATTGATGGAGAACGTATGCAAAAACTCTCTGTGGGGCCTGTGGAACTGACATCCATCCTGTCCCCACCATCTCATCCAACACCCACTCACCAAGCCCATCCTCTCTCACTTAATGGCCACAGGGAGTCCTACTTGGACATCGCTCCCTCCACCCCGGCTCTGTGCCACTGATTTCTACACAGAAGCCAGGGTCATCTTTAAAAATCAGGAGGAGGAAGATACAACCCTCCTACTTGAAACCTTTGGACGGGGACTTCCCTGGCAGTCCAGTGGTCAAGACTCCATGCTGCCAATGAAGAGGGCACAGGTTTGATTCCTAGTCAGGGAGTTAAGGTCCCACATGCCACATGGTGTGGCCAAAATAAAAGAAAAAAAAAATTATATGTCTCTATTAATGTAAGTACAGGGCTTTCCAGGTAATGCTAGTGGTAAAGAACCCATGTGCCAGTGTAGGAGACATCTGACATGAGGGTTTGATCCTTGGGTCGGGAAGATCCCCTGAAGTAGGAAATGGCAACCCATCCCAGTATATTCTTGCCTGGGAAATCTCGTGGACAGAGAAGGCTGGCAGGCCACAGTTCACAAGATTGCAAAGAGCTGGACATAGCTGAGGTGACTTTGCACAATGTAAGTACAGACATTGTCATAAATGGTTGATGAATGGATACATTTTTAAAAAGGTAATGGATGGACTTCCCTGGTGATCCAGTGGTTAAGAATCCATGCTTCCATTGCAGGAGCACAGGTTCAATCTCTGGCAAAGGAACTAAGATCATGCATGCCAAAACAAAACCCTTTGATGACTTGTCACTGCTTTTAGGATTAAAACCCAAGGCTGCCCCAAGACTCCCAGAACACTGCAAGCCTTGGTGCAGCCTCTCTTCCCTCTGCACCGCCTCCTCGCTCCTGGGATTCTAGCCACACTGACCTTTTAAAAAGTTCCCTGGCTCACTGGCTTCCACCGAGGAACCAGTGTCTCTTGGAATTTCCCCCCACGCCACCTCTCTTTTCTCTGTTGATTTCCCAGCATCCACCTCAAACCTTGTCTTAGTAGAGCCTTTCCTGGCTCCCAGGTGAGGTCAAGACTTCCTGCTGTTGGCTCATTTGGTTCCCTAGAGTTTTCATCCACAAGTGTGCGTTTCACCCAGTACATTAGTGCTCCTTCCTGGGTTGAATGCTTTCTCCTCTTAGACCCGAAACTTCATGAGGACCATGTCAACACTGTCTTATTCAAGCCATGGCCCTGGCACCCAGCCGAGAACCCGGTCCAGAGTGGGTACTCAGGAAACACTTCATTAAGACACATGGAAGCAAATCCAGGCATGAGGTACCCGATGTGTGTGTGTGTATATATATTTACAGGCTTATATATATATATATATATATATATATATATATATATGTATGTATTTATATATATTTAAGGTTCACACACTATATCAATATTTAAAATAGATAACCAACAAGGACTTACTGTGTAGCATAGGAAACTCTGCTCAATATTCTGTAATAACCTAGATGGAAAAGGAATTTGAAAACAAATAGATAAATGTATATGTATAACTGAATCGTTTTGCGGAACACCTGAAGCTGTGAACCTGTCAATCCCAAACTCCCTATCCCTCGCCCCTCCCGCAGAACCACTATAATGACCTTGGATGCAGACTATGGGGCCACCTTGGTCCAAAGGGACTGGAGAGAGGTAAGACCATGTCACGAGCTGAAACGTCTCCCCTCGTTTGAGTGTGAGGTGGACACTGGGACCCTGGTGGGGAATGTATCGGCTGGCCTTCCCTGGTTCTAGGACCATGACCGCACAAAGCTGGAGGAGTGGGATTTGATGAAAAAAAGCCCAACTTTCTTTCTGCCATTGAATCGTCAGCTTCCACTGCCCAGAAGAAACCAGCCCCCTCAGGGCAGAATTGCAGGCTTCCTTTTAGGTTCCAGGGGGACACTTAACAAAGCCTAGTGGGTGGAGGGCTGTCTCTTTGATCTCTGTCCCATCCATTCTTCTTAAAATCACATACCCAGAACCTCCCGCCAATTTCTGATCTTTTGTTCCAAGTCAACCAGTGAACGGTCATAAATTGCTTTGAAGATAAAAGCACCACATCAGAGCACCGTGATACCATTATTATTTTAACAAGTGGGGTCTGCACATGTCTTCTTGACATATGAGCTGTTCAAAATATTGGTCTTGTTTTTCAGTTCAGCTGCATGGGGAAAAGGACTTGCATCATCCCTTGTGTATACTCCCACATCTACCCTACGTGGAGTGAGCATTGTCTTCATAAAAATGTTTGCTTTTTCCCCAACAAAAGAAATTGATGCTTCTCACGGGGATACCACTCCGTTAGTCAAAACTCCAGTAATTACTTTCAGAGGCACATATTTCTAAAATGTCTAATTTATTGCAATGCTTACAAATGCCAATAAAATGTATAAGACTATGATATCCATAAGGCCAACGAAGTTCAGGTCACACTGAAAAAAGTTTGGTGCACAGTAAGAAGAAATACATATGTGAACATAGTAACGGACTCATAAACGAACATCAGGATGGACTCCACTCAGAGAGGAGAACCAGAATAAAGCGCTTTATGCTCTACATCTGTCTCTCTCTCTTTTTTGGCTGTGCTAGGTCTTTGTAACTGCACTTAGGCTTCAGTACTTGTGGTACGTGGAAGTAGTTGCTCCACGGTATGTGGGATCTTTCCAGACCAAGAATTGAACCTGTGTCCCCTGCATTGGCAGATGGATTCCTATCCACTGTACCACCAGGAAAGTCCCTCTAGATTCACTATTAAAAAAAAAAAAAAATTGGCTGCACTGGGCCTTTGTTGCTTTTGTCTAAGTTTTCTCTAGTTGTGGCAAGCGGGGCTGCTCTTCTCTGCGGGGCACAGGCTTCTCATCACGGTGGTTTCCTCTTGTTGTGGAGTACAGGCTCTAGGGCACAAGGGCTATAGTATTTGCAGCATATAGGCTGCGTAGTTGTAGCTCTCCGGCTCTAGAGCACAGGCTCCGTAGGTGTGGTACGCGGACTTAGCTGCACTGAGGCATATGGGATCTTCCCAGACCAGGGATTGAACCTGTGTCCCTGCACTGGCAGGCAAATTCTTATTCACTGTGTCACTAGGGAAGTCCTCTAGGTCCACACTTAATGGCTATTCTCCAAAGATCTTTTTCAAGAATCTTTCCAGAATTTCTCTGGAAGCATATCTGACTATGTCATGGCACATGGCTTTGGCCACCTTCGCTAACGCCTTTGCAAACCTCACCAATATCTAATGTATCCATTTGCTCAGCCTCACTGGCAGATCACCTGTCAGGCACTAGAACTGGCCTGTGGGCTAACAGCTAGGACTGAGCAGAAAATAAGGAAGGCTGTTCAAGAGGGTTGAGGAGGGGCCACTGGATGGGGCTTGGAAATAAAGAGTCAGTTCACAAAACCTAGACCTTATAACAGATACCTGGGAGCATTTTTCACACCTGCCACAGGTTATAGGCTTTATCACCTGGTCTCCACTCCAAGCCTGAGCATGAAACTCTGTCCAGCCTGGTTTCTCTCTCAGCTGTGATGGAGGGGTCCATAGTGTGGTCTGACGGCCATACCTCAGGGAACAGATCCATCCTATGGGAAGAAGTCAGAGCCTTACCAGCAGCCAGAACTTCTCCTGCCTTGGGCTGAAATCCTGGAGTTTCTGGCTGGAACCATTTTCCTGATTCCTGCTTCTTTCAAAGGTGTCCTCAAAAGTCAGTCTGACTTTCCACAGACCTGGCTCTGTATGGTTAGTTAGGGGCCCTGACCTGACTCTATCAACTGCCCTTGAACCCGAGAAACTCCACTGATACTAACCCTACCACAGCCCTCCTCTCCCTCCCCTCAAGTCCCCAGGCACTGCTGCCTGCTCCCTCCCTGGGATCTGCCCACTGCCTTGTAGCATCTTTGGCATTGCTTGGTCTGTATTGTAAATAAACTTTCTACCCATGCCTTGTTTTCTTGTCTAATTAGTACAGAGCAGGGAAGGAGCAGTCCAATTAGATCTACCGCTAGGAGTTCCTATCCCAGGATGTCTGCGAGGGGCAGCCACGCACTCCCAGTCAGCCAGCGCCCCACTGGGCTCGGTTTCTCTACCATATGGCAGATCAGACACATTCTGGAAGAGTTTACCACCCCCAGGAGACAAGAATATGTTCCAGAACTCTCCCTCCCATACCCTCTCGGGGAGATCGGCTCCACTCATAGCAAAATAAATGAAAGCGCTCAAAGGTCTTTGATCTCTTACAAGAGAAGGAGTCCCTGGGTGTCACAGGGTGTTCTGCCCCTCCCACATCCCTCACGTGCAATATGGGCTGAAAACTGGGTCCCTTGTTTCAGGACAGGGGCATCTGTGTTCACCATTTGAGTTGTGACATTCCCAGGGCCAGGGAGCAATCAGAAACTTCCTGCCCCAGGACCAAAGGAGCACTTTGCTTTATTGATGAGTTCCAGAAAGTGCCAACCTCGCCCTGGGCATGACTTCACCCTCAATGTGCCCCGCATTATTCAGCCCACAGGTGGATTCTCCCCAGGCCTGTGACTGTCTGGGCTGTCTGCTGTGGACGGCATTCGCAGCTGTGGCACCACCAATGTTGCCTTCTGTATCCATCCTTCCAGAATCTGTTTGGTTATCGCTGTGACTGAACTTGCTGAGGCTGGATGGTGATTTTTTTTTTTTTTCCCCAGGGCAAATTCAGCTCCACGCAGCTGACTTTGCTGGCAGTTTTGAACACAGGATGGGAAATCTACAACAGCCTCAGGTTGAGTCAAGCAATCAGCAAACAGCTGAGTACCACCCTCCTCCCACCCCTGCTGAGCTCCTCTCCTAGGAAGGAGCCACACACACGGACCTCCATCCATCTCTAATTGATGACATAATAAAAGCTGCTCTTCTCTGGGAAGAAATAGAATACGGCATAAATCATCCTGCTGGGACAAAAATGAAGTAGAGATCCAGAATTTAAAAATAGCAACTGCACGTTTGCACATTGAGTCATCATCTGATAAGGGGTTCTTCCCACCCTGAAGCATCTCTGAATGACAAGGGGAAAGCATCCCCTTGTGCCCAGGGAGGGGTTGTTGGAGAACCCAGAAAATGGAAGGAAATCATTGTTGGTGGGGTCCCTAGGGAGGGCCGGACACACTACCCTTGAGGTCTCCATGTTTGATCTTCCCAAGAAGCGGACTAGGAGATGGTCTTAATGTGACAAACTGGGAAACTGAGGTCAAGAGAAATCAGAACTTGGCCCGAGGTCACACGACAGACAAGTGATGCACATGGAATTCTAACTGGAATCAAACTTGGGGTTCCCTTCCCCCATCACAAGGCAGAAGTGAGACAGGGAGGCTGTGGGAGACCCAGCAAGAGCAGAGAGGGGCTGAGAGGGAAGCAGAGAAGAATGGGCAGGACCAGCAGGGTCTGACGGGGTGGTAGGAGCTCCAGCAACAGGATCTGCAACCCTATCCTTTCTCTTATTTTGCATTTAGTATTTTTAACTGTGTAATATATACATAACATAAAATTTACCGCTTTAGTCATTTTAAGTTCCGTGTCCTTACGTACACTGACATTTTGTGTGACCATCAGGCTCATCCATCTCCAGAACTTTTTTCTCTTGCAAAACTGAAACCCTATATCAATTAAGAGCTTTCCGGGTGGCGCTAGTGGTAAAGAACACGCCTGCCAGTGCAGGAGACATGAGACGTGGGTTTGATCCCTGGGTCAGGAAGATCCCCTGGAGAAAGAGATGGCAACCCACTCCAGTATTCTTGCCTGGAGATTCTCATGGACAGAGGAGGCGGGCAGGCTACAGTCCATGGGGTCGCAAAGAGTTGGACATGACTGAAGTGACTTAGCACACATACTAATTAAATAATAACTCCTCATTCCTTGTTGCTCTCAGTCCTTGTGATCAACCATGCTACTTTCTGTCTGTATGACCACTCTAAGGGGATCCTTGTATTTATTGAGGAAAATGTGTAAGTTCAGTTCAGTTCAGTTCAGTTGCTCAGTCATGTCCGACTCTTTGAGACCCCATGGACTGCAACATGCCAGGCCTCCCTGTCCATCACCAGCTCCCGGAGCTTACTCAAACTCATGTCCATTGAGTCAGTGATGCCATCCAACCATCTCATCCTCTTTCATCCCCTTCTCTTCCTGCCTTCAATCTTTCCCAGCATCAGGGTCTTTTCCAATGAGTCAGTCCTTTGCATCAGGTGACCAAAACACTGGCGTTTCAGTTTTAGCATCAGTCCTTCCAGTGAATATTCAGGACTGATTTCCTTTAAGATGGACTGGTTGGATCTCCTTGCAGTCCAAGAGACTCTCAAGAGTCCTCTCCAACACCACAGCTCAAAAGCATCAATTCTTCAGTGCTCAGCTTTCTTTATAGTCCAACTCTCACATCCATACATGACTTCCGAAAAAAACATAGCTTTGACTCGACGGACATTTGTTGGCAAAGTAATGTCTCTGCTTTTTAATATGCTGTTAGGTTGGTGATAACTTTTCTTCCAAGAAGCAAGGGTCTTTTAATTTCATGGCTGCAGTCACCATCTGCAGTGACTTTGGAGCCCCCCAAAAATAAAGTCTGTCATTGTTTCCATTGTTTCCTCATCTATTTGCCATGAATTGATGGGACCAGATGCCATGATCTTAGTTTTTTAAATGTTGTTTCAAGCCAATTTTTTCACTCTCCTCTTTCACTTTCATCAAGTTCTTTGCTTTCTGCCATAAGGGTGGTGTCATCTGCATATCTGAAGTTATGATATTTCTCTCGACAATCTTGATTCTAGCTTGTGCTTCATCCAGTCCAGCATTTTTCATGATGTACTCTGTATATAAGTGTGTAAATGCACCCCCAAATTTGGAATCATCCTCTCTGCTATGGCAACATGCGAATTACGATGCCCAGAGATGGACTTTATATCCCTTCTCCTCCCATGTTGCCTAATAGAAGCCTTAGCATACAGCAGGTACTTAAGAAATATTTGTGAATGTCTTCATTGGGTTCGGGATAACCAGCGCTCTTTCCTTTGCCCCCCACGTCCCCGCTCCACCCCCCATTTTCAGTGCACTCACTATGCTACAGCTGTGTCCAAATTTACTGCTCCTTTTACACCAGTAACATCTGGGAAGAAAACATCCCTTGGAACAAGCTTCTGGAACCTTCTCTGAGGGTGCTATTTCTGAGAAGCGTCTCCAGGGTGCTTCCAGCAAGGACTCTAGAGCCCTCCAGCAGGTGTGCATTGCTCACAATAAGATCATTCATTCTTCTGCTGACTATTCTCTCTTTCAAAGGTTTTCCTTACTTAGACTGTTCACCTCCTATAAGATCTACCGCAGGGACACTCTCAGGAAAGAGTCAGGCAAACACAAAATGAGAAAGGATGGTCTTTTTGGCAAGGATGAAGACAAGAGGCATCCCCCTGGGGTCAGATTTGGGTCCCTGGTGGGCTGCAGCCCTGGCCTGCCTAGAGGGCACAGTGACCCAGCATCTTGCCTTCCTTGTCAGCCCTGGGATAGGAGGATTCCAGAGAAGCGTCTTAGTGCCCGGGACAGGGGCAGAGCGGCCACACTGTGGGACACATGAAAAGAAATAAAGCCACTAGATGTAACGGGTGGGATCACGCTAGAAGTCCCAAGGTTTCCAAGGAAACTTTTCCAGTTGGAACCGAGTTTTCCTCTCCCAGCCATGCCCAGGGATTACGCTTAAGCACCTGTTCATCTCCGGACAGCAGCAGCTGGAAAGGCTAGCGGGGAAGGTTACAGCCCCCAACCCCCACCCCCACCCCCACCCCACTTTTGCCTGGAGATTTCTTGGAAGCCCCACCCCGGAAGCTGAAGGAAGGGAGGGCTGAGGGGAGGGGAGGAAGGAAACCTAAAGGAAAGAAACTGGATGAAAGAGGAGGGGGAGCTCTTGTGTTCCAGATGCGCAACTTATAGTATGCAGCCTGCTTTCCATGGGTGGGAGCAACGGAGGGGCGGGGGACCGCCCAGCAGTGGAACCCCAATCTAGAACCCCAGCAGTGGAACCCCCATCTAGAACCCCAGCAGTGGAACCCCAATCTGCCAGCATCTGAGTGCCTTCTAAGGCCAGGCCCGTGTAAGATGCTGGAAGGGAGCCCAGATGAAAAGCTACTTAAAGTGTTATAACTATGGAGTTTGTGGGTTTTGTTTTTTCTATCTTATTTTTTTAGTTTAAAATGTGATTCCAGCTCCCAAGAAGCATCACTGGAGTCTGTTGAGAAGGACAACAAGTATGATGAAGAAGCTGGAGTGAAGCATCTAAACTGGAATGTGACCAGGTTCTAGGCCGGGGTGCACAGCGTATGAATTTGGGGGGTCATGGTGGGGCATGTGGTGTGATCACCCAAAGTCCTCCTCAGAGGATTCCCCGCCTCTCCGACTAGGGTATCAGCATTCTGTCCACAGATTCCAGCAGGCAGAGGCTGGGCGGGAGCAGGGTCCGAGTGCCATGATCCCAGCTCCGGGGGGTGGGGAATGGAGGGTGGGGGATGGGCATTGAGTCTGGTCACTCCTTTCTGCGTGGGAGGAGGCATCTCAGTGCAGAATTCAGAAGGCTCACATGGTACAACCAACTGGGCCAACCTACAACCTCAAGACTCAGAGCCTTCCCAAGAGGTACAAGGACCCCAGATGTAAGCGACTCAGTTTCCAGATTCTCATGGAGGCAGCAAAATGTGCTGCCTCCAAAATACCCCTATGGCATATGGATTACTTTGAGCTGAAACCAGTCAAGGCCCAGAAGACTCAGGAAGAACTTTGTTCCCCTTAGCCTCCTAAAGACTGGATCAGAGGGCCTGATCCAGGAGGGAAGCATCAATCACTAGAGGTAATCACAGTTGAAGCCAGGTGTGTAGCTGGGAGGAGCCCACTGAAGTCTGTTAAATTCCTCCCTGTGTCCCATTGTATCTACCTGGCTCAGCAAACATTTATTTACCAAACATTTGCTTTTCTGTCTCCCTGTCAGTTGCCCCCTTTCCCTTGGGATCCATATATTTTATATATGGATACAATACAATAATGTATCCATATTATTATCCATAATAATACAAGCAAGATGTCTTTTAATGAATGCACAATGATATACCTAACCATCTGATACTTTTCCAAAAATGTTTACTTCTTATATTTAATAATTATTTTAATCAAAGCTTATAACAATGTGTTAATATTTGTTTTGATCACACATGGATTATTATTAAGATGATAACTAAATCCAGAGGAAATAATTTTCAAATTTCCACTTTTGTTCTTATTTCTGTAACCAAGTATGATGGGCAGTCAATGAAAGATTTTCAATCACAAAAATATCTTTTCTTGGCATAAAATCCTGTGTGGAAGAGGAATGGAAATACAATTTAAAGATAGTAAATTTCCAATACCCAAAGAAGAGAATTTGTTGTATTTTTTAAATGGATGATGAGCTTCCCTTGTGGTTCAGCTGGTAAAGAATTCGCCTGCAATGCAGGAGACCTAGGATAGATCCTTGGGTTGGGACGATCCCCTGGAGAAGAGAACGGCTACCCACTCCAGTATTCTGGCCTGGAGAATTCCATGGACTGTATAGTCCATGGGGTCACAAAGAGTCAGACGTGACTGAGCAACTTTCACTTTAAATGATGATAGTGGACAGAAGACAACTATAGTGTTTCCCTTCTGTTAGATATGTTTTAAAAGGGGATGAACCACTTTATTTTTAAATGCTGATATTTGCATTATGTGGGACATTCTACCTCACATATTTAAACTTAATGAAGACAGAAATTCAGCTGTCAACTTAAAAATGTGGATGGAAGAACATAGTTTTTTGGAAAAATTTTAGAGTATAGGTTAGCGAAAAGATTGGAAGACAAACAAGGTGCCATTGAGTGGAATGATATTAAGAAAAATTCCCAGGATTTTAATGTCAACTTAGTATCTGTTTCTGCACACTGCACATGCTTTCCCAAAACAAGATGAACCCTCACGTCTGTTTATTTTTCCCAACTTTTTGTTCTGTTCATATTCTTCGGGATTCAGGCTGGGGTGGACGTGAGGACATTAACTGGGCTCTGATAAATTCAACAATGATTGAGTATAAATATAGGTATACATTTACATATTCATACCATATGCTATGGCTATAATATATGCATATTTATTATAATATAAATTTCTAAATTTATGTTTAGAAATTGTTTATAATTATGTATTATGATTATAAAATATAACTATCATTTAATTTATAATTATTATAACATAATTATAATGATAATTTATTTTGATTATATATTTATTATTACAATTATCTTTTTGTAATTTATTCTAATTATAAATATATAATTATATTTATCATATGAAAAATAAGTTTTTGGCTGTCCCCTCTAGAAACATATTTTCTAATCTTGACTATCCTGAAAGAAATTGTGGCATATTTTCTGCCGTTACCTGGTGTTTCAGGAATTTGTTGGGCTGGTGACACTCACTGAGTGGAGTGTAATATGAGACCGGGGCTGGATGGCCTGCCCATACCCTGCTTGTGTGTTAAAGAAAGTGGACAAAGACTTGTAAAAAAGGGAATCCGGAGGTTCTGGTTTCTCCTTGGCCACCACACACCATCCCTAGGATGCCAGTAAAGGGGAGAGACAAGGAGGCCTGAGGGACACAGCCCGAGGCCCATGCAGCCTGCTAGCCCTGCAGCAGTGCCCTGTTCATCACCGGAGAGTGGCCACAGCTGCTGGCCCAGGACTTGTCCGCACCCATTGAGGGCAGGAGATACAGCCTCGGTCTACACTGGGCTCTGATTGCCCCCAACACACAGTCACAGCCTGATTGACTCATTAACTCATTGACCACGGGATTTTTGCAGAGACTAATGCTCTTGGCTGGCAGTTTTTCTTTTGGCCAGCCAAAAATTAATTCTTCTATTTTGCTAACACTTTGTGGGTATGACGTTCAATAGGTAACACCTGACACACCTGTATGGTCTTCTAATTTTCGTGAAATATTTATTATCAGTTTACTCTTCTATAGAAACAAAGGAGCATCCTCCAGCACCGTGAGTTTCATGTTCACTTTCCGAATCAGCAGCAGTCACTAAGATTTTCTGTCTTTTTGTTGGTCTGATATTCACACCATCTAAATCAGAATTATATTCTAAAGAACTATCTTCTGAGACCCTTCTATATATGTCACTCAGACAGTTAGAGAAAGTATCTGCGTAAAATTCACGGAAAAATTCTTCTTCAATCAAAATTTTGCAGTATGTCATTTTTGAAAATTTTAGTTTTATAATATACACAAGGTGGAAACAAAAACCTAACGGAGCAAAGTGTGAAGATAACGAAAATCATTAAGCTGTATAATGAACCCTTGATCAATTTTAAGCTCTTAACAACTTCTCACAGTGATGCTAATTGTTATCACTCTCTAAAAATGTATTGATAGGTCTCCAGTCAATAATGTCCAGGTCACGAAAGACGTATTAATACAACTCCAGTCAATAATTAATAACCCTGGAAACCAAGGGCTCTGGTGGCAAGGCTTTGTCCCTGCAGAGCAAACACGCTGCAAATTCAGGGATCAGAAATTCCCACATAGTTACAAACAAGGACCCACACTATAGCTCAGGGAACTCTGCTCAAAGTTTTGTGGCCGCCTAGATGGGGGTGGAGTTTGGGGGACAATGGATACATGCATAGGGATGGCTGAGTCCCTTTGCTGTCCACCTGAAACTATCACAACATTGTTAATTGGTCATACTCTGATATAAAATAAGACCTTATTTTTCTAAAAAAGAAAGAAGCTCCCACACTCTCATCTTTTCACATTTTATAGGCTCATGTTTTTACCGTACTGATGGGCTGGCAGCCAAGTTACTTTGTACTCATCACCTTTCAATATATTCATCTGTGAACAGAACTCAGTAATGGATGGCATCAGGCCCACGTTTCTAAAAGAAGGGAAAGAAAAGGAAATCATGTTACATACCAAGCAGGGCAAGTTGCTGACAGAATTTCAGTGTATAAACCTAAGAGAATAGAGTTCTGTGCTCCAGAAGACGAACCAACAAAATCCACAGAACCTTGGCTTACTTATCTCTACGGAGAAAGAATATTCCTCCTTAACCCCTCAGGGGTGAAATATGTAACAAATTCATAGCTTGGGGAGTTTCCCTGATGGCTCAGATGATAAAGAATTCACCTGCCAATGCAGGAGATGCAGATTTGATCACTGGATTGGGAAAATCCCCTGGAGAAGGAAATGGCAACCCACTCCAGTAATCTTGCCTGGAAAATCGCATTGACAGAGGAGCCTAGCAGGCTACGGTCCATGGGGTCACAAAGTCAGACACGACTTAGAGAATGAACAACAAGGGGAAAGATGTTGCTCCCTAATCCCAGATGAAATCTGTAACAATTTTATAGTTTGGGGATGAATTAGAAAGAAATTTGGAAGGTGCTGAGAAGTAGTATTTAGAAGTAGTGAAGTATTTCCACTAAAATCAGTCTTGCGCAGAGCTTTCAAATATCTTGAGCTATGGTGAGTCTTTCATCTTAAAAGTGGGTAACAACCCCTCTCAAATTCTTCTCCCACCAATTCCAACTCCTCCCCCCTTATTGCTGCTCTATATCTGGGAGAATAATTCTGGGAATTTACCCACCAAAAATATGTTTAAATTCCCCCTATTTCCCTTCACTCAGCTTCCTAAGACAGTAGGTGTGTAGTACTGCCTCCTGCCCAAGTGAATCTAAGTTTTTATTCTTCTGGCAACTGAAAACAAAACAAAACACATGACCTAAAAGTTGAGAATTACACTTTGTTTGAGGACCTTACTGAGGACTATAGCCCAGGAAGGCAGCCTCTGAGATCGCTCTGAGGGACTTGTTCCAAAGAGGTTTAAGGGAAGAATCTGGTTCTATAGGAGTTTTTGCTGAAATAAAAAAGGTAGTTGAACATCAAAAGATCACTGCTAATCACACATACACACACACCCACACACTAGACTTCTTAAGTTGATTTCAATGCTTTTCTGTGTATGGAAAGAGGCAAGAATCTGGGCTCACTGAGATTACTCCTTGAATAAGCATCTTAACTATCAGGGCCAGTATCTTATCTTTCTCCATCCTGAATCCCCCTCCATCCTGAATCCCCTGTACCTTCAGAGCAGCTGTGGTAGCTGATGGCTTTTTGGCTGTAGTATCCTTTGTTTACTGACATAGCAGGTGACCCTCTCTGCCCACACTTCCTTGAAGGGTCCTGATCTTTATAAAGCCCTGGACCAGAGGAGAACATTGCTGACCACCTTTACTGGCCAGGATTTCTGCATATCACAGGGAGCTCTCCTCCTGGCCTTTCCCACATAGGGTTAAGGTGACCTCCCAGGCATACTCTCATTTTCCTGGTGAAGAGTCACCGAGCTTCATGGGCTTCCATTGGACAGAAGCCTGGTCTATATTTGGACTGAGTAGTTTTCATCCTGGGGGTGCTGGTGGGGGTTATAGGAGTTTGTCTCATCATGTTATAGGCAGTTCCCAAACCACCAGGAGAGTGGAACATCAAACCCCAAAACTGATCCTGATTTGGCTCAGTTGCTCTGCAGAATTGAGAAGGTCCTGTCACTGAAATTTCTCAAGAAAAGGAAACCCCAGATCAGGTTGAATGTATCATCTTGGGCACATTTATCTTAAACTGGACACAAAGCCAATACCTCAGCCAAGTTTTTCTGTGCAATCACGATGTTTCACAGGAAAAAAATAAATAAAAGTACATTTTGTGAGGGGGGCAAAGGCCTAATAGTATGGTTTCTGATAAAGGTCAAAGGTCTGGGACAGATTTTGGTGAAATCAGCTGAAGTGCTTAGCTTGAACCCAGAGCTAGCTGAGGTTTCAGATTTCACAAAGAAGCTTTTATTACAAGCCCTTCAGAAGTTGGTCTTCATAGCCGGAGGCCACTTAAGTGGGGGTGTGTCTTGAAAATGTTCTAAAACCACAGGGAACATTTTCCACATGAATCATCAACTGTCTGGGAAGTAAGAGGACTCAGGCAAGTGCGCCTCCATTTTTCTCTGGGTCACTTGGACAATTCAGATAACAATGCACAGTGATCCCAGTCCACATTTTTTCAGATCTAAAGATGAATTTGTATTTGAATGGGCTTGAGACTGGAAGTGAATTTTGTGAAGGTATGTGAAAAGGGGGCTGATGGCCGCTAACAGACCTGGGACACATTTTCTAAGTGATTTTTCCAAGATTCGCTCATCACATATTCAAATCCTACTTGGATGAGAGATGTTGAATTCCTCTCCCTCTTGGTTCCTGGAGGGTTGATCCCTGGGTCAGGAAGATCCCCTGGAGAAGGGATAGGCTACCCACTCCAGTATTCTTGGGCTTCCTTTGTGGCTCAGATGGTAAAGAATCCGCCTGAAATGCGGGAGACCTGGCTTCAACCCCTGGGTTAGGAAGATCCCCTGGAGAAGGGCATGGCCACCCACTCCAGCATTCTTGCCTGGAGAATCCCATAGACTGAGGAGCCTAGTGGGCTATAGTCCATGGGGTCACAAAGAGTCGGACTCAACTGAGCAACTTTCACTTTCGCTTTGGTGCCTGGATTCATTCTGCAAGAACCAAAGGGAGAAGCTCATTTGCCCAGGAGAACCTCTCAGACTGAGAGTCAGAACAGTCAGGGGCAAAGAATTGTAAACAGACACTGTGACTGGAAGGCCCATTCTTTTTTCAAAGTACTTGTTTTATTTTTGACTGCACTGGATCTTTGTTGCTGCGCTCAGCTTTCTTTAATTGCCTCAAGCTGCGGCTGCTCTTTGTTGCCGTGCGGGCTTCTCTTGTGGTGGAGCACAGGCTCTAGGAACCATGGGCTTCAGTAGCTGTTGGGCATGGGCTTCACTGCTCTGCGACATGAGGGATCTTGCTTTGGGACCAACCCGTGTCCCCTGCATTCCAAGGTGATTACTTAACCACTCAGTTCAGTTCAGTTCAGTCGCTCAGTCATGTCTAACTCTTTGCGACCCCTTGAACCACAGCACACCAGGCCTCCCTGTCCATCACCAACTCCCGCAGTCCACCCAAACCCATGTCCATTGAGTCGGTGATGCCATCCAACCATCTCATCCTCTGTCGTCCCCCTCTCCTCCTGCCCTCAATCTTTCCCAGCATCAGGGTAACCACTCAACCACCAGGGAAGTCTGGAAGGCCCATTCTTGAAGCCATATTGTGGCTGGTGGAATTATGTTCCTCACACCTCATCAAAGTCAGACCAACCCCAGTGGCCACCCAGATCCAGCCTGGTGTTCACAGAGCCCACCTGGGATAGTTTCTGTTTGGCCCAACCCAAGAAACCTAAACAGTAGTTCTGTACTTGGAATTCCCCATGTGGAGAGAGCTGCTGTCTTCCAAACAGAGAGGAATCAACACACAGAAACCCCACCAGTAACAGCCTGGGGTAACAGCTGGACTCAATTCACCCTTCTGCTCTGACAAAATGAATTCCTAGGCATGTCCAGAACATGAGCACCGTTGGAGGACTAGGTGTCCTTTCTTTTTTTTTTAGTTTTTACATTATATTTTATCTATTTTTATCAAGATCTGATTGATATATAACATTATATTAGTTTCAGGCGTAAAACATAATGACTCCATATTTGTATATATTGTGATGATCACTATAATAAATCTATTTAGTATCTCTCTTCACACACAGTTACAAATCTTTTTTTATTTTCTTGTGGTGAGAGCTTTTAAGAACCATTCCCTTAGCAACTTCCAAATATAGAAAACAGTATGATTAACTGCAGTCATCCCACAGTACATTGCATCCCCTGGACTTACTTATTTTATAACTGGAAGTTTATACCTTTTGATTCCCTTCACCCATTTTGCCCCCCATAACTCGCCCACCCCTGCCTCTGGCAACCACCAATCTGTTCCATGTATCTATGAGCTTGTTTTTATGCTTTTTATTATTATTTGTTATTATCATTATTATTGCTTTTGTTGTTACTTAGATTCCATGTGTAAGTGAGATCATATGGAATTTGTCTTACTCTATCTGATTTATCTCACTTAGAACAACGCTCTCAAGGTCCATCCATGTTGCAAATGTCAGGGCTTCCTTTTTCATGGCTGAGTAATATTCCATTTTATATCTATTTTATACATATTTATGCTTCATTTTTTCCATTCATTTGTACATCAGTGGACATTTAGGATCTTTTATAAGCTCAGACATTTTTGAAAATAGCTCTATATGCAGCAACAGACACTTAAAAACATGATTTTTTTTCCCATATGTCCAATAAAATGGATTTTATTATAACTGTGCCTCTCAGCCAGGGCTGGGGAATTCAAAGAAGTGCCAGGAGTGGCTAGGAAAGACCTCCTGCTAGAGGTCTGAAAGAAGCCTAACGATTTGGAGGCCTTTCAAAAAGAATTTTAAATGGTTACAAAGCTGCAGACCATCAAACAGAAGAGTGAACATGGTACAATAAATGGTAAAATAAGGCGAATGGAAATCAAAACCCAGCAGCTGCAGGAGAAAGATGATGGCGCTGAAGGCATCAACTGATCCTCTATGTATTTGTTAGGGAGAGACCACTGGGCAGACACCAAGATTTCTCACAGCCGGTGCAAAGAGGAACCTACTACCAGTTCCATTAAGGCACTAGGCCTACAAGTGAGGGGTGGCTCATCATCTGAGGACAAGCACAACTATTTGGGCAGGAAGAGAGGGTGGGGGTGGGGAGAGCAACATGCAGCCCCAGGAGCTTGAAGGGAGGGAGACACATTACCCCCATTTGCCCAGGACCCAGGGGCTTCCCAAGATAAGGTTTTTCAGTGCTAAAGCCAGGAAAGCTTGGGCAAACCCAGAGGGGTTGGTTCCCAGTCCACCGTGGCAGGAAGCACTCTGCCTAACCCTAACCAGAACCAGAACCAGAACCAGAACTGTCTCTGGACCTCACGTTTATTCCCAGACCCACAGCTACAGGTGGGAGCAGCTTCCATAGCCTCTGACCTTGGGGTTCTGGCAAGTCACTGTCCTGATGTTTGTAAAACACAGTCGAAACCAGAGGATGCGGGAGGCGGGAAGGACAGCAGAGGACGGGGGAATGCTCTCTTGGGGAGCCCCAGCAGTGGTTGCAGACTTGACTTTTCTTAGCCTGAAGCTGCAGGAGAAGGAAGCAGTGAGTGCAAGCTGTCCCTCAAGAGTCCCAGGAATCCTGCGCACAGGTCACCTCCTTCAAATAGGCCTGGTGAGTCATGCCGGATGCCCCCTGGGCATGGATGAGGCGGCAACAGCTGGCATCCCAACTCTGCCGGCAGCCTGCCGGGCAGGAGCCAGCCTCCTGTCTCTGGCCAGCTTGTCTTGCCTCCACCAGCCTTGGAGATTCCTGGTCATAGGAAGATTCCTCAGAATGCTGGTTAACAGGGAAAACTCAGGCTCTGGAACCCCAGACTCAGTAAGGCAGCTTTCATGGTGGCCTTTTGCCTAGTGTTGCAGGTAATGAGCTTTTCTGCATAGAAGAGGACTGCCCCCCACCCCCCCATTTCATAACCAGTGCTTTGACATAGCTATCCCTGTGCTGGAACATTCTGTCCTGTGCCAACAGACTCCCTCATCTCAGCACAGTGACTTTCGCTCCACAGAGGAACTTTGCTGCCCTATTCTAGGACTACGACATAATTCTACCCACTCCTACAGAGTCATCCTTCTTGGAAGTTTGACAGTCACGTAAGGCTTCCCCGGCAAAACAGTGCTGCGTCTGGGTTTGCCCAAATTTTCTTGCTTTTACCACAGAAAGATTTTTTTTTATTATTTTTATTTTTTAGGTTGTGCTGGGTTTTCCTTGCTGTGCATGGGCTTTTTCTAGTTGTGGTGAGTGGAGACTTCTCATCTTGTTGCAGAGTACATGCTCTAAGGCATGCCAGCTTCAGTAGTAGTAGCACACCGGATTAGTTGTCCCAAGATGTGTGGGGTCTTCCGGGGCCAGGACTGAACCCATGTCCCCTGCATGGCCAGGCAGATTCTTAACCACTGGACCACCAGGGAAATCCAGGATTTTTCTATTTCTGACCCTCAGAGGGGTCCCCAGTCTTCCCTCCCCTACACTGATAAGAAGGCTGGAGAATCATGTTCCACCTCTCCTGGTTCATTTTTTCCTGCATCTATCCAATGAAGAGGAACTAAAGAGCCTCTAGATGAAGGTGAAAGAGGAGAGTGAAAAAACTGGCCTAAAACTCAACATTTAAAAAATAAAGATCATGGCATCTGGTCCCATCACTTCGTGGCAAATAGATGGGGCAAAAATGGAAATAGTAACAAACTCTATTTTCTTGGGCTACAAAATCACTGCCGATGGTGACTGCAGCCATGCAATTAAAAGACGTTTGCTCCTTAGAAGAAAAGATATGACAAACCTAGACAATGTTTTAAAAAGCAGAGACATTACTTTGCCGACAAAGGTCCGTCTAGTCAAAGCTATGGTTTTTCTAAATGTACAGATGTGAGAAAGTGATAGTCACTCAGTCGTGTCTATAGAAGGCTGAGCACTGAAGAACTGATGCTTTTGAACTGTGGTACTGGAGAAGACTCTTGAGAGTCCCTTGGACTGCAAGGAGATCAAACCAGTCAATCCTAAAAGAAATCAACCCTAAATATTCATTGGAAGGACTAATGCTGAAGCTGAAGCTCCAATACTTTGGCCACCTGATGTGAAGACCTGACTCTCTTGAAAAAGACTCTGATGCTGGGAATGATTGAAGGCAGGAGGAGAAAGGGATGACAGAGGATGAACTGATTGGATGGCATCACCAAGTCAATGGACATGAGTTTGAGTAAACTCTGGGAGACAGTGAAGGACAGGGAAGCTTGGCATGCTGCAGTCCATGGGGTCTCAAAGACTCGGACATGACTGAGCAACTGAACAACAACAAATCCATCAAAGAGAATTTGCTGGACATCCTTAGAGAAGGTGAGGGCTTCCCTGGTGGCTCAGCTGGTAAAGAATCTGCCAACAATGCTGGAGACCTGGGTTTAATCTCTAGGTCAGAAAGATCCTCTACAGAAGGGAAAGGCTAGCCACTCCAGTATTCTAGCCTGGAGAATTCCATGGACAGAGAAGCCTGGCAGGCTCCTCCATGGGTTTGCAAAGAGTTGGACACTACTGAGCGACTTTCACTTTCACTTTTAGAGAAGGTGAAAAACTTCCCAGCACTGTGGTTCTTTCAATTGGCACACATCTGAAGCTGTGAGATAGACTGCAGTGAATCTATTTTTAAGAATAGTTTTAGGGCTTTTTATATATAAGTTCTTTATTTTGGGGGGAAGTAAACTATAGTTAATTTACAATACATAAGCTCTTTAAAAACAAAAATTTCGACTTAACAATTTTCTCAAAATAAACCGCTTGCCAGATTAAGAAATATGTATTTTGGGGTTGTCTTCAAATATCTGATTGTGTCCCAATCAATTGTGTCCATGCATATTTCTTCATAAGAGCTTTAATCTGCGTATTTTCCACAATGTGCCCTTGACACAAGAGATAATTCACCATCTCTTAGGAGAGAAAGAAAAGTAGTTACAGTGGCTGTGATGGGCTTTATGACAGACAGCTGGCTGGGGACTCGGAGCATGGCACAGTCCCAGCTGAGCACAGAGGGGCATAGGTGGGAGGCCCCTCAGAAAAGGAAGACATATCATATTTTACCGCGTGTATATGAGATCTAGAAAAATGATATTGATGAATCTATTTGCAGGGAAGGAATGGAGATGCTGACGTAGAGAACAGACTTGTGCACACAGTGGGGGAAGGAGAGAGTGGGACAAGTGGAGACAGTAGCATAGACATGTATGGGTATGTCTATATCATACTATATATATATTTACTATCATGGGTAAAAAAGGATGGCTGGTGAGATGTCGCTGTAACACAGGGAGCCCAGCCAGGCGCTCTGTGATGACCTGGGGGGGGGGGGGGTGTTGGGAAGAGGGGAGAGAGGCTCAACAGGGAGGGGATATATGTATACTTATGGCTGATTTGTGTATTGTATGACAGAAACCATTAAAACATTGTAAAGCAATTTTCTTCCAATTAAAAAATAAAACAAACAAAGAACATGAATGCTGGAAACCATCTCAGAGGATGAGTGAAGTTGATTACTATCAGGGTGGGGGGACCTGTTGAGACAGGTGGTTTGTGCTTCAGACACACGATTGCAGAGATAAAGCAAGGCTAGATCTTACAGGGCCTCGTGTGCCAGGTTGAGGAACTCTGGCTTCATCCTGTGCGCTTTGGGGATATGTTGTAACGGATTTCAAATAGGAAAGTGACATGATCGAATTTGTATCTGGGGTCTCTTAAACAAAGGGTCGGAGAGAGGAGAGTCTAGAGGCAAAGAAATCAGCTGAGAGCCTTGGCAGTGGTCCAGACGAGAGGTGAAGAGGGATGGGAGTAAGGGAAAGTCATGGGAGTGGAGAGAAGACAGCAAAATTCCCTCTACTTAGGAAGTGAAACTACCAACATTTCATGAGTATTGGATATTGGAGGTGCCAAGGCACGAACATCAAGAGAAACATCCTGCTAAGAGAAGGCAGCCTACCTGAAGCACACATCAGACTCTGTCGGGCAGTAACTCCTGGGAAAAGATTTATTTTCTAAGAAATTAAAGGTAACTAACTTGTCATGTGTCTGGAGGAGGAAGAGTGCTTCATGAGGTTGTAGGGGGTGGGGTGGAGGGGACCTGACAGGTAGGTGGGGGCAGGATTGGGAACAGAAGGCTTCCATGTTCGGACAGAAATATTGTTGGGGGTTCTTTGCATATGGGATGAAGAGGCCCTTATGGGGGTTCAGAACACACTCAGGTTCAAACTCAAACCAAGATAATCCTGGGCCACCTTTCCACCGAGCACTGACCAGTATAGTTTGCTGGAGAAGCAAACTATACTAGAGTCATTCCAGAAAATTCTGTCCCGACCCTGTGGGTTTCCTTCCAAGGAGAGAAGCTAGGAGGTGGGATCTAGCAAGTCCAGGGATGAGAGGAGCATACGGAAGTGTGCTGGTCACAGCTGGGGGGTCACCAAGGCAATGTCACCAACCTACCTATGTGCAAGGAGAGTGGTTCTCTTGGACAAACATCCCTGCCTCATTGGAAAACTTGCTTCATGGAAATGGTTCCATGATAACCTGATGTGCAACTGGAGTGGTCTGGCAAAAAAAAAAAAAAACCTGTAGCTGTGTGTCTGCTGCTTGTATGGACGCTGGGTCAGAAACACCGCCCCCCCCCACCCCCCCACCTCCCACTCTCTTTTTCCAGTACTTTCTTTTTTATTATTTTTTTTTAACTTTAGAAAAAATTTTGACTGTACCTCGCGGCTTGGGGAATCTTAGTTCCTTGACCAGGAATCGAATCTGGGCCCACAGCCCTGAAAGCACTGAGTTTTAACTACTGGACCCCCAAGGAATTCCCTTCATTACTTCTTTTATAGCCAGGTTTGCCACCATGATAGAAGCCCTCTTAACTGGGCTCCCCCTAAAACTGCTAGATAAGCCCTAATCTCCCCTTTTCAGGAAAACACAGACTAAAGCTCCTCATCCATGAAGCATACAGGCTGGTTTGCCTGGGGGTTCTCAGGCTAACTCCAGGCCTGGCCCAGGTAGGCAGATCCAGGAAGGAGAGGGTATCCACCCACCAAGGGATCAGAGAGACAGGACAAGCTGGAGCCCTCTTGTGTGGGAGCCAATTAAACACAGCAGACATTGTTGCAGCCTGTGAGACTCTGGCCAGTGTCTGGCCAGACTCTGAAGACTCACAGGTGTGAGACTGTGCCTGCCTTGTAGAGGCTGAACCCAAGGCTTGCAATTCTGACTCTTCTAGAGGCTGAGCAGGGACTGGGCCAAGCTGAGAGGGCAAGTATGGTGGTGGGTGCTGGGGGACCCCTGCTCTGATCAAGTGTCCCTAAGTGGCCGGGCTGTCTCACAGGCCAGCCAGCAGTACAGGTGCCCAGGGCCCTGTGCTCAGAAGGGCTCCACATTTGGGTTTTAAGGCTCTTCCTAGAATGATTTTGATTATTAAATTTTAGCTTGGAATTTGTGTTTTATAAATGAAGTCGGATGGCACACAGGAGTAGAGGTTCCGGGAGGCCTCAGCCCATGGAGGGCTGTTGGTCACTGGCTCCCCAGCCACCCTTGGCTCCCCAGGACCCACCAGGCACCCCCTCAGGGCCCCTGCCAGGCCATTCCTGCTGGTGCTCATCTTGGGGGGGAACCAAGGCACATTGGCAGGGGGGTGGCATCCAGCGTTCTTCTACCCTCACTGGCCACCTGTGGGGTCCTGAGTGTGGGCACCAGGAGGGGGAGTGTCTCCCAGAGGACTCAGCCTCGATCTTATCTGCCCTGAGTTGGCAGTTCCATAGCACAAATGAGACTAAAAGCTCCTCCCTCAATTAAAATAGTTAAAATAAGAGTGGTCCTGTACATATTTTTCATAATTGGTCTTATACATAATTTCCCGTGTGTCTGGAAATTATCTAGTAAATGAGCATGTGAAATTGACAGGATGTTCTGGGTCTCTTCTTCCCATTGGGCCCAAGTTCCTATTTAGAAGTTTCTCAATGATAACTTCCTGAAGCTTTGAAATCGATGCTTTTTTGAGGACTTCTCCACTCTGTCTCACCCCGAAGACTGGCCTCGGACACCTCCCCCTGCTGCTTCTCTTTCAAAAAGGATCTCTGTCCCAGCAACCAAGTCAGAAACATTAGTCCATTGACAGAGGAATGGATAAAGAAGATATGGTACGTATGTACAGTGGAATCTGCCTGCAATGCAGGAGACTCTGGTTCAATCCCTGGGTCTGGAAGATCCCCTGGAGAAGGAAATGGCAACCCTCTCCAATATTCTTGCCTGGAGAATTCCATAGACAGAGGAACTTGGTGGGCCACAGTCCATGGGGTCACAAAGAGTCAGACACAACTGAGCGACTCAGCATGCATGCATGCATGTACTGATGACTCTAGTTCACTTGGCAGTGCTTCATTTAAAACGAGAAAGTTTGGTGGGTAGATACACAGTTGGACAGATATGGCATAAAGCAAGTACGGGAAAACATTCATTGTATCGATAGAATCAAGGTGGTAGGTGTCCATTAAAAGATCCTCTCTCTGTTGCAGTATGTTTGGACATTTCCATAGTTAAATATTAGTGGGACAAGCCATGTTCGAGCAGAGCAGAAAAGAACAGGCATCCTCATCATTCAGAACCCTTTGGACATTCAAGAGTGGCAAAGATGCAGGGCTGGCATCAGGGCATCCCATGGACCATGTTATGATACCCAGGGAAATTTCTATAGCAATGACAGACAGAAAGACTCCTGGAGACAAAAGACAATTTCCTGTCCCAGCTTTGGGGGAGACAAAACAAACACCTGAAAAAAAAAGGCAGCGAGAAAAGCACAAACGTACCCCCCACCCCACATGCGATTAGCCCACGTTATCAGTGCAGACAAGCCATGTTAAAGAAAGATAGAGGCCAGGCCAGCTCTGCAGGCTAATCTCTCTGAGAATTAAAGCTTCATTAACTTGTTTTTGACATTTCTCAGGAAGAATCCACAAGTTCTGAACTGTGACCGTTTGTATATTATTTCTTCTTATCGCTAAGAAAAAAAAAAAAAAACCACATGGTTTGCCCACACTGACAGTGATTGGTGGATAGCGAAGACCTAGTGCTGTTTGGAATTTATCACTTATTGGCAATTTCCTGCCTTTTCACTCCCTCAAGTCCATCCCTACAGGCGCTTAGGCTAGAAATCCCCTTTTCTTACCCCACTCCCACCCACGATGTTCCCTTTATCTCCTCTTCCCTTGCTTTTTGAAGGGATCAGTGGTGAAGGGATCAGTGGTGAAGGGAGGGGTTGCTAGGACGCACCTCACTTTCTCCTCTCCAATTCTCCTGCTTGGGCTTGTTGCTTCCCAGGAATGGGGAGATGACTACCACATCCTGAGGCAGGACTGTTCTGGGTGTCATACTTGATGATGGAATCTCAGGAAGGGAAGGAGAGGACAGAGGATTCTCAGGAGCCTCAGAGCCTTTCCCAGAGCAAAAGCAAATTTCCTGGACTACGTGTGTGATGTTCTGGGGAGGACTGAAGACAGATAAGGACCCCAGAGAGCCAGAAACTTCGGGCACTTGCCCCTTCCCTAGCGCTTCCCTTGGGCAAAGCCCGTCTGCCCAGAGTCCTAACACTGTGGTCTAGTTTGTAATTTTGGGAAACCATCCCTTTCCGACATTCATCCTCAAGCCTCAGAAAATTCCCCACAATTCCAGTGTATAGAGTGAAAACAGCATGGAAATCAGAGCTGGAAAAACCTAGACTCCAGTCTCCATGCTCCCTTCTGTGTAGGTGTTAAGATCTTAGGAAGGGGTTGTTTCTGGAGGCACTGCCTAGGGCCCCAGGCCCCACGGACAGGATCACTGTGAGGCTCCAGAAGGCTTGTGGTGTGAAAACTCCTGACATATCGCTGTGCACACTGAACGTCTAGAGTCTGAGAGTGGAGGTAATGGTGCAAAGGGGAGGAGATGAAGGCATTTCCCATTCAGAAGCAGGTGTCCTGGGACAAAAGCTCTGCTCAGTCACCCAGCACTGGGCAAGGCCGCTGTGTGATCAAGCAGGCTGGGGCTGCAATGACGGGTGGGGGTTAAACTCAGCCTCTGTGCAGACAGTGGTTAGAAGAACACACATTTCATCTCACAGGGTCTGTAGGTCAGAAGTCCAGACACAGCAAATCTGGGACCTCCACTTGTGGTGTGCCCAAGCTGAAACTGAGGGTTCCACAGGGGCTATGAACTCTTCCGGGGCTCAGGGTCAGCTTCTCGGGTCACTGGTTGTCAGCAGAATCATTCCTTATAGGAGGAGGAGGTGGTCCTGTTTTCTTTTTACTTATTAATATATTTTTACTGAAGAAGAGTGGACCTGCAATGTCGTGTTAGTTTCAAACATGCAGCAAAGTGATCCAGTTATACATGTATATTATCTTTCAGAATGTTTTCCCTTGTAGGTTATTAAAAGATATCGAGTAGAGTTCCCTGTGGTATACAATAGGTCGTTATTTTTTAATCTATTTTTCATACAGTAGTGTGTATCTGTTAATTCCAAACTCATAATTTATCCTTCCCCTCTTTCCTCTTTGGTAAAGTTTGCTTTCTGTGTCTGTGGGTCTATTTCTGTTTTGTAAATAAATTCACTTTTTCAGTCTTTTTTTTTTTTAAGATTTTACATATGTGTCTATTTCTGAGACATGTGGCATCATCAGATACAGAGGAATCAAAAATTGGATGCAGGTATTGTGCCAGCTGACAGAAAAGGTCTTTGAAGACCTCCTTAGCAAGATATTAGGACTGACACATATACTATATACTATATACACCATACTCTATACTATAAACACATATACTGTATATAAAATGCTTCCCTGGTGGCTCAGTTGGTAAAGAATCCGCCTGCAATGCAGGAGGCCTGGGTTCAATCTCTGGGTTGGGAAGATCCCTGAAGAAGGAAGTGGCTACCCACTCCTGTATTCTTCCCTGGAGAACCCCATGGACAGAGGAGCCTGGCAGGTTACAGTCCATGGGGTCATGAGAGCCAGACGTGACTCAGCGTCTAAACCACCATCACCACCATGTGTAGATAACCAAGAGCCTACTGTATGGCACAGGGAACTCTGCTCAATGCTCTCTAATGATCTCTATGGGAAAAGCACCCAGAACTAGGGTGGATAGATGTTCTGTGTAGCTGAATCACTTTGCTGTACACCTGAAGCTCACACAACGTTGTAAATCAACTACACTCCAATAAACATTTAAAAAGAGAGAGAGAGAGAGACAGACTCCTGCTGCCCTGAGGCCCTATTACATGAATTGGTACTTATAGCTGGCAGGACAGACTCTGTTTCACCGAAACCTTCCAGCTGGAGCGTCGTCTTTTTGTAACCTCAGTGACGGCAGGGAAAATGATTCATGGGTTCACAGATAAGAGAGAAAGAGACAGAGCCAGACAGTGAACCGTTCATGCCTCGTTCTAAAGCCGAGAAAACCTCAGTCTGGGGTTGGACGTCTGCAAAGACCAAGGTACAAATCAGGCTGGTTCTCCCAGTGCCAGGGAACAACAGAGGCAGGGAGCAGAAGTCCAGGCTGCTGGTGGGGCTGTCAGGCAGATGCTCATTTTTTCTGAACACCAGTGCCTTCCTGCCCTTGGGGATCTTTGCAATGTCACCTTGGGCTGTTCAAAGTCCTTTCTGGTCCACTTTCTGGTAGGGTTACTTGGAGCAAAACCATTCCCTGGCAGCTATTTGTTGCATGCTGGGCTCTGGGGGAACTCAGGCGTAAACCTGTGAAAAATGAAACAGCAAGACCCAATGCCAAGAAGACAAGGGAAGAGATAGCATTGTTCACCATGATTAATTGCCAGATGGTCAAGATAAAAACCTCCCTGGAGTTCAGAAGAAGCAGCAATTGCCTCACACTCGGTGCTGAGTCAGAGGTTGACTTGATGAAAATTTTTAGCCTGGATTCAGTCCAAACTTTTTTTTTTTTTCCTTCTCTCACCACCTTCCATTTCCCCTCCCCTCCAGAACTTCTGGGTGTTTAGAAGTAAAGGTGTTTTCTAAGCAAAGTGTTAAGAAGAACTGTCAGTCTAAACAGGCTTCCAAAGAACAGCAAGAAAGCACCACAAGGTAGCAGTGTCTTAAAGCAATCCAGGTTTTTCACTTGATGGAGAGACTTAGTTTCAGCATGAGAAATACAGAAAAGTCATAGAGTGTGCCTTTCCTCTCATAAGTGACTTCCATGTAGGTAGAAACAAAATGCTCCATCACCCCGTTTGATGGGAGCCAAGCTTGAATCCAGCAAAGTTGCTGGGTTTGACCTAAACCAAGACTCAGAAAAAGTCCTTTCAAAAGTATTTACTGAGCCTCTATGTAAAATAAGGCAGACGTGAACTTACCTTCCGAGAATTTACAGCTTATGTGCAGAGAGAGAAATAACAGCGCAGTGTGTTTGGGTTACCTATTGCTGTGTCAAATACCATCGTAAAACTCCGTGGCTAAAAATTTAAAAACAAAAACGATGCTTTATTTCTCAAAAGTCTGTGGGTGCATTGGGCTCAGCTGGACAGTTCTTCTGCTTCACATCCTGAAACAGCTGCATTCACCTGGGAGCCTGGCAGGCAGAGGGGTGGAAGGTCCAAGACGGCCATCATCCCACCAGGGTCTCACATGTTTCAGTAGCCAAGCCTGGGTTTCTTGAAGGTGTGGTGACTGGCTTCCAAGGAGGAGGGTTCCAAGGAAACAAGCCCCAGGATACAGGTCCTAGCAATTATCTGTATCACTCTGATTAATGTCCTGGTAGTTGAAGCAAGTCACACGATCACTCCCACGGTCAGTGTGGGAGGGGTCATGTAAATTTATGCAAATAGGAGGTGTGTTTCTTCTGGGGGTTACCAATGTAGTCTCCTCCATGCAGTCTAGTAAATAGTAGGAAAGCAGTAAGGAAAACACCAGAGGGGCAACAAACCTCAGATTTAAAGGTCAAGGTGACTTCCTGGAGGAACAGACCTTAACTGAAAGGAGAAGGATCAGGAGGCATGCCAAAGATATCCATCGTTTTATCCTTATTTCTCGAAAAGCTACTCACAAGGTTTGTATTAAGTATACTATGCATATAGTTATTTTGTTTTTATTTTGCAAGAATTAATCAACTGTCAGGAGACATAGACATAGCACACTTTTCACAGGGCCACAGCTGCCAGCAAGACCAACTCAATCTCCATCACGACTCTCCTATTCACTCTGGGCCCATTTCCCAGCGATTTGACCCTGTCTTTGGATTCTATTGTAAGAATCTCTCAGAAGTAAGCTCTCACAGAAAAACCCAAATGAGCTTTTTACCCAATACATGTCAGCGTTTCCTGCTCTCACTTTCCACTTGGTAGCATTGGATGCCTCCGGAGCAAAAATGTTCCTATGTTGATTGTTAAGCCTTAATTCTTTTAAGATTATTATTTCCTGATTCCTCGGCTGCTTTTTCTTGGAACTCTGAACATTTTTCCCAAGAATGGTGGAGAAGGCATTCTTGCCCAGGGGAACACTTGAACTGTGGCTGAAACAAAGAGGATGAAGGGGAGAGGCAGTCAGAGTGAAGCAGAAGGGGAGAAGTCATGCAAAAAGGGTCTCATCTCATGAGCCCTTTTGAATTAGAGCTTTATCCTAAAGGAAATAGGAAATCACTGAAAAGTTTGAAGAAGGGGAATGACAGAATCAGAATTTCATTTTGGAAAGATCTCCAAGGCAGAGGTGTGGACAATGGACTGGAGGCAGGAAAATCTACTAGAAAGCTGAAGAAATGGTGCCAGAGGTTGACAAGAATCTTGTGAACTTGGTAGGGGTCACGGGGATGGGACAGGAAGGAACCAGGAATCCGGAAAGACCAGTCTTCATGATTGACTGGATGTGGGACGTGGGGGTCAGCTAAAGTTTGCAGTCAGCCTCTGGTCTCATGCCTGAGGATCTGTCCAGGAAGATACCCCAGATTCTGAATGTATATGGACAGCAGAGATTAACAATTTCTTCTTATAGCCCGCCAAACACCTCCCCCAGTTATTTCTTTTTGTAGAGGCTCACCCTCTCTCCTTACACAGTGTCTGTCTTAACCTTGAAGTTTCCTAAACAAAAGTCATCTTTAAAATTATTATTTTCCACCACAATCCTTAAGCATCTCCCAGAGACAACTCTGTTCCATCATGGCTATGTCAGGTTTGAATGGTGCTTTTATCTCATTTTCCAGACAGGAGCAAGCCAAGAGAAATTCCAGAATGAAAATCCAGGATACAGAAAGCAATAAAGAAGGTGCTTTTTCCATAGAACCACTGCTGGTCTGTATGCCTGTTCAATGTTTCTGAAAATGGCACCAACTCTGCTTGGCTGATGCAGCCCCATGGCTTCTGTTCTGTGGCTTAGAGCATGGTGGCTGGTGTGATGGGCTGGGACAGTGATGAGCACATTCATGAACTCTGCCCTCTGCATGGAGACGGTTCTCCATGAGCCCTCACATCTCTGTACCTCTTGCCAGCAGAGGCACTATTCTTTTCAAGGATGTTTTTATGGCAAACAGCTTGGGAAAAAAGAGATAGGATCTCCCTTTTGAGAAAAAGGAAGTTTGTACTATGTCATGTAATAAAGACGACTCCCTCCAAGGCCAAGGTCAGGTTTGCTAGCAGCCCACGATAAATGATTGGGGTTCCTTAAGCACAGAGTTCCTGAGCTGTGATGCCAGCCCTGAGTGTGCAGCATCAACCTGAACTTGACAGACGAGGGGAGCTGATGGAGGAGCCTGAAGCTCACACTGCCCCCTGAGTTGCTTCATTGCGTGTTTCTGACCCAGGAGTCTCATGTCTTCTGCCAGTATCCATGCAGTTGCGACAGGTGAGCCAGTGAGCTTGTCAGGAGGGTAAAAAAAACACTCAAATCCTTCAGTTTCTGAAACTCCCACAGAGCTGACAGTCTGATGGAGGAAGAAAAAAAACATGTAAACAAGCAAAGCAATTGCGATTCTCAGAATGACCAGAGAGAAACAGATCAGAGGCTAAAACAGACAACGTGGCTCATGGTGGGGGTACCACAGTGGGGGTGGCCTCTCGGGAGTGGGACCATTCCAAGCATCTAAGGGAGAACTTAGGCAGAACTCATCATGAGGCAGGAGCCCAAGGACCCCAGGCAGTGGAAATTGCACATACACCCTGAGGCCTGTTTGAGGAACAGGAAAAAGACCGATGGGGCTGCGGGATGGTAAATGAGAGAAACCAGTATCCTGAGATGGGGGGAGAAGTGGGCACCGCAAGAGCAGCACGAAGTCTAGCATGTTATAGGTTTGGGACATTTTCTTAAGACTTTCAAGCAGGGAGTGAACTGGCCTGTTTTTTTAATTCAACATTGTTTATACATCTACTAGCTGCAAGTCTGGGCCCTGGTGACGCTGCAAGGAACCAACCATACCTGGAGTTAATATTCTAGTTGGGGGTTGGGGGTGGGGAGGACATGATAAATAAGTAAAATGCAGAGATGTTAGCGGGTGGAGAGTGCTGCGGAGGGACTGGGGGTGGGGGAGCCTAGGTGAGAGCTCAGACAGGTGGCCGGGGGCCCCACTGAGAGGGAGACATTTGAGCCTGACCTGAGGAGGGGGCAGAAGGCAGCCGTTGGGTATCTGTGGGGGGCCTCCAGGTGGGAGGGGACACAGCCAGCAAGCTCACAGATCCTGGGGTGGGGCACATCTGACCTTTGAGGGTCTAGAGTAGGGTGTGGGCTTCCCAGGTGGCTCAGTGGTAAAGAACCCGCCTGCCAATGAAGGCGACGTGGCTTCGATCCCTGGGTTGGGAAGATCCCCTGGAGAAGGAAACGGCGACCCGCTCCAGTATTCTTGACTGGAGAATCCCCATGGACAGAGGAGCCTGGTGGGCTACAATCCACAGGGTCGCAAAGAGTCAGACATGACTTAGCAACAAAACAACAACAGAATGGTGTGGGCCAGGGGGCTCCTTGTGGATGTGCTCAGAGAGGCCCCAGGGCAGTGCTTTGCAGCCGTTATGAGGACTTGGGCATTGACTCTGAGCGACTAGAGCCCAGGTAGGACTCCATCTTTGAAAATGAAAGAGGTAGAAACTGGGAGAAAACAAGAACAATTAGGGAACATCACCGTCAGCGGCATCCTGAGATTCTCAGAGGATTAAGGGAGCACTTAAGACAGAGCCTGTTCCTGTTTCAATGTTCTGCAATACTTCACTATTTTCCCTTCAAGAGAGATGATACAAAGACCAGAAAAATCGCTGTCTGTCAGCGCTCAGGCAAACGGGAACCGCCCCCTGCTGGCCAACGGCGGTAACGCAGGCACCCTGCTCAGTAGGGGCTTCCCTCATAGCTCAGTCCCTAAAGAATTTGCCTGCAATGCAGAAGATCCGGGTTCAATCTTTGAGTCGGGAAGAACCCCTGGAGGAGGAAATGGCAACCCACTCCAGTATTCTTGCCTGGAGAATCCCCATGGACAGAGGAGCCTGGCAGGCTACAGTACACGGTGTCACAAGAGTTGGACAGGACTTAGCGACCAAACCACCACTGCCTGGGAGGTGGGAGGATTCTGTTCCTCTCCATCTGATTCCTTCCCCCAGAGACCATCAGACCTGCAGGGCAAGTCCAGACAATTGTCTCAGACAATAGACTCTAGGCAGCACCTCTCACTGGTTTCCCTACAGATTAACTGGGGATCCGGGGTTGATTCCTAGATGCCCCTCCAGCAAGGAGGGCACGAGGGAGTCTTCCCAGGGCAGTTCTGGCACCAGAAGCCCTGGTGAGGAGCCCAGAGCTGAAGCCCAGGAGAGGACCTCCCTCCCTCAGGGTTTCAGTCATCCATTCAGGACAGAGTCTTCAGGAGGAGGAAGGGACCATGTCCAGGCTGGATGACCTGACTCTGATACTTCTTGTCCCTGCTCCAGTTAGCTCAGGAATAGCTGCTCACTGACAGTTCTCCCCGACTCCCGCATTGCCATTCTGGGTTCCAGTTAAAGGGCAAAGGTCTCCTTTCCGGGGCCCTGTCCAGAGCTGGAGTCACTGGACATCTTACACATGTGTCCCCACTGGCCACCTCAGCTTGTGTCCCTGTGGGCCATGTCCCTGGGCCCACGTGGCTCTGTCCTGGCCTGCTGTGGGCTGCATGGGAGCACACCCAGGGAGGGATGTCATCTGTGTGGCATCTGTGGTTGTGCTGCGTCCACATGTGAGTTCAGGAACACCCGTGCCAGGGCTGGGGCATGTTCCCCCCCAAACCCATGTGTTGAAACTCTGATCTGTATTGTGACTGTGTAAGGAGACGTGACCTTTAAGGCAGTGGTGAAGACTGAATGAGGTCATAAGGGTGGGTGGGGCCCTAACCCAGTAAGGCTGGTGTTCTCTTGAGAAGAGGCAAGGGGAAGGGTAGGGAGCTATACAGAGAAAAGTTTGTGAGAGAACAGCGAGGAGGCAGCCGTCTGCAAACCCAGTAGGGAGCCAGGTGCAGACACCAGACCAACAGACACCAAACCTGCCAACACCTTGACCTTGGATGTCCAGCCTGCAGAAAGTGTCTGTGGTTCAAGTCTCCAGACTTCAAAAGACTCTGGCGTCTTTTGTTACGGCAGATGGAGCCGACTAACACAGTCACGTGTGTGTCAGGAGGTCGAACCATGGGAAGCGAGAGAGACAGTCTATTATGAGACATTCTCACTCAGGGTGGGGCAGAGAAGCTGGGATGGAAGGAGCAGCAGGAAACAGGACAGGAAGAAAGACTGTCCAACGTTGTCAGGGCCCCCAGTACTTCCGTCCTATGGGCTGCATCCTGCTTCCTTTTTGTAATTGTCATCAGGAGTGTGCAGCAGGGCCCAGTGACCCTCTGTGGCCCACCGTTTACCAAGAGAACACTCCAGGTCGGAGCTTTCACAGTTCACTCGCCTGCAGTTAGAGGCCTCCCCCAACCCCCAGCCCTGGGAAAGCTTCTATGGTGCAGCACATGCTTTCCTGATGGAGCTGAACATGATGGCATCCTGGGCAAGCCTGTGTTAAGCCAGTACTAGGCATAAACATCTCCCTGCATTGTTCAGCCATCTCACAGATACAAGTGCCCCTTAAAAACAGCAGTGCTGTGCTCGAAATTTTCAAGAGAAGACATGCTGGGTGTGTGTTGTGTGTGTGTGTGTGTGTCTACCATGCCCCTTCTATCTTCTTTCCAAGATACATAATTAAAGCTTTCGGAAGGGAAAGGGAGAGGAAAGTGGCTAACACACAGCCACGCCCACACATGCCCCCTCCCCTCTTTGGAGTGGTGCCCCTTACCCCATCCCAGCCCAGAGACAGCACTTTAGCAAGAATATACCTTCTCTAAGCCACTGATGTTGAAGCTGAAACTCCAATATTTTGGCCACCTGATGCAAAGAGCTGACTCTTTGGAAAAGACCCTGATGCTGGGAAGGATTGAAGGCAGGAGGAGAAGGGGATGACAGAGGATGAGATGGTTGGATGGCATCACCGACTCAATGGACATGAGTTTGAGTAAGCTCTGGGATTTGGTGATGGACAGAGAGGCCTGGCATGCTGCAGTCCACGGGGCTGCAAAGAGTCAGACACAAGTGAGTGAAGTGAACTGAACTGAAGCCTTGAGGATGCAGCCATAGAGGAATTTGTCTGCAAATAAACGTGTAGACTTAAAACTCAGCCTTCCTGATTGAAATTGGTTGCAAAAAGTTACACTGGGTCAGAGAGAGGAAGTGGGAGAGATTTCACTAACGACCAGAAATGCTTTTCAAAGGCAAACTCTCTCCCCTCAAAGCCATGCAGCCCTACCTTCTTGGAAGTGAACAGTGCTGGAAGCTGGAGGAGGGTCGATATCCCATACCCCAGCACCACACACACACACACACACACACACACACACACACACACACACACTGTACCACAGGCCTGATTCAGTGTGTAGGCAGCACCAGCACAAGGGTGCGGCCTCAATATCAAACAGGCCCCCCAGCACTCTGACCCTTGTTATCAAAAATAGTGGTTCTTGGATGCGACAGCTGGGATGGTTGGAATTGTTACAAGAAATTCCTCCCAGGCCGGGCACTTCTAGGGGAGCCTGTGAGTTGAGATGGGGACAGATGGAGGGCAAGAAAAATGTTTAAAGAACGCTGTTACTCTCAGCTATCAGCTCCAAGTTCTAAACTGAGAAAACTGCTGCTTGCCTCAGAGAAAAGAGAAGTCCATCCATGAACCCCATGTCCAGAAGGGGCTTGGCCATCTCCCCTAATAGGACCTTGAGACCTTTGTACAAATCGAGCTCCCTCATTCCCACGGCGTCAGTGGTGAGGCCCCTGCTCTCAGATGCGGTTTTCTTGATACCCCCAGTGGTGCTAAAGCCAGCTGTTTCTGTCTGCATCCGTCATGCAAACATTGTACCTAAGGGGCAAGGTCAAGGTCAATTCCTGTACCTCTTCTGCTGAGGTTTTTGCCCTTTCCTCCCCCTCCTTGTTACTTCTCACTGCCTCCTGCCTCTTTCTCCTTTCTGTTTCCTAAGCCAAGACTCAGTTACTGGGCACTTGTGGGGTTAAGTGTACAGGTGCTGTCATCCAATCGTCACAACCACCCTGAAGGAGAGAGAAAAAAAGAAATGTGGGTACAGAGAAGTGCCTACCTGGACCAAGGCTGCACAGCTAATGTATGTCAAGGTCGAGAATGGAGCCCTGTGAGGTCTGGCCTTATGTCCCTTGCTCCTCTAAGCCTGCACGGCTCCACACAGCATTTCCAGGCTGGCCTGGGGCACCAGGACAGAGCAGGGATGGCTCTGGTGGAGTGTCCTGTAGGGCCCGTGAGTCCCAGGCAGGGCTGTGCTGCCCGATTGCCAACCCTCGCCTCGTGGACTCCAAGCCCGGGCCCAGGGTGTGGGAATCCACCGCAGGCCCAGGACCCTGCTTTCCTGGGGACTTATGCTCAACACCATTGTTAAGGGGAAAGTCAGTTCACACTGACTGAAACCGCCTACCTTGGCCAGGCACCATAGTAATCATTCACATGATTTATTTGACAACAGAAAGTCCTGGTAAAGAACACGGAACCAATAAGCCACCACCAACCAAAAGAGTTTAGTAAAGGTCGAAAGGAGATGCCATGTGGCCTACTACCTCCCAGAATCCTTCTGGTTGGAATCCATCTTGGCTGAGCAATGAGTACGCCACCAGAAAGAACCCTGAGTCAGAGTGACTGGCCACAGGCAATCTGAAAACTAATCCCATCACCATAAGACCCAAGACCGAGAGCCATGCAGCAGAGCAGTCCCCTTGGGATCCCTCACCCTCCTGCTCTTGGCCCTGGGGCCCTTTCCCAAAGAAGCCTCTTGCTTTGTCAGTGTGTGTGTCTCCTTGGACAATGCATTTCCAAGTATTAGACAAAAGTCCCCTTTACGAGCCCTGGAATGGTCTCCCTTGCTGCAACACCACCATCAGCTTCAAGCTTTTGGTGAAATGAACCACAATTCTTCCTACAGAAAGAGCAGGAACCCAAACCCAGTCACAAAGGTGAAAGCAGCCCCAGAGAGAAGGAAATGGTGACTTCTAACAAGATCAGACAGAAAGCCGACTCTGCATGTTTTATAAAAAGCTCAGCAGAAACCGCCAGCTCTCAGGTGGGAAGAAAGGCCTGGAGCCAGCCCACGTTTGGGACACACCGGTCACTTCCTCACCGGCCCCTCCCTCTACGCCCTGGTCCCTCCTGCTGCTGGAGGGTCACAGTCCCTGCTCACACAGGCCAGCGGCTGCCCTGGCCAGCGAGGGCCCGTCACTGAGGATTAGCCAAGATGGCGCTCCTGCCTCATTGGTCAGAGCCCGGGGCCACATGGGAGACGGAATCCAGGTCAAGGCTGAGGCCTGAGCAGAGCTGACGGTTGAATCTTTGTATTGAGCACTGATTCTCAAATGTACCCAAATTCTTGAGCGTTCAGCTCCCAAAGCACCGTCTCCCCAGACGAACTCTGATGTGTAGACTTCTTTTGTCCTCAGTTCATTCCCTAATCTTGCCCACCATCTTCTAAAAGTCAGTGGAAAATGATTTGGGAAACTTCCCTAAGTAGCTCAGAGAGGAGTAACCCCAGGGAGGAAAGTCCAGTGAACTGTGGGGTTTGGGTCACCAGCAGGTCCAGCGGGAGACACAGGGATTTTCTCTGATCAGGCTGTAGTTTAGTTTAGTGTGGAGCTCTATACCAAGGTCACAGAACAAAACTGTCCAGACTTAACCAAGCCCCATAGTAACTGTTGCAATGAGCCTCCTGATCTAAACCAACTAGCTCCCTGACCCCATATTAGATAAAACACCCACCCTATTGGGCTTCCCTGGTGGCTCAGACTGTAAAGAATCTGCTTGCAATGTAGGGCACCTGGGTTTGATCCTTGGGCTGGGAAGAGCTCCTGGAGAAGGTAATGGCAACCCACTCCAGTATTCTTGCCTGGGAAATCCCATGGACAGAGGTGCCTGGTGGGCCACGGTCTGTGGGTCAGATGCAGCTTAGTGACTAAACAACAACAAAACCACCTTATTACCCACCCTGTAGTGTCCTAACCAATCACCTAATGCCACCTTTCCAGTAGGAATTTTCTCTGTCTTGAGGCTATAAAAATCGTCTTCTTGTGGTTCAGTTGCTAAGTCATGTCTGACTCTTTGCGATACCATGGACTGTAGCACGCCAGGCTTCCCTGTCCTTCCCTATCCATCTCCTGGCATTTGCTCAGACTCATATCCACTGAGTCAGTGATGCCATCCAACCATCTCATCCTCTGTCAGCCCTTTCTCCTCCTGTCCTCAATCTCCCAGAAGAAGGGTCCTTTTCAGTGAGTCCGCTTGTCCCATCTACTAGCCTGCAAAAGACGTTGGCTCTCCCCTGAGCCCGCCCATGGTTCTACAAGCATCTCCCACTCTAACTCTGTTCTCCTCTCATTCTACCTCAGGTCTGGAAATTCTTTTCCAACCCAGGCACAGACCATGGCAGTTAAGACTTGGTGTGGCCACAGCTCAGAAAGTTAAAGATTCAAACCAAAATCCGTGCATGGACCAAAACAGGTCTCTCAGCTCCTAGGGGGTCACACTTGGAAAAGATAGTGGTAACTGAAAGACCCAGAGCTGACAGCCTCAAAGTTCTGGGGAGGAAAGCGAAGAGAGAGACGTGTGTGAGGCTGGGAGGGAGGCAGCGGGTGCAACAGGGAGAAGTCAGTTGTGACTCCATGTTGAATCTGCTTCTTTGACTTTACCCTTGCTTTCTGTTGCTTTTGTGATTATAATCATACATAGTGGCCTGCCTCAGGGAACCTTGCCCCTCTTATTGTTGTCCTGTCACCAAGTTGTGCTGGACTCTTTATGAGCCCATGGACTACAGCACACCAGGCTTCCCTGTCCTTCACTATCTCCCGGGGTTTGCTCAAACTCAAGTCCGTTGAGTCCATGAGGCCATCCAACCACCATCTCATCCTCTGTCGCCCCCTTCTCCTCTTGCCCTCCATCTTTCCCTACATCAGAATCTTCTCCAATGAGTCGGCTCACTCTTCTGAATGTTAAACCAAAGTGGCCTTGTTCAGTTCTTAGGGGACAATCTTGACCCTGCCCACCTGTGAATGGCTGCAGAGAAAAAAAAAAAATGAACACATTCCCTCCTATTTTGCAAGACCAATGGCCTTATCTACATTACTTCCTCACCTCCTCTCCTTCTCTGTGCTATAAAAGACCCTGGCATCCAGACCCCAATAAGATGGGTTTTTTGGAGACACTAGTCTGCCATCTTCTCTGCCTGCCAGCTTTCGGAATTAAGTCATATTTCTGGCCTCCACACCTCGTCTCTTGGTTTACTGGCCTGTCATGTGGTGAGCAGAGTGAGCTTGCACTCAGTAACGGGCAGGAAGGGCAGGGAGCAGAGAGGAGGGGAGGAGAAAGAGGAGGGAGAGGAAGAAGAAGGAAGAGGAGGAAGAAGAAGGGGGAGGAGAGATGGGAGGAATGAGAGCAGGAGGAGGAAAGGCGAGGAGGGATAGGAGAGGAAGCAGAGGCTGATTTGAGCCCTTGAACCCAGGGCTTCCATGTTCCAGTAGACCAGCAAAAGGCCTGAAGCTCTGGGGCAGGTGGGGACCGTTTGCAGGATCAGAACCTGGATGCTGTTCACGCAGGTGACCCGCTTCCTCCCCAACCCACCCGCAGGCCAATGTGCTCATCAGCTGGCTGGAGAAGTCACTCTGTGCAAAGGGGCAGCTTGTCCTTTTTGGGTTTTGCTCAGGTATCTTGGGCAGGGAATCTAGATGTCAAATTTAATGAGCATCTTTCTGGCTCACCAAGAATGAAAAACATGATTGTGAGTGAGGAGGAAGCTAATCAAAGCAAAAAAACCCATTTCTTTAGGAAAA
Source organism: Budorcas taxicolor (assembly GCF_023091745.1). NCBI lineage: Eukaryota > Metazoa > Chordata > Mammalia > Artiodactyla > Bovidae > Budorcas > Budorcas taxicolor. The sequence continues at coordinate 34,690,292 of NC_068922.1, read as the reverse complement.
GTCTCAGCTGTGGGATGGTCCACTCTACAGGTGAGGACAAGCTGGCTTACTGAACCTGCGCACTAAGGTTCAACCAGGTGTGGTGAGGTCTCCGTGGCCGTGGCTGATTCAGACGCTCTACAATGAGCTGGAACAGCTGGTTTGCCGCAGTGTGGTGACCTGGTTTGAGCAGCACCAAGCCTGGCTTTCCTGGGGCCTCCAATAGTGCTATGACACTTCATATCCGGGTTGGAATACGTGATAGGAATGTAAAGTTTTCTGAAAATGAAAAGTGTTACTCGTTCAGTCATGTCTGACTTTTCCTGACCCCATGGACCCCATGACCCCATGGAGGACCCCATGGACTTCCTGACCCTGCCAGGCTCCTCTATCCATGGAATTCTCCAGGTGAGAATATTGGAGTGGGTTGCCATTCCCTTCTCCAGGGGATCTTCCCAAACCCAGGAATTGAACCTGGGTCTCCTGCATTGCAGGCAGATTCTTTACCATTTGAGCCACCACGAAGCCCCATCACTGACTTCAATAGGCATGAGTTTGAAGAAACTCCTGGAGATAGTGAAGGACAGGGAAGCCTGGCTTGCTTCAGGCCATGGGGGGTCTCAAAGAGTTGGACATGACTTAGTGACTGAATAACAACTACACAAAGTTCTCTGGGTAATGAAGGAAAGCCTTAAGAACTATTACCGTAAAACAGTGATGTCAAGGTTGATATCACAAAGATATTACGGAAAAAATAATCCAAAACTTCACTGCTTCCTTTCCAAGGCTTTACTAAGACCAGAAATGAAACAGACTCCCTGTGACTTCAGCCTCTAGAGGGTAAACTCAGCCAACCTGTTGAGCAAATGGCACGCGGTTGCTGTGTTGGCTGGTGTGACTGGGCAAGTATCAGAGAAATGCGATACTTGTTCCCGGGACGCAAGGCCTTCAGCACTTAAATCAGGACAGATCTGGGTGAACCAGGATGGTGCATCACTCTGGGTCTATTACACCTCCATGCTCAAGCCAGGCCATCTAATGAACTCCTGCCGGCTTGTCAAGGCTGGGATCCTGCCCCCCACCGAGAAGCTCCACGGTGCTGTGATCCGTCAAAGTGCTCTCCTGGTTTGTAGCACTCCAGGCATGCTGACCTCTTGCGCTCAGCTCTTCTGGGTGCATCCACGAACTACAGCAGCAGTATCACCTGGGAGCTTATTAGAAATGAAGGATCCCAGCCTCAACCCTTAAATCTGTGCCTTAACAAGGTCCCCAGTGGGTTGGTACCAAGTCTGAGATACTGTCTCAATTCTCCAATTGGTTTGAGAGGTGGACTTGTACCAACCAGGGTTCAAACAGTCCCACAGAATGAGGGTCTTCTGGCCACACTAGACACAGTGTGGACACTCGGAGGCCTTAGCTGCTGGGACTGCATGGGAGTCCCCAGAATGGGTGTGGGGGTCACCTCAGCCTCCCCCTTCACATCCTGTTTCCAGTTGCTCCAGGAGTGCATAGACCGATGAACGCAGACACACAGTGCAGTGACTGCTGCATATCTGGATAAGGAGTGTGGACATTATCACGCTTCTTGGTGACTTTGCATCTAAGCTCCTCCCTGTGTAAGGCAAGGTCCCCCACCTGAGGCTTGGTGGGAGACAGGTGACGCAAAATTCACACTTTCCTTCATGGCTCAAACTGTGAGTAGTGAGGCCCCCCGAGAATGGCAGGTCCTCAGGTGCCAACTAAGAGTGTGGGCCTGTGACCTTGGCCTCACCCTTCAGATGCTCTCCAAGCTGGACCAGCTAACCACCATAGCTGGAGGCAGAGGTCCTTGAAGAAGATTCCAGGGGCAGAGAAGGAGTGACTACAATTCTAGCCAGGAGGACAGAAGCCTAAACCCTAGACCAGCAGGAAAGATGGTGGGTCTTGCCCTGGGCTGGTCCATGATGAGCTGATTCTGGAGAGCAGTGAGATCTCTGAATCTGATTCTCAGATTTCCTGATTCTTTCAGCTTCTTGGTGTACTTTTGGTGAATCCCATTTCTGCTCTCACAGTTCCTTTTAAGAGCACTGACTTAGAAAAGATAGACATTAATTTGTGAAGGTCAGAACCTCGCTGTCCAGATAAAGAAGGCAGCTGGTATCTAAGAGGCAGGAGAAACCAGGGGATTCATGGAGACTCATTAGTGCCAGAGTGTGACATCAAAAAATTCTGTTTTCTGCTTTTCCACCGCATCTTCTGAGTGCAGACCAATCGGGGGTTTGATTACACTGGAAGACATTCAGGCCAGTCCCAGGGACCCACGGAATGCTGTACACATTGTACTTTTTAACACAGGAAAAGAGAGAGCAATCGGTATTTCTTTTCACTTTGGAAACGCCTGGATCTGGCACCCAGAATACAGTCAATCCATCACAAATATGTACCGAACACCAGCCATATGGAGACTTGGCTAAAACTTTACCCAGTCTGCTTGGCGGAGAAGATGTGAGCCTAGACTCACATCAGCCCACAACTGGAATCAGTTAGGCTGATTTGTAGTCTGCTTTAGAAAATTCTGAAAAATTAAATGTCTTCGTAAACCTTCCGTTCACCCTGCAGGGCTTTTTACCCACTTCTTTTTGAGAGACATGAGAAAGAGAAGGAAAGAACTAGTGTCCTCTAAAGGGCTTATTCTTCGTGACCAGAGCTCCATTGTTAAAAACAAAACACAAACCAGAGGGAAAAAAAAATGATCCCCTATGGTCCAGGAATCAGTTATGATGAACTTTTCCGGTAGAAACCTGCATCTCATGGGCTGGAGGTGTCTTATTTGTAAACTCCACAGCAGGGAATTCCCTCCGGGACACTGAATGGTGTTGTTTCTGAGCTTGGCTTGTAGGTAGTAATGGTATAGTGCCCAGGGTGGCAGGTTTCTCACCCGAGGATCTTACAGAGTGATTAGAGTGGCAGAGAACAGGGACACTTCAGGGGACTAAGGTAGGGGCGGGAGGAATCAGGAAAGGCTCCATCTGAAAAATTATGTCTGAGGGAGGCATTAAGGGAGGCACAGGTTTTGACTGATGATGGGAAGCATGGGGAAAAGCATTTTAAGATCCCCTGGAGGAGGCCATGGCAACCTACTCCAGTATTCTTGCCTGGAGAATTCCACGGACAGAGAAGCCTGGTGCTCTATCATCCACAGGGTCACAAAGGCATGGAGACATGACTCAAGTGACTTAGCACCCACGCACACGTGGGAGTAGAGGGAAGGGTGTGGAGTCTTGGGGAGCAGAAACTGGTCCAGCTCAGTTGAGATACAGACTGTGTAAAGGCACAGCTCAGGAGAGCAAGCAGAAGGGTAGACTTGCATCAAAGGTCCTTCAGTGCTATGTCAAAGGGCTTGGAAGAGAGTCTCACTCAGTATAATGGGGAGCCTTGAAGCCTTCGGGGAGGGATGCATCAGTCAAGATGGGCTCAGTTCTGAGCAACCACTAAACCCCAATGGCTTAAGACCACGCTGGCCTTGCCATATGCAACTAAACCCTGATGACGGAAGACTACAAGCTGGATTTGCCATATATGTTAGTTACATTCATGGGGCAGCTACAGGCTGCACTGCACACTGTCCTGACACTGCCCTTACCCCAGGACTCAGGCTGATGGTGTCTGTCTGGGGCACACTGGTCACTGTGGGAGAAGGAAGAGGAAAGCTCTGGAGGGTCTCTCATCCCAGCAATGGAGGGCTCCTCCTAGAAGTGACCCTGCCCTTTCCAACAATGCTTCCAACAAGTATGCCTTCACCCTGCTGCTGAGAAGCAGAGGCTGGCAGTGCTTTAAGAGAGGTGCTCATGATCAGGTTGTGGTCAAGTCCCAGCCAGATTCTTGGATGACCATTTTCATGTGGGGTGTAGAATGGGGTGGATTTAAAGGATAGCTGCCTTCTCGAAGGTACTGCAACCTCAGGGTGAAAAAGAATTACCTGCTTAAGTAGGACTCAAGAGATGGGCACAAATGGACAAAATGTTACAGAAAAGTGTTTGTAGACTGGCCCATCATCTGGATGCAGGGATGAGGGGCAGAGAAGACTTGACGACATCCCCCAGTCTCCAGTCTGGAATGTTCAGGACGGCAGTGCCATGAGTTAGAACAGGGAATTTGGGGATAGGAGGATTCATCCTTTGGGATGAAGTTGAGGCACCAATGAAGGAAAAATGGTGGTTTTACCTGTTTCATTGTGCACAACAAAAGCAAAATAGAACCCAATCAATCGGCAAACAACCTGTGAGCACCTGCTTCTCACCTCACTCAGCAGATTTGACGATTCATTATCAAACATGCCTGGAAAGTGAGTCATCTACAGCTTCCTTTGCAAGTAAAATTTTTTTTTCAGATGACTCAAACATTTGCTCGTTTTGACTGTTTTGAATGCAAATATCCTAGCCATGTGAGAGACTGCCTGGTTCGTTACCAGCTCCATTTAAATCAACTGTCGTGTTTGCCCTCTATTATCCCCACATCAGCCCTGAAGCTTTGGTAATGGAAGGTACTTGGACTGAAGGAAGGAATTCAGCCTTTCATTCCAACTCAAGGACACTGTTACCACACCCACTATGTCCTTTTGATGCTTTAAGACATAGCCAAACAAGCACAGTGTAGACATGCAATCTGCGTTGCTGGTCCCACCCTCTGCTGCCGGCCTGGGTGATCATGTATGTTTCCAGGAGTCTCCCCCGTGATAACATCCCTACCCGCGTGCCCAATGCTCAACAAACAAGGTGAGCAAAAATCTCATTTGAATACAGACAGTAGATTGAGAACAGAAGAACTTGTCTTTTGAGAAAAGCCGTGAGCTTTAGTGCCAGGAGTTAGTGAGAGCAGCTAGCAGCTTCACTGAGCAGGTAGACAGACTGAGTGCCCCGTGCTTGAGGTCACTAATAAGAGGCTTTAAGAATATCTCCATTTGGTAACCCCCTCCAGGATGGGTGAGACTGTGATGCCAACTTGCATAGGCAGAAATGGAGCTTCGTGAAGTCTTGCCACTGTAGCCCACCAGGTTCCTCTGTCCATGGAATTTTCCAGGCAAGGATATTGGAGTGGGTTGCCTGTCTTAATCCAGTAACACAAGCCTTGGGATGTGCTAAATGAAGTAGAATGTCTCCACCCTGTTCATGCTACAGCCGGCAAACATGGCATGACATTTTGATTCTTCTCAGTAAGCTTCAAGATGTTTTCCAATTCAAATTAATAAGCCTTCAAAATGCATTTCACTGGGACTTTATGAGGCTTGCTTTAATCTAATACAATAGTCAATGCAAGTGACTTTTTAGCTTATTTGCTCGAGACTATGACCTATACCAGAAATTACAGGAAAGGTCAGCAAATTAAATTGGTGGCTGTAAAGGTTTGTGGGATGTTGCCCAAGAAATCTCGTAGTAATGGTGCCAGTGTTTTTATGGCTCCCAGTGAGTATGGGAAAGGTCAGCTAGCAGACCTCGTGAAAGTAATCTTTATTTTTCCTTTTCACAAATGACCTATTCAACAATATGGACAGGAAATATACCTCAATAAAACTTTCCATGGTTAGTTGTGTGTTATTTACTTAATGAATTCAAATATTTATAGAATGCTTACTATGTATCGGATAGCTCTAGGCACTTGGGACATAGTAGTATATAAACTACACAAACCCCCTGCTTTGTGGAGCTCTTTTGAAAGGATTGGGCTTGCCTGTTGGCTCAAACAGTAGACAATCTGCCTGCAATATGGGAGACTCCAGGTTCAATCCCAGGTTGGGAAGATCCCCTGGAGAAGGGATTGGCAACTCACTCCAGTATTCTTGCCTGGAGAATTCCATGGACAGAGAAGCCTGGCGGGCTACAGTCCATGGTGTCACAGAGTCAGACATGACTGAGCGACTAACACTTTTACTTTGGAAGGATCAACTAAGCACTGGTGGGCCTGTTCAGATTTCCGGATGTGGATTTTATGGTGCTCATTTTATTGAGGATAGACTGAAGCTCCAGCAAAATAGAAAGCTGGATCAAGATCAAATAGCCAGACACTCTATGCTCCCAATGCAGGGGGCCCGTGCAGGAGGCCCGGGTTGGATCACTGGTTAGGGAACCTGACCCCCCATGCCGCAACTAAAGATCCATTATCCAAATAAATAAATGTGTTTTTTAAAAAGATCAAATAGCCAATCAGCAGACAAGTCTGAATGTACATCAGTTCTTTTGGTTGCAAGTCTTGCTTCTGCTAAATTTACATTTCCCCAAGTGGTGTTCTTGACTGCCACCCTGGTAGTAATTGTTTCCTAAAAACTAAAATTTGGTACTCCAATGTGTTTGGGAAATTCTTTTTGGTCACAGGTTGGGTTCTCCTAGCAGCAGCTGCTGAGATACTCTTTTGCATGGAAGCCAGTTCTGAAGGCATGCTTTTAGGATCGACACTTGAGAAAGAGAAGGGCTGGGCTGAAAGCAGGATCAGACAGAGAGAGGAGAGCTGACTAAGGGGCGGCCTTAGCTGGGGCAGCAGGGATTCTGAAGATGAAATTAGCCTGCAAATCTGTCTTGAGGAGGGGGGAGATAGCCAGGCATTTACATCCCTAGGCCAATCAGTGTTTGGCTGTGGTCTGTTCCCGGAAGGAAGCATGATCTTGGATAAGGTAGTTAAACTCAGTGGAGCCAATTGCCTAGGGGGCCAACAGCTGAGGGATGGCCCCCAGGGGTACTGTCAGCAGCTGGAACGAGTTCTCTTCCAAAGGGGCATCAGGGAGGCACAGCACAGCCTCCACCACCAGACTATGCTATCTGTAAGCACAAGATGAACCAAAACACAACAGTTTCTTCTCCTGCTGCTGACGTTAAGCCTCTAATGAGCACATATACACTGTGAATCTTCAAGAGGGAAATATACTCTGCAAACTTTTCTAAGCTTATTTAGGTTCAAAGTCCTCTTGGGGATCCATATTTATTCACATCCTCTAAAAAATATACCAGGATGATTGTGTACCAGAAATCATAGCACAACTGGACAAGAACAAAAAGAGAGGGAGAGAGGCAAGAAGTAACAGGATACAAAATTGGCTCAAAATGGATCATAGATCTAAAGCTGTAAACTCTCACAAGAAAGCATTCTAAGTGTAAATCTTTGTGTTCTTAGCTTAGGCCATTTTTTTTTTTTTTAGATATAATACCATAAGCACATGTTATAAAAGAAAAATAAATAAATTGGACTTCATTAAAATTTTTTGTTTTTGTCCTTCATGGAACACAATAGGAAAGTAGAACAGCAACCTTCAGAATGAGAGAACACCAGCTCAGCTCAGTCCAGTCGCTCAGTCGTGTCCGACTCTCTGCGACCCCATGAATCGAAGCACGCCTGGCCTCCCTGTCCATCACCAACTCCCGGAGTTCACTCAGACTCACGTCCATCGAGTCCGTGATGCCATCCAGCCATCTCATCCTCTGTAATCCCCTTCTCCTCCTGCCCCCAATCCCTCCCAGCATCAGAGTCTTTTCCAATGAGTCAACTCTTCACATGAGGTGGCCAAAGTACTGCAGCTTCAGCTTTAGCATCATTCCTTCCAAAGAAATTCCAGGGCTGATCTCCTTCAGAATGGACTGGTTGGATCTCCTTGAAGTCCAAGGGACTCTCAAGAGTCCTCTCCAACACCACAGTTCAAAAGCATCAATTCTCTGGCACTCAGCCTTCTTCACAGTCCAACTCTCACATCCATACATGACCACAGGAAAAACCATAGCCTTGACTAGACGGACCTTAGTTGGCAAAGTAATGTCTCTGCTTTTGAGCATGCTATCTAGGTTGGTCATAACTTTTCTTCCAAGGAGTAAGCATCTTTTAATTTCATGGCTGCAGTCACCATATTTATTTGCAAATCCTATAGCTAATAGACTTATAACCAGAATATATGAGGAACTATTACAACCCAACAATAAAACACCAAATAACTCAATTTTAAACATTTTTCAAAAAAGGTTTACAAGTGGCCAATAAGCACATGAAATATTCCCCCACGGAAATGTAAATCAAAACCACAATTGGGTACCACTTCATACCCACTTGGATGACAAAGTAAAAAGACAGATAATAAGAAGTATAGTGAGGATGTGGAAAAATTTGAACCCTCATACATTGCTGGTGGGAATATAAAATGATGCATCTATTTTGGAAAATAACTTGGCAGTTCCTCAAAAGTTTAAACATAGAGTTACCACATGACTCAGCAATTTCACCCCTCGATGGATACCCAAGAGAATAAAAACATATGTCCACACAAGAACATCTACACAAATATAGCAGCATTTTAATAGTAGTCTCAAAGTGGAAATTCTCCAAATGTCTATCAACTGATAAATAGATAACCAAAATGGGTACTATTATTTGGCTATAAAAAAGAATGGTATAATGATACATGCTATGATATGGATAAACTTTGAAAACATCATGCTTAATGAAAGATACCGGACACAAAAGCCATACACGGTAGGATCCCATTTGCACAAAGTGTCCAGAACGGGAAAATCCATAGAGACATAGAGTAAATTAGTGATTACCAAAGGAAGTAGTGAGAAATGACTAACACTTGTGGGATTGCATTTGGGGACAATGAAAATATTCTAAAATTAGATAATGGTGGTAGTTGTACAGTTCTGTGAATGTACAAAAATGTCCACTGGATTGTGCTTAAAATGGTGAAGGGCATGATGTATGATGATATCTCAATAAAGCAGTAGGGGCATATAAGGGAGGGCCATGGGCTTTGTCTGTGGACACCAAGGAAACTTGTCAGAGCTCTTTTGCAAGTGAAAAACATCTCAAACTATATTAAGAAAAATTTTAAAGGGGGGAAGGAGACGTGTTCTGACCAGCATAACTTGGAAACTGAGAGCTGTTGTTTGCTTCAGTTTCACGTCCGAGAAGACAAAATGGTACCCCACAACCACAGACTCTCCCCAAGTGGTGCTTAGCAGGCCTGGCAGAGAGATAGATGCTCTTTTCCAACATCCTTACAGCCATCAGAAGGAAGAATTTGATTGGTGCTGCTTGGGACACGGATTACTCCTGAACCAATCACTGGATCCAAGAGGGCTAGGGTATTCTAATTGGCTGTCCTAGGTCATGTGCCTATCCCTGCGGGGTGAGTGTATGGGGCGGGGGAGCTCCCAGTGGAGCTAGATGTAAAGGAGGAATGAATTTGCAGATGAAACATATATAGAATAAATGCAAAGAAAGAGATTTAGTAGAAGGATTAGTCTAACACCTTTTTTCTTTTATCTGCACTTTTTACTGTCATTTCCACTTCCAATTAGATAGGATTAATAGTATAGAACTAACAGTAATCTAATGGTGCTACAGTAATCTTATCTTCTCCAGTGAAAGTTAAGCAATCATATTTTAATGGACAATTATTGGTATAAAGAATTACTACAGAGTCCAGTTTAAGACTTAAACCTTACTCAGAATTTCCTCCCTTCTAGGTATTTTGGTCTAAATATGGATTCCATGATCCTTTCACGGCCTTTCTTCCAGAATCCCCTCCTTGACCATCAAAGAAATTAGGCACCTTTCCCCCACATATCTGCTCTTTTGCATCTCAGTGGATAGAATTACAGTTCTCCCAGTTGTCCAAGGCAGAAACTTGAAATCATCTTTAACTCCTTCCTGGACATCCTATCATCAATTACTGGAGGAATTGCCTCTTAACTGCCTTAAACTTTGCCTTTTCCCCTCTGTTTCCAAAGCCAATGCAATGATTTACCTCTTTATGGTTTCCCATCTGGTTTACTGTAATAACCTCTCCCGAGTCTCCAACCTCTGCCTTTTCATTCCACCCTGCAGACTGTGGCCACGGTGAACTTTCAAAAATGCAAATATGCCCACACCTGCCTTCAAGATATAACCCAGTATCAATTACCTTGGATGTATGTTCCCAAGTTTTCTGTACTAGTAATGTCACCCTGACCTCTGGTTTGTAGATTAAAATGCCTCCAGCCCCTGTCTCACAGCTATGGAAACTCAGTGACCCCATTTCTCTTCTTTATCTTAGAAAGTTGACTCAGGCCTGGATCCAACTTTGCTTTGATTTATCTGTTTCTTGTTTGGTCTGAATGCCTTCACCTTCTCTGCAATCTAATTGTAGAGTATATGAAATTGGAAGTTTGCTTTTTTTTGTTTGTTTTTTATTTTATGTGTGTGTTTTTTTGAAATTAGAAATTTTTACTGACTCACCAAGATATAGTAAATTGCAGTTTCCAAGTGAGAACTTACAGAAAGAATTAACCAGTGACCAGTGTGCATGGGTAGGTGTGTCTGACTCTGTGACCCCATGTACTGTAGCCTGCCAGGCTCCTCTGTCCATGGAATTTTCCAGGCAAGAATATTGGAGGGGGTTGCCATTTCCTTTTCCAGGGGATCTTCCCAACCTAGGGATCAAAACTGCATCTCTTGCGTCTCTTGTATTGGCAAGTAAATTCTTTACTACTGCGCCACCTGGAGAATTAATCAAAAAACTGGTCAGACTCTCAAGTTCCAGTTCTCAGTTTGAGGCTATAAAATAAATCAAAAGTAGATTCAGGGAAGCCCTTCTTTACCATCTGAGCCACCAGGGAAACCCAAAATTTCAAGGCTACAAAGTAAGTCAAAAGTAGATTCAAAGAAGGATTTGTAAAAACAATGTCTTTGGAGACAGCTGTGCTAGAAGACCTCCCTGCAAAGCATGATAGGTAGGGGATGAGCCTCCGTCACCTGCAGAGAACAGGTGGCTCCCCAGAGATTTCAACATGTCCCTGGATTTGAGGGTGGAGACTAGGCTGGTGTCTGACTGTCTATTGAGAATCTAGACAGGAGAGAAGACAGACTGGCTAGCTGCTGATGGCAAGTCAGAGCAGAGGCGGAGACTCTGGAATCAGCCTGCATGTCCGGAGTCTGTGGGGACAGATGGAATGAGAGGCTCTCTACGGACCTGATGTGGGCAAGACCAGCAACTCAGTGACGTCAGCTCAGGACAAGCTGTCAAACCCTCATTTTCATGGCTGCAGAAGGAGTAAATGACCCAGTGAACCAGAGGAACATCCACCCAGGTGTGAGATTTCTGGAGTAGGCACAGCGGGATGAGAAACAGGGTCTCCAAACAACCCTCACAAGGACCCCACAGGATAAAGAGCTTTCAACAGCTGCCAACCTTCAGTTCAGTTCAGTTCAGTTCAGTTCAGTCGCTCAGTCATGTCTGACTCTTTGCGACCCCATGCATCGCAGCACGCCAGGCCTCCCTGTCCATCACCAACTCCCGGAGTTCACTCAGACTCACGTTCATTGAGTCAGTGATGCCATCCAGCCATCTCATCCTCGGTTGTCCCCTTCTCCTCCTGCCCCCAATCCCTCCCAGCATCAGTGTCTTTTCCAATGAGTCAACTCTTTGCATGAGGTGGCCAGAGTACTGGAGCTTCAGCTTTAGCATCATTCCTTCCAAAGAAATCCCAGGGTTGATCTCCTTCAGAATGGACTGGTTGGATCTCCTTGAAGTCCAGGGGACTCTCAAGAGTCTTCTCCAACACCACAGTTCAAAAGCATCAATTCTTCAGTGCTCAGCCTTCTTCACAGTCCAACTCTCACATCCATACATGACCACAGGAAAAACCATAGCCTTGACTAGACGGACCTTAGTCGGCAAGGTAATGTCTCTGCTTTTGAGCATGCTATCTAGGTTGGTCATAACTTTTCTTCCAAGGAGTAAGCGTCTTTTAATTTCATGGCTGCAGTTACCATCTGCAGTGATTTTGGAGCCCAAAAATATAAAGTCTGACACTGTTTCTACTGTTTCCCCATCTAATGCCATGAAGTGATGGGACCAGATGCCATGATCTTCATTTTCTGAATGTTTAGCTTTAAGACAACTTTTTCAGGAAGCCCAAAACCATGTCATGACAGTGTCAGTTAAATAAAAACCCCCTTACTCCCATGACCTGTCCTCTGCACTCCTACCCCTGAGTCTGCACCAGCCCCAGAAAGACAAAAGCTAGGGCAGAAAGACCAAAGAATCCATTTTCTAAGAGGCTGGAAAGGAATTGCAACTTGGCATGAAACTGGAAGTTTCCAATGTTATATGGGTTTGGCAATTGAGAAGGGGGACTCTATTTTACAACTTAAAATGACTGGAGGAATTTTATTATTTAAGAAGAATTTTTTTTAAAAGTCACAAAACCAGCTCAAATTTTAATCCAGCAACAAGAAAATAACTTACCACACCGAATAAACCTTAAAATTGTGTTGTGGTTATATACCAAAATCCTACTTAGTTAATGTATGAGTTATATAGTATGCCAGTTATATAATCCTTCTCATAGGACTCTGCCCTTAGACCAGAAGTTGGCAGCCTTTCCTCTGTGGAAGATCAACTAAGATATACCTTAGACTTTTTGAGCCCTGAAGTCTCTGATACAACTACTAGACTGCTGTTAAGACTGCAAAAGCAGCCACAGACAATCCTTCAGTGAACAGTATGGCTGTTTCTAATAAAATTTCATTTACAAAAGCAAATGGTTGAGTTTATGGGTCAGAGCTTGGGAATCCCTGCCCCATACTGTAGGTGTTTTGAGGGCAGGAGCTCTGTTGGACTGTTATTGTATCTGAAATGCTCTGTACATTGTAGATAACAGTGACCAGATGAACAAAATAGCCTTAGCTTCTCTGTTACGCATAAGGCAGATCTGATTCAACTCAACAAACCCCTTTAGTTATCCTTTCATAAAATCCCAAGAGGAAAGAGCTGGTGGCATCCTTAGGGAGAAGCAGAACTCAAAGACATTCGATTGCAGTCAAAAGAAATTTTTTTTATGAGGATGATCCCATAGTACCTCGGAGCAGCTCAGAGCAGGTAATCTTATATAGGTTTCAAAGAAGGCACAGGCTAGTACACTGAATTCTCTGTGTGGTCTGTAACTCAGTCCCTAAGAGCTTCCCATTGGACATGCCTTATCTTCTTTATTTAAGACCAACTTGGACTCCTCTGGTGGTCCAGTGGTTAAGAATCTGTCTGCCAATGCAGGGGACACAGGTTTGATTCCTGGTCCAGGAAGATTTCACATGCTGGTGCAGGTTGGGCAACTAAGCTCATGGGCCACAGCTCCTGAAGACCACATGCCCTAAAGCCCATGCTCTGCAACAAGAGAAGCCACCACAATAAGAAGCCTGTGCATCGCAACTAGAGAGTAGCCCCCATTCGCTGCAACTAGAGAACGTTGAAGCAGCAATGAAGACCCAGCACGGCCATAAATTAATTAATTATTTAATTATTTAAAACAGATTGGTCTGGCATGGTATCCTGTACATCAGTTCAGTTCAGTTCAGTCGCTCAGTCGTGTCCGACTCTTTGTGACCCCGTGAATCGCAGCACGCCAGGCCTCCCTGTCCATCACCAACTCCCAGAGTTCACTCAAACTCACATCCATCGAGTCGGTGATGCCATCCAACCGTCTCATCCTCTGTCGTCCCCTTCTCCTCCTGCCCCCAATCCCTCCCAGCATTAGAGTCTTTTCCAATGAGTCAACTCTTCGCATGAGGTGGCCAAAGTACTGGAGTTTCAGCTTTAGCATCATTCCCTCCAAAGAACACCCAGGGCTGATCTCCTTTAGAATGGACTGGTTGGATAGGGGACAGCAATAAATGGAACATAAATAAAGTAAGGGTAACTTTTTATAAACAGCCAAAGTGATACCCAGAAATGCATATATGATCATAGAGAGCTCTTTACTGAGAAAATGCTGTTCATCAGAAGATGTGATAGAGGAAGAACTTGGGGTCCAGTGAACAGAAAAGAGCCCCACCTGGTGCCCCAGAGATAGTTTCATCATTTGAAGGCATATTGTGAATTTATTTCAGTCCAGCTGTGAAAGTATGGCATTTTGTTAATGATGTATATTTTTATTAAGATATTTTTCATTGACTATGTTCATTGCACAGACAGTATTGATATTGAGCTGCTGAGGTCTCTGGGCTGTATAGAAATGCTAGGTTTGTGCTTGAACTGGTCAGATCCAATTAAATTAATTGAATACTCATTATATTCGAGACTTTATACTAGATACAGCCACACGTGACATCTGGGTAGGGAATATGGCACAGTGTCTGGGTACACAGTCCTGGAGCCAGATGGCTGCGGTTTGACCACGGGTTCCATCACTTACTAGCTGTGAGACCCTGAGTGAACTACTTGACCTCTCTGTGCCTCAGTCTTAGAGACAGGGATTTGTAAGATGGTGAAGAAAATTAATTTATGCATTAGAGGGTGTTGTGAGGATTAAATGATAGAATAGGTGTTAAGTCCTTAACTTAGTTATGAGTTAAATCCTTACATAGGTGCCAGGCACATAGTGGTTTGGATTTAGTCGCTAAGTTGTGTCTGATTCTTGTGACGCCATGGACTGTAGCCCACCAGGCTCCTCTGTCCATGGACTCCTCCAGGCAAGAATACTGGAGTGTGTTGCCATTTCCTTCTCCAGGGGATCTTCCTGACCCAGGCATTGAACCCGGGTCTCCTGCACTACAGGCAGATGATTTACTCACTGAGCTATGAGGGGAGCCCTAGGCACATAGTAAGTTATCAAAAAATATTAACTATTCTTGTCATCCTATTGAACTGACCCTTTCAGCATTGCAGTGATACGTGTGATGACCTCATCTTACCAAAGAGGAAGCTGAAATTCAAACAGTGACTTTCCCTTGGTGACAAGGAGCCCAGGAGTGAAGGACAGCTGGGTTAAGTTCGTTACACCAGGGACCCTCAAGGAGGACGGGATCATACATAATACCTGCATCACTGGCTTTGGTTCCGAATTTGCTTTAGAAAGAAATCTATTCCCTATACTGAACCACTCCCATCTACTATAAAGTTAAAATTATGTTTACAAGAACCTTCAAGTAGAGGTTCCATAAAATTGTTAGATTTTTCTCAAGAACAAAAGAATTTATTTTTCAAAAATAGCATTGCTTTGTTAGGAAGTATAATAATAAAAGTTGTCTTTTGGGGTTGTGTCCCTGGCTGCTATTCAAAGTCAAGCTCGCTGTCCTTTCATTGTTGTTTTCATTAGATCAGGAAAGACCTGAAATTTGGCTCAGAAAATTTCCTTAATTTGTAAGAAGAAATAATTCCCTGGAAGTCCAGTTGTGAAGACCAAAGAGGAAAAACAAAGTTCTAACAAGAAATGACCAGCCTTGAAACCACGGGGTTTTCAGAATTAAATTGCTGAATTTATGTCACATCCTTTCTTGGCCATTCTCTGGCTATATCTGCCAAAAGTAACAAAATTTTTTGCTCCAAGCAAAAATCATCCTAGGTAGTGACACTGATAATACTTCCCCATGCAGAGCCTCAGAGAGGCATCTGGACTGAGCTCAAAGGCAAGGATGTGCTGAATCAATCCTCCAGGGAGGGAGGGCTCTTAAAAGACTTTTAGACAGACAGACAGTCACCCTCTGACCTCTGAACAGCTTTTTCTGGTAATTTCCAGAATGTGTGCTTCCAGAAACATCCCTTCCTTTGTTTCATCCTTATCAAAAAGCACTTACCCAATACCCATTCACCTCTGGAAAAGCAGCAAAGATGTAGGGAGAGAAATCATACATATAGAACTTAGTCTAAGATGCAGGCATATGGAGAAAAGATACATGGACAGGAAGAAATATTATGCCAGTGCACAGCCAGACATAAATTACAGTATGTCCACCATATTTATCTAAACCCTTTTTCTTTAAGCTTCAGTTTCTCTTTATAATCAAGGGAGGCAGGGCTTCCACTGATCTCTAACATTCTGTGAGCTAAGAATGAGTGAGTTCAGACATTGATGCAAGCTACATAAATCCCAGTATATTCAGTCCTGGCAGATAAGGGAAATCTACAACCTTCATAGATTATGGAAAAGGCAAGGCCGCCTAAACTGTCAGAATGGTGGGGAAAGGGATGGCTTCAGAACCTAAAGGAATAGGCCACCCACCCAAGTGTTGATAAACAGCTGAATGGATAAACAAAGCATGGCCACATGTGGAGTACTACTCAGTCTTAGAGAGGAAGTAAATTCTGACACATGCTAGAGCATGAATAAGCCTTGAGGACATTATGCCCAGTGAAATAAGCCTGTCACAAAGAGACAAATATTGTATGATGCCACTTATATGAGGCACCTGAGCTAGCCAAATTCAGAAACACAGAAAGTAGGGTGGTGGGCACGAGGACTCGGGTGGTGGGTAGGAAGAGCTGTTGTTTAACGAGTACAGAGTTCCTGTTTGGAATGGTGAAAAAGCTCTGAAGATGGATGGCGATGATGGTTGTATCGTATTGTGAATGCACTTGATACCATGGAATTGTGCACTTAAAGTGGTTAACGTGGTAATTTTATGTGACATATATTTTACCACAGAAAAGAAGAGTTTCCCCAGACAGCCATGAAATGATATAACATTAAGAACAATATCAATAATCCTTTTCTTAAAAATGCACACAATTAAATTTCCTTCATCTGTGCATTCAGTTCTCCTAACTAATTCTTGTTCCACTGGCTCATGGGTCAGGAAACTGCTTTTGCAGTTATTTGCTTTTGGAAGGCAGAGAGCTGGGAAACCTGATTCTTGGTCTGATACAAGCAATCAGAGTGGTCTAAGAGATGTCATCTTAATAAAACTCCCAAACCTGTACACATGAGTGTATCTGTCAAGGATCAATAGTTTAGGGTAACTGCTGTAAGCCTTTCCATTTAGGCTTTGCAACTATCCTTTGTTAAAGATCCAGTTGCTAACCTGGATATTATAGAAAATTCCAGCAAATATGAGGAGGAAGCAAAAACCACCTGTTGAGAAAAGTCTCTGAGAAGTGATGGTTCATTTATTACACTTCAGTTCAGTTCAGTCGCTCAGTAGTGTCCGACTCTTTCCAACCCCATGGACCTCAGCACGCCAGGCCTCCCTGTCCATCACCAACTCCTGGAGTTCACTCAAACTCATGCCCATTGAGTCAGTGATGCCATCCAACCATCTCATCCTCTGTCATCCCCTTCTCCTCCCACCTTCAATCTCTCCCAGCATCAGGGTCTTTTCAAATGAGTCAGCTCTCCACATCAGGTGGCCAAAGTATTGGAGTTTCAGCTTTGGCATCAGTCCTTCCAATGAACACCCAGGACTGATCTCCTTTAGGATGGACTGGTTGGATCTCCTTGCAGTCCAAGGGACTCTCAAGAGCCTTCTCCAACAGCACAGTTCAAAAGCATCATTTCTTCAGCACTCAGCTTTCTTCATAGTCCAACTCTTGCATCCATACATGACTACTGGAAAAACCATAGCCTTAACTAGAGAGACATTTGTAGGCAAAGTAATATCTCTTCTTTTTAATATGCTGTCTAGGTTGGTCATAACTTTCCTTTCAAGGAGCATGTGTCTTTTAATTTCATGGCTACAATCACCATCTGCAGTGATTTTGGAGCTACCCCACCCCCGCAAATAAATTCTGTCACTGTTTCTACTGTTTCCCCATCTATTTGCCATGAAGTGATGGGACCGGATGCCATGATCTTAGTCTTCTGAATGTTGAACTTTAAGCCAACTTTTTTACTCTCCTCTTTCACTTTCATCAAGAGGCTCTTCAGGTTCTTCTTCACTTTCTGCCATAAGGGTGGTGTCATCTGCATATCTGAGGTTATTGATATTTCTCCTGGCAATCTTGATTCCAGCTTGTGCTTCATCCAGCCCAGCGTTTCTCATGATGTACTCTGCAAAGAAGTTAAACAAGCAGGGTGACCATATACAGCCTTGACATACTCCGTTTCCTATTTGGAACCAGTCTGTTGTTCCATGTCCAGTTCTAACTGTTGCTTCCTGACCTTCATACAGGTTTCTCAAGAGGCAGGTCAGGTGGTCTGGTATTCCCATCTCTTTCAGAATTTTCCACAGTTTATTGTGATCCACACAGTCAAAGGCTTTGGCATAGTCAATAAAGCAGAAATAGATGTTTTTCTGGGACTCTCTTGCTTTTTCCATGATCCAGGGGATGTTGGCAATTTGATCTCTGGTTCCTCTGCCTTTTCTCAAACCAGCTTGAACATCTGGAAGTTCACAGTTCACGTATTGCTGAAGTCTGGCTTGGAGAATTTTAAGCATTACTTTACCAGCATGTGAGATGAGTGCAATTGTGCAGTAGTTTGAGTATTCTTTAGCATTGCGTTTCTTAGGGATTGGAATGAAAACTGACCTTTTCCAGTCCTGTGGCCACGGCTGAGTTTTCCATATTTGCTGGCATATTGAGTGCAGCACTTTCACAGCATTCTTTCCTCTTTTATTACACTTACTAATTATAGTAACCTCACTGGTCTACAGAGCTTTGGTTGGTGGTTACCTTTAAGGGAAGAATATATTACAGATGGTGAGGGTACTGGCAGACCTGCAGGAGTTCCTTCAAACGTAAAATCTCTGACATATATTTGTATTAATAACATACTACCTCTAGAAAATTAACAGGACTTCCCTGGCCATCCAGTGGTTAAGATACTGTACTTCCACTGCAAGGGGCACACGTTCCATCCCTGGCACAGGAACAAAGATCCCACATGCTGCATTGTGATGCTAAAAAAAAGCAGGGTTGGGGGGGAGTAAAGATCTCAAATCAACAATCTAACTTTCCACATTCAGTTCAGTTCGGTCACTCAGTTGTGTCCGACTCTTTGCGACCCCGTGAATCACAGCACGCCAGGCCTCCTTGTCCATCACCATCACCAACTCCCGGAGTTCACTCAGATTCACGTCCCTCGAGTCCGGGATGCCATCCAGCCATCTCATCCTCGGTTGTCCCCTTCTCCTCCTGCTCCCAAACCTTCCCAGCATCAGAATCTTTTCCAGTGAGTCAACTCTTCGCATGAGGTGGCCAAAGTACTGGAGCTTCAGCTTTAGCATCATTCCTTCCAAAGAAATCCCAGGGTTGATCTCCTTCAGAATGGCCTGGTTGGATCTCCTTGCAGTCCAAGGGACTCTCAGGAGTCTTCTCCAACACTACAGTTCAAACGCATCAATTCTTTGGCGCTCAGCCTTCTTCACAGTCCAACTCTCACATCCATACTTTCCACATTAAGAAACTAGAAAAAGAAAGTAATCCTAAAATAAGTAGGAGAAAGGAAAGAAAGAACTAAAATCAATAAGATGGAAAAAAATAGAGAAATGTGAACGAAACAAAAATTGGTTTACTTTTGTAGTCAGATGATCGCGGGAAAAAAGAAAACTTTCTTAAAAATTAACTTGGGAAACCAGAGTTCTCTTTTAATTTGACAATATTCCTGTGTTGCTCTTGCTACTGTGTTGACCTATTTAAGAAAAAGCATACAGACAAACCCAGTTATTTCTATCATCCCTCTTTACATAAGATGATAGAATAGTGCTAGTACTAAGTCGTGTTCAGTCGTGTCTAACTCTTTGCAACCTCATGTACTGTAGCTCGTCAGGCTCCTCTGTCCATGGGATTCTCCAGGCAAGAATACTGGAGTGGGTTGCCATTGCCTTCTCCAAGGGATCTTCTCAACCGAGGGATCGAACTCGCATCTCTTAGATCTCCTGCATGGGCAGGTGGGTTTTTTTTTTTACCACTAGAGCCATCTATCTGGGATGCTAAGATGAAAGATGCTAAGAAGTTAAGATGAAAGCTAAGATGGAAGATGACAGAATAAACCTTTGTAATTGCCCAAGGACCTTCAGGGAAATAGCCTATATAATTTAGAGGCTTATTAAACACCTAAATTTAAAATCTATCTTGAAAAGGAGAGAAATGTTAAATAGTTGAGGTGGACAAAATTTGATTTTTAATTTATGTTTTAAAGTTACTTGAGATTTTGAAAGGCTCATAACTATCTACAGTGTGATGTCTTGAATATTTATAAGTTGAAATGACAATATGAGATTTTAAAATATATTGAGAAGATAACACAACTGTTAGGAACCTTAGTTTTTTCAGATATGAGGAACTTTTAAATTGTAGAAATAGTCAAGACATAAAAAGTTAGCACAAAGTGCCAAAGTTATTTCTAATACATGGCATCTCTGGTTCCTGGGAAAATGATTATAAAGGTAAAGAAAAACATTTTGCTACTGCTTATAATGATGATGTGATCACTAATCTAGAGCCAGACATCTTGGAATGTGAAGTCAAGTGGGCCTTCGAAAGCATCACTACGAACAAAGCTAGTGGAGGTGATGGAATTCCAGTGGAGCTGTTTCAAATCCTGAAAGATGATGCTGTGAAAGTGCTGCACTCAATATGCCAGCAAATTTGGAAAACTCAGCCGTGGCCACAGGACTGGAAAAGGTCAGTTTTCATTCCAATCCCTAAGAAACGCAATGCCAAAGAATGCTCAAACTACTGCACAATTGCGCTCATCTCACATGCTAGTAAAGTAATGCTCAAAATTCTTCAAGCCAGGCTTCAGCAATACGTGAACCATGAACTCCCTGATGTTCAAGCTGGTTTTAGAAAAGGCAGAGGAACCAGAGATCAAATTGCCAACATCCGCTGGATCATGGAAAAAGCAAGAGAGTTCCAGAAAAACATCTATTTCTGCTTTATTGACTATGCCAAAGCCTTTGACTGTGTGGATCACAATAAACTGTGAAAAATTCTGAAAGAGATGGGAATACACCAGACCACCTGACCTGCCTCTTGAGAAATCTGTATGCAGGTCAGGAAGCAACAATTAGAACTGGACATGGAACAACAGACTGGTTCCAAATAGGAAAAGCAGTACGTCAAGGCTGTATATGGTCACCCTGCTTGTTTAACTTCTATGCAGAGTATATCATGAGAAACGCTGGACTGGAAGAAACACAAGCTGGAATCAAGATTGCCAGGAGAAATATCAATAACCTCAGATATGCAGATGACACCACCCTTATGGCAGAAAGTGAAGAGGAGCTAAAAAGCCTCTTGATGAAAGTGAAAGAGGAGAGTGAAAAAGTTGGCTTAAAGCTCAACATTCAGAAAACAAAGATCATGGCATCTGGTCCCACCACTTCATGGGAAATAGAAGGGGAAACAGTAGAAACAGTGTCAGACTTTATTTTTTGGGGCTCCAAAATCCCTGTAGATGGTGACTGCAGCCATGAAATTAAAAGACGCTTACTCCTTGGAAGAAAAGTTATGACCAACCTAGAGAGCATATTCAAAAGCAGAGACATTACTTTGCTGACTAAGGTCCGTCTAGTCAAGGCTATGGTTTTTCCTGTGGTCATGTATGGATGTGAGAGTTAGACTGTGAAGAAGGCTGAGCACCGAAGAATGGATGCTTTTGAACTGTGGTGTTAGAGAAGACTTAAGAGTCCTTGGCCTGCAAGGAGATCCAACCAGTCCATTCTGAAGGAGATCAACCCTGGGATTTCTTTGGAAGGAATGATGCTAAAGCTGAAGCTGCAGTACTTTGGCCACCTCATGTGAAGAGTTGACTCATTGGAAAAGACTCTGATGCTGGGAGGGATTGGGGGCAGGAGGAGAAGGGGACGACCGAGGATGAGATGGCTGGATGGCATCCCGGACTCGAGGGACGTGAGTCTGAGTGAACTCTGGGAGTTGGTGATGGACAGGGAGGCCTGGCGTGCTGCGATTCATGGGGTCGCAAAGAGTCGGACACGACTGAGTGACTAAACTGAACTGATCCCCTCCCTCAACTTCTTTTCATGACATCAAATGTAACTTATCATGGGGCCTCCACATCAAGGCAAGTGAGAGACAGACATAAGGAATGAGCCGTCTTCCCTGGTTTTGTGTTCTGCAGCTTCAAAGTTGAAATGCTTCCTTGTCTCAGGAATGTTAGAACACTCTAGAAATTCCCTTTAAATGTCTCGAAAACCCCCCATTCCCCTCCTTACTGTTTCTGAGATAAAACGCAGTCCCTGCCCAGTGCATTGGATAAGAAAATCCCATTGAAGGCTTCGTGGCTGTAATTCACTTGTGTTTCTTCCCATCCCCTTGGGAATAAAAATAAAAAGGAGCATTTGTTAGGGTTTGACAGAACCGCCTCACCGGGAGCATGGTATAAGTCCTGTGGATTGAGGAACGGGGCCAGGGTGGAGCAGCCACCCTATAAAACAGGAGGAAGCCCCAGTAAAAAGACATACTTTGAAAAAGGACCCCCGGGGCCAGACCAGTTCAGTGAGAAACAGATGTGCCTGTGACCCAAGATGTGCTCTGTGTCTTTCCCCGCCTCTGCACCTTCCAGCTGCACAGCCCCAGGCTGGCCGTTATCATGGCCAGCCCAGCGTGGAGCCAGAGCCTCAGGCTTGCTGGGAATAGAGATGCATTTTCAGCTTTCAGATATGGCTAGGCGATCAGAAGTCCCCTGTACTCACAACACTAATAAGTGTTCCCAATTAAAACATCAAGTCTAAACAGGGAGAGCAGGAGGGACCTTGGATCCAGTCCTTGAGGGAACAGTTGGGATAAAGTCTTTAAACTGTGTAGTCTTCGGCCTCGGAGTAAAGGAACTGATTATTACTTTCTCTTTATCACTGAAGTCCTCTCGCCACAGAAAAGTGAAAATCTTTCATGCGGGACTTCTCCCCACACCCATCTGCCTCCTGGTCCCTCCTTAACTGGACAGAGGGTCACACTGGGCCCTCGCCCACCCTCCCCTGAGAACACTGACAGATGCTGGCTTCCTCCCAAGCCTGTTCTCTCGCACCATGTGCCGGGAGGTCATCACACAGGCCGGCCAACGCTGGTCCCTCCTGGCAGCTGCGTCCACATCGGAAAGTCTTCCTCCTCTGGTTCATGTTGTCCTTATGATAGACTGTGTTTTGATAGGAATGTTGATGCTCTCCTGATTTTTGAGATGGATCCCAGGTCCCCATTCTGTCGCAAATCCCTTAGACCACCTTTGTGCTGATTCAGTTCACACCTGACTCACTGTAGGTCTGGTTGATGGAGGCCAACTAGCTGGTTTAATGCTCACAGCCGACCTCCATCAGAGAGGGAGGTGATCTGAGCCCCTAAAGGGGCTGACGTCTAAGCCAAGTCTGTCCCGCTCCAGAGGCAGAGCTCTAACCACCTCCCTACACTCCGCCTGCTCAGCAATCCTCACCTCCCAGCCACACAGAAGGAACAGAATGGTTGGGAGAAGATCGTAAAACATGAACGCTGGACATGACCTCTGTGCTCCCAGACCAGCGCCATCCTCACTGCACAATGAGAAAGAGTGAGCACCAACAGTCTTGTTCAAGGTCAGCCAACTTATTAATGGAAGACAGAAAGATCCTGTGGAAATCAGACAACTTTGTCCTCTTTGTGATGGCCCTGGGCAATGGTTTTATGAGGAAGATGTTGGAAACTAGGACTGAATGTGAGGCTGAGATTTGTATGTGGGCTGAATTTCTCCATGCTCCTCACTTCACCCATATGGTGGAAACCCAGGGAGCTATGTCTAAGCTCCTTCTACAAATAAGGGATCCTGCACCAAAAGCGAGGAGGTTGGGACACGGCTCCCATTTACCCTGGTGGCTCTTCACGTATTGTCTCCGGTAACCCTGCTTTACCTGTCCCACCTGGGGTGGCTCCTAACTGGAGACTCAGATGGTAATTCACAACATCTGGCCCCATCGTTGATGTCTGGGTTACCCCAGAACACGGGGTAAACGTAGCCAGAAATCAAAGCCATGTGGTGTGACCAGCAGAAGCCTGGACCTTCCCGCGTCCCCTTTCCACCGTCCTCTGATGGTGCGTGTCTTCTGCAAAGCTGACACCTCACAGCAGGGCTGCTCAGAGAAGTGCATTGGGTCTACAAGCAGTCTGAGTCACCTCCCTAACCTCGAGGTGTCTGGGAGAGAATCCAGCCTCATCTCTTTCCACTGCTGGTCTCAGGCAGTTCATTCCTGAAGGTCAAACCCAAGTCCATCCTACTCTGTTCCCTGGACCCTCTGCTGGGGACACATCCATGGTGTGGGTCCGATTCCTCCTCCTGCCATTCTCTCTGAATTGCTCTGGCCTTCAGCCCAAGCTAGCTGAAAACTTTATTTTGTTTATTTGTTTATTCATTTATCTTTATTTTCTGTTGGTTCTTTTCTTTTCTTTTTGGCAGCTCCCATCACCCCTCCTAATTTGGAACACTTTGAGGACCAGCTCCTGGCACAGCTCGCACCTGGCATGTCTCGCCCCCAGCACAGCCTAGAGAGGTCTTCGGGGGCCATCCATTGAAGACAACAAAGCCATCTGTGCTGTGGCTCCTGTGTCTTGAAAGAGGAAGCCAGTGACACAGGTTTATAATGAGGCTGTCTGTCACTAGAACATTGGCACTTTCAGGGCAAAGAAAGCTTTTTATAGATGAAGAGGTGCTGCTTGGCGGCTGAGGAATGGGGGCCTGGGCAACCACAGATTAGGAAATGCTTCTTCTCTACCTCAACCACATGTCCTGAATTTGTTCTTGTGGTCCCTGCCCGTGGGGAGGGGCAGAGCCTTTACTGTCTGAGCAGAAGCTTCTCCCAGTGGCTTTTGACTGCAACACATGGATGGAGTGGGCCTGTCGGGCAAGACTTATGGTTCCTCTGATGAGCAGTGTGAAAGTGAAAGTGTTAGTCGTTTAGTAGTGTCCAACTCCTCTGTCCATGGCCAGGCAACAGTGTTGGAGTGGGTTGCCATTTCCTTCTCCAGGGAATCTTTCCAACCCAGGGATCAAACTCAAGTCTCTTTTGTCTCCTGCATTGGCAGGGGGGTTCTTTACCAGTAGTGCCACCTGGGAGGCCCGTTTCTCTAGAAGACATTTCATTAAAAGTCCTGTTTGGGAAGAAATGCTGGCTGGGCACAAGCCATTTCCAAACACACAGGCAGCTGCACAAAATTGCGGAGTGTTCCTGTCCTGAGACCCAAGGGGATGTCAGGCTGGGGGTGGGTGTGCTGAGAGAAGGGGTCAGGGCAAGAGGTAGCCTGGGCAGAGAAGGAATGAAGGAACTGGGGATGCTCCCCTTCTAGACAAAGCCACTGAGGCTGTGGGTGTGCAGTGAGCCCAGCATGACGTCAGGTGACACTGGAACCCCCGATGCCTGCAGAATCAGTGTGTAAGAAGCAGGGCTTCTCTAAGAGTTCATATGAAGAGAGACACTTATGACCGAGCACGGTCAAGAAGGCTGGGGGAACTTGTGTGACATCTACAAGGATAGAAAACTAAGTACAAGGGGGTGTGAGTGTGTGTCTGTGTCTGTTTGTATATGCGTCTGTGTGTGTGTTTGGGGCTGCATCCCAGGATCAGAAGATGGCATGAAATGTACAAGAAAAAATAAATGCGCTGTGTTTGGAGGTATAGGTGCTGTTAGAAGGTTTAATCAACTGGGGACAGAGGTATGACTAGTAGCAGCTACTGCTTAGTTGCTTAGTCATGTCCGACTCTGTGACCCCGTGGACTATAGCCCACCAGGCTCCTCTGTTCATAGGCTTCTCCAAGCAAAAATACTGGAGTGGGTTGCCATTGCATTCTCCAGACTAGTAGGTAGAAGCAGCTGCTGCTGCTGCTGCTAAGTCTCTTCAGTCGTGTCTGACTCTGTGAGACCCCGTAGACAGGGGCCCACTGTCTCTGGGATTCTCCAGGCAAGAACACTGGAGTGGGTTGCCATTTCCTTCTCCAATGCAGGAAAGTGAAAAGCAAAAGTGAAGTCGCTCAGTCGTGCCCGACTCTTAGCGACCCCATGGACTGCAGCCTATCAGGCTCCTCCTTCCATGGGATTTTCCAGGCAAGGGTACTGGAGTGGGGTGCCATCGCAGCAGAGAGGACTCAAAAGACAGAATGTTTTACATTGTGGGGCCTTGATTGCTGAGCAAGGGAGTTTGGTTTTTCTCCAAAAATCAAGGGAGAACCACAGGGGGTTTTGGCACATGGATGGAATGACAGGATAGGTGTTTTGGAAAGCTGACCCAGATGGAGGGGCCAGGGGGCGGCTGTCATGATTCAGGTGGGACTCTGGGACCACACTGCACTTCTGGTCAGAAGAACACCCAGCAGGGGACAAAGCAGGTATTTTGGAGGGAGGATCAGTCTCACAGAGGCACTTTCTAACCTGGACAATGTGTTCGTTCCCCTGCCCAGCCAAGTGCACCACCCCCACTGTATGAACTATAAAAAAAGTTTTGACGAAGTGTTGCTTTCTTCCATCCAAATCCTTCCAGCTTCCCCAGGGCCGGGCATAGAAAGCTCAAACTCTTTGACTTGCCTTCAAGACCTGCACCAGTGATTTTCTCGATTTTTGTACAAAGCAGCAGGACTCGTTCTTTAAAGGCGGTATTATGAAACCAAGAGGTAAAACAAACAGAAGCTCAGTTCGAATCTGCACAGGCTTAGCCAGCTCCCCCGCGGCAGTCAGCCCAACCCTTCTATGTTTTAGTCCCTAATCCTTCAGTCACCCTGCCCTGTCCCTGTACTCCCCACCCCAACAGAGTCTCTGAGATCCTCCAAGAAACCCTAGGGCCTCGAGGAGCACAGCTGGAGCGCACTTCCCTACTGAGTCGGTTTCTGTCTGCCTTTTCTCCAGCTGTTCATCATGTCCCTCAGAGGTCCTGACCTTCTGCCCTAAATGTACCTGGGACCTTGGGAAGCTGCTGCTGCTGCTTATATCTCACTCTAACATGAGGTCCTTCCTTCACAGCCTTTCATTTGTTTCCAAACTTCACCAGGCCCAACGTGTGCCTATCTTCTGCCACCGTCATCACCACCATTACCACCACCTTCATCACCATCATTATCATTATCACCACCACCTTCATCATGACCAACATCATCACCACCACCTTCGTCATCACCATCATCACCACCTTCACCGTCACCATCATCACCATCACTATCACTACATCATCACCATCATCCAAAAAGCTTATTGAACACTTACTATATCTGTCTAATAAACATATCCTCTTACTTAATCCTCACATCAACATACACAGGTAGGTATTATTATTTCCCTGTCTTTGCAAACCAAAGCTAAAGTATAACAGACATAGAAAATGAACTTCTGATCGCCAAAGGGGAAAGGAAGGGGGAGGCATAAGTCATGGATTTGAGATTAACAGATACACAGTTCAGTTCAGTCACTCAGTCGTGTCCGACTCTTTGCAACCCCATGAACTGCAGCACACCAGGCCTCACTGTCCATCACCAATTCCCGGAGTTCACTCAAACTCATGTCCATCAAGTTGGTGATGCCATCCAGCCATCTCATCCTCTGTTGTCCCCTTCTCCTCCTGCCCCCAATCCCTCTCAGCATCAGAGTCTTTTCCAATGAGTCAGCTCTTCACATGAGGTGGCCAAAGTATTGGAGTTTCAGCTTCAGCATCATTCCTTCCAAAGAACACCCAGGACTGATCTCCTTTAGATTGGACTGGTTGGATCTCCTTGCAGTCCAAGGGACTCTCAAGAGTCTTCTCCAACACCACAGTTCAAAAGCATCAATTCTTCGGTGCTCAGCTTTCTTCACAGTCCAACTCTCACATCCATACATGACCACAGGAAAAACCGTAGACTTGACTAGACGGACCTTTGTTGGCAAAGTAATGTCTCTGCTTTTGAATATGCTATCTAGGTTGGTCATAACTTTCCTTCCAAGGAGTCTTTTAATTTCATGGCTGCAGTCACCATCTGCAGTGATTTTGGAGCCCCAAAAAATAAAGTCTGACACTGTTTCTACTGTTTCCCCTTCTATTTCCCATGAAGTGATGGGACCAGATGCCATGATCTTCGTTTTCTGAATGTTGAGCTTTAAGCCAACTTTTTTGCTCTCCTCTTTCACTTTCATCAAGAGGCTTTTTAGCTCCTCTTCACTTTCTGCCATAAGGGGGGGTGTCATCTGCATATCTGAGGTTATTGATATTTCTCCCGGCAATCTTGATTCCAGCTTGTGTTTCTTCCAGCCCAGCGTTTCTCATGATGTACTCTGTATATAAGTTAAACAAGCAGGGTGACAATATACAGCCTTGACGTACTGCTTTTCCTATTTGGAACCAGTCCATTGTTCTATGTCCAGTTCTAACTGTTGCTTCCTGACCTGCATATAGGTTTCTCAAGAGGCAGGTCAGGAGGTCTGGTATTCCCATCTCTTTCAGAATTTTTCACAGTTTATTGTGATCCACACAGTCAACGGCTTTCGTGTAGTCAATTAACCAGAAATAGATGTTTTTTCTGGAACTCTCTTGGTTTTTCCATGATCCAGTGGATGTTGGCAATTTGATCTCTGGTTCCTCTGCCTTTTCTAAAACCAGCTTGAACATCTGGAAGTTCACGGTTCATGTATTACTGAAGCCTAGCTTGAAAAATTTTGAGCATTACTTTACCAGCATGTGAGATGAGTGCAATTGTGTGGTAGTTTGAGCATTCTTTGGCATTGCGTTTCTTTGGGATTGGAATGAAAACTGACCTTTTCCAGTCCTGTGGCCACTGCTGAGTTTTCCAAATTTGCTGACATATTGAGTGCAGCACTTTCACAGCATCATCTTTCAGGATTTGAAACAGCTCCACTGGAATTCCATCACCTCCACTAGCTTTGTTCGTAGTGATGCTTTCTGAGGTCCACTTGACTTCACATTCCAGGATGTCTGGCTCTAGGTGAGTGATCACACCATTGTGATTATCTGGGTTGTGAAGATCTTTTTTGTACAGTTCTTCCGTGTATTCTTGCCACCTCTTCTTAATATCTTCTGCTTCTGTTAGGTCTATACCATTTCTGTCCTTTACCAAGCCCATCTTTGCATGAAATGTTCCCTTGGTATCTCTAATTTTCTTGAAGAGATCTCTAGTCTTTCCCATTCTGTTCTTTTCCTCTATTTCTTTGCATTGATCACTAAGGAAGGCTTTCTTATCTCTCCTTGCTATTCTTTGGAACTCTGCATTCAGATGCTTATATCTTTCCTTTTCTCCTTTGCTTTTCGCTTCTCTTCTTTTCACAGCTATTTGTAAGGCCTCCCCAGACAGTCATTTTGCTTTTTTGCAAACAGTTACACACCACTATGTAAAAAATAGATAAACAACAAGGACCTACTGTATAACACAGGAAACTATATTGGCACAGGAACCAATAACCTATAATAGAAAAGAATCTGAAGAAGAATATATATATAATATATATAACCAAGTAACTTTGCTATTGCTATATACCTGAAACAATGAAAATCAACTATACTTCAATTTTTAAAATGGGAACATTGTCACCTGCCCAAACCCTGCTAAAGTATAAAGAGATTAAGTAACTTGCTCAAGGTCACCCAGCTAGAAAGCAGCTGAGGCAAGGCTGAAACCTGACTGTCCAACACAAAAGCTCCCACTCTCAACAGGTACTATCCACAGCCTCCCCAAACACACACATGCAGATTGGTTGATGGGTTAATTCACTGAATAAAAGTGATGAAAGAGAAAAATCATTCAATCATTCAGCAAATGTGTACTGAGTTCCTACTATGTGCCTAGCACTGTGCCAGGCTCCTGGGAGATGGCGAGAAAGATGGGAGCGACCTCTGTTCCCCTTGGAGCTCAAAGTCTGGGAAAAAGAGTTAACAACGACCATTGATTCAGAGATGACATGATGGTGCCCTTGGGAGAGAATTCAGGAGACGTGAACTTGGAAGATGATCTTGGCAGGTGGTCTGCTGAGTTTCAGGTGCCAGAGTAAAGCAAATGAACAGATGAAATCGTTCAGAAGGTGATGGAGCTGCTGGCTAGGAGCTCAGAGATGCAGTGTGGGAGGTGCGGACCTGGCAATGACATAAATAACATTGACAGTTCAAGATAGGAGCCTCAGCCAAGATTAACATAGAGAAAATGAAGTCTAGAGATGGGCGCCAAGCTGTGGAGGATGATCCAGAATGGATGGACACCCTCCTGAGAAGGAACGATCACAGTGTATCAAAGAGGCTGGAGACTGAGGCAGCGTGAAGGGGAAGGTGGTGCCAGGCAACAAAGCTGAAGGGCCTAGGTAGAATGGCAAAAAAGAGCTCAAAGTTCTTTCCATTTGATCTAAAGGAAGGGTGTTTTTTTTTTCCTTTGCGGATTTCTAAGAGCACAGCTTCCATAGAGGGGTGAGGGTAAATGACAGCTTAGAGAGGACTTGAGGGAGAAACTGATGATGAGAAAAAGGTAATAGCCACTTGCTGAATACACCCCAGGTTTCCCAGGTGGCTCAGAGGGAAAGAATCTGAGTGTTCATGCAGGAGATGTGGGTTTGATCCCTGAGGTGGAAAGATTCCTTGGGGAAGAAAATGGTGACCCACTCCAGTTTTCTTGCCTAGGAAATCCCACGGACAGAGGAGCCTGGGGGGACTATAGTCCATGGGGTCGCAAAGAGTCAGACATGACTCACAAAGAATGACTAAAACAACAACAAAATTCACCCCACATTGAAAAGTTGGCATGGAAATCAGGTGGTACAGGCAGTTCAAGGAATAAAATGCTGAACAAAATCAGTTTTACTCATTATGTGACCTGACCCAACTATGAATATGTTTGAAGAGGACTGTCATTGGATTTAAAATAGAACTGTTTAAACCCATGCCAAGTTAAATGGGACCCCCAGAGTTGTCCAACCCAAATGAATGGTGGTCTCTGCTCTCTAGTTTCTGTTTCAGATCAGATCCCGACTTCGTTTAGTTCAGCAGATTCTTTTTCCTTTTATAACTAAAATTAAAAAAAAAAGAAAGAAACCATCTAGCTAATCCACCCCTCCCCCTCGATGTATTTTTCCTTGGGGAAACATTTACATTCTTATGACCCCAAATGCTAAGCCAATAAAAGCAGAGGCAGAAACCATTCTTCATTGTTATCAGCAAAAAAAAAAGCAGAAGAAAATGAAAGGCTCAAAGAATTGTGGCATTTCAGGAGGAGAAAAATGACTTTTTGGTCTTTGTATTTTTATCTTCTCTGCCATCATAATTTAGATAGACAGAGAACAGGCCTGGCAATCGGCTGCATCCATAAGGCCAAATAGCTCGTTCCCCAGAAGATTTGGAAGAGAGTGTTGGGGCATCTTCATAAAAGCTCTGCAGGCTCAGGCTGGGACCGTGGGAGACCCTGGGAGTGAGCTGTTCCTGTTGAAAGACATTGTTAGATCCAACACCAGCATTTGCCTATTTGGGAGTCATAAAGATGCAATCTTCCTAGAATCCTCATCAGATACTGATCTCTGTTCCAATTCAGGCTCAGACACCAAAGGAGTGAGTGCAGCAGAAAGAACCAAGGAGTGAGAGCCTGGCCTCAGGTCACAGGCACTCTGTGGAGAGGCTGAGGCAACCAAGGTCATTTCAGCTTGAAAAAGAGGAAAGGGAGAAAAGATAACGGATCACGTGAGTCGCTGTTAGCTCTTTCTGTTAAGAACAAAGCAAGAAGGCGTGGTTTAAACTCTCACAAGAAGACTGCAGTTGGAGATTAGGAAAGAATTCCTGACCAATTGGTTTGTAAACATTGCTCAGGGCTGTGGAGATGACTGGGTTCAGATTCAGCATCCTCCTTTGTGACCCGGAGCAACTTTCTTACCCTCTCTGTGCCCCAATTTCCTCCCAAGTGGCAACTAAGTAGCAAGTAACTGTTGTAAATTGTTCCTGGGTTAATCCAGGTAAAAATTCATCATAAACACTCCCCAGGTGTCAGCTCTCACAGTCTCTGCTATAAGCTTGGTTATCATTCTTTTACTCGAGCGACACTCATCTCAATCCTCAAGGTCAGATGTGAAAGAAGCATAACTTTTTTTTTTTTATTTTCTTTATTTTAAATTTTGGATCCACTAGGTCTTTGTTGTGGCATACAGGCTTTCTCTAGTTGCAGAGTACAGGCTCTGGAGCATGCAGGTTCAGGAGTTGTGGTATGCAGGCTTGGTTGCCCTGTGGCATGTGGGATTTCAGTTCCTTGATCAAGGATTGAATCCTCATCCCCTGCTTTGGAAGGTGGATTCTTTATCACTGGACCACCAGGGAAGTCCCAACACTATTTTTCTCAAATAAGGGGATGACAGAGGATGAGATGGTTGGATGGCATCACTGACTCAATGGACATGAGTTTGAACAAACTCTGGGAGATGGTGAAGGAGAGGGAAGCCTGGCGTGCTGCAGTCCATGGGGTTGCAAAGAGTCAGACACAACTGAGCAACTGAACTGAGCTGAAATTCACCATCTAGTTCAAGCCTCCATTTGGAAGAAGATGCATCTCTGGTGATCCAGCATCGCCTCCTTTCCTTGGGGGCAGGGCTGACTTCCACGCCGCCAAGGTGCTGGGGGGATGGGCTGGTGTGCACTCCGCAGAGATTCAGGTGTGGCGTCAGGTCTCAGTTCCCACAGGTAGCTGTCACACCCTCAGGCCCAGATCTCTTCCAGCTTCTACCAGTGTGTGTGGGGACAGATGTCTGTAGGGAGGCTCTCATTTGGCTCCCTTCTGCTTAGTAAGCTCATTCCCTCCCCGGAGTTGGGCCCAAGAAAGGTGAGACCCAGGACCGCGCCTCTGCGTACCCCTGCTGACTGACTCCCCCAGACCTGTTCTCTCCCTTCCTCAGGCCTTGAGAGGGCAGAGTATGAGACCCACCTTGCCTGTGACCTAAACCTTCATGAACATGACTTACTCCCTGACTCATTGCTCTCCTCTGAGGACAGACAGGGACTGAGGCTTTGGTTAGCTCACAGTATTATCCCACCAGACTTCCCTGGTGGCTCAGCTGGTAAAGGATCCACCTATAATGCAGGAGACCTGGGTTCGATCCCTGGGTTGGGAAGATCCTCTGGAGAAGGGAAAGGCTACCCACTCCAGTACTCTGGCCTGGAGAATTCCACGGACTGTATAGTCCCTAGGGTCACAAAAAGTCAGACACGACGGAGCGACTTTCACTTTTCATCACCCCACTGCTGCCTGTCGACTTTAGCCTCTCATTCCATCCCCAGCAGAAGACTCCTGGTGTGGGCTTCTCGATACCTCTCTTACATAACGGCCTTCTGTCTGTACAGAGTCACTGAAAGACCCTCCTGTGAAGACTTGTGGCCCCTCTCAGAGCCCTTCTCCAAGGGTCAGCACCTACCATCACCATCCCAAGAGGGCACCTCATGGCACTGACCATGGGCAGACACAGTAACACATCGCTTTCTGTTATGGCACTTGGCATAAGGTGGGCTGGAAACCTCAGTTAATTTCATTCCATTTCTAGATCTAAATATAGAAAATACATGCAGTAAAAGACAAAAATAAAGGGTGAAATTGTTGCAAAAAGAAAATAAGATGAATGAGGAAGAATTCACCCCAACTGGTTGTAGGACAGCCACTGGAGAGGACCCACTTTTCCAGCAACCAGGATCCCAGGGTCTCCCCAGTCCTGAAACTCCCCCCAGGGTACTCAGGAGGAAAACACAGCATAACACGGAGAATTAGGCCTTGGTGATACCCGTGCGTGCATGCATGCGTGCTCATCGTGTCTGACTCTTTGCAACCCCATGGACCAGAGCCCGCCAGGCTCCTCTGTCTTTGGGATTATCCCAGCAAGAATACTGGAGTGGGCTGCCATTTCCTCCTCCAGGGGATCTTTCGCACCCAGGGATCGGACCTACACCTCCTGCAGCTCCTGCATTGGCAGGACGGTTTTTTGCCTTCGTGCTACCTGGGAAGCCCTCAATGATACCTGTACAGGAAATCATACATAAGTTTCCCGGGGCTCCTCATACCTCCTGGCTGTGGACCCAGAACATCTTGACAAAGGAAATCTCCATGAAAATATTAATAATTCCATAGGGGCCAGGACTATGCAGTACACACACACGCCTCTGCTGTTTAAATAAACAATAAACAGGCCAAATAAACCTAATTAAAGTTTAGCAGGATTAAGAGAGGTGAACACACTGTATATCACTTGGACTGTCCTTACCACATTGTTCTTACTGATTACCAGGAAGTTCGAGTTAGGGCAACCCATCAGTCCATTTCCTGGGACTGAGGGCTTTCAGTGTGAAAACCAATACAGTCAGGGAAGACTGGGGCAGTTGGCCATTCTGGTCCAGAAGAATCCTTCCTGCCTGGTGCTTTAACTATAGCCGTCATGCCTTGCTGGTTAAGCGCAAACTTTTAAAAGTTGATGAGCATAGGTGGGGCTGACACCTTCCGAGTAAACCTAAGGAACCAGCAGGAAGTAGAGAGTGGCCAGACCTCTCCCAAGGGACTGATGGTTGGATGATGGATGGTGGATGGATGAATGGATGGATGCATGGGTAGAAGGATGGATGCATGGATAGACAGATGGATGGATGATGGATGGTGGAGGGATGGATGCTGGATGGTGGATGGATGAATGAGTGGGTGGTGGATGGTGAAATGAAGTCATTAAGCCTAGTAACTGATCAGATACTTCTTTTAAGTACATATGGCATCAATATTCAAAATTTACATTCTTGACACGAGTTGTGGGTCTTAACATTCTTCTGTTTCAAGATGAAGTGGAGGAGGATCCATTAGGAGGATAACAGACTCTGAGCTGAGTAAGAACTCAGCCTCTAGTGTATTACACTTTCCTTGGAAAAGGAACATCCCCCATCAGAACTCATTTAAATCTCTGTGGAATGGAAATAAATAAGCTATGTGTCTCCAAAATGAATTCATCTCAGAAGAGTTCCTTGAGAATCTTGGATGCAAACTGCTCCTTCAGAGCCAAGATTAACACATATCTTACATAAAAGTGAAAAGAATATTTCCAGTTACCCCTGAAGAAACAGATTACTATATTGAGTCAACAAGCAGTTATCTTAAAACCTCCAAAGAATCAGAGGAGTGCTCCTTAAGTTTTACTCTTTATTTGAGAGACCAGTTTGAGAGCTTCCCTGGTGGCTCAGATGGTAAAGAATCTGCTTGTAATACAGGAGACCTGGGTTTGATCCCTGGGTCAGGAAGATGCCCTGAAGAAGGGAATGGCAACCCACTCCAGTATTCTTGCTTGGAAAATCCCATGGACCGGGGAGCCTGGTGGGCAACAGTCCATGGGATAGCAAAGAGTTGGACATGACTGAGCGACTAACACTTTCTTTGAGGGTAGCCAGAGCTGTGGCTTTGGTGGAGCAATCACCAAACCTCAGTAACAGCCTTGTTTTCTATCTCTGGAATATTCCTCTTTGGACCACCAAACATTTTCTTTAATTAGAGCAGTTTGTGTGCCTTACTCTTGGTTGTGTGTGTGCTAAATCTCTTCAGTTGTTTCCAACTCTTTGTGACCCTATAGACCAGGCCCCTCTGTCCATGAGATTCTCCAGGCAAGAATACTGGAGTGGATTGCCATTTCCTTCTCCAGGGGATCTTCCCAACCCAGGGACTGAACCCACATCTCTTGCATCTCCTGCACTGACATGCCAGTTCTTTACCACTAGCGCCGCCTGGGAAGCCCACCTTGCTCTTAGCAGACTCCAATAAAGACTGCCCAGACACAGAGAAGGAAAATTTGATGTGTCTAGGTCCCTCATAGCTCAGGTGGTAAAGAATCCATCTGCAATGCGGGAGACCCCAGTTTGATTCCTAGGATGGGAAGATCTGCTTGAGAAAGGATAGGCTACCCACTCCAGTATTCTTGGGCTTCGCTTGTGGCTCATCTGATAAAGAATCCACCTGCAATGCGGGAGACCTGGATTCAATCCCTGGGTTGGGAAGATCCCCTGGAGAAGGGAAAGGCTGCCCACTCTAGTATTCTGGCCTGGAGAATTCCATGGACTATATAGCCCATGGGGTCACAAGGAGTTGGACATGACTGAGTGACTTTGAAAAAAAAAAAGAGAGAATCAAGGGTGACCAAGTACTTACTCTGTCCCAAACTAGCTCACATGCCACAGAAGACCATTCTCTTTAAAAACTTACCCTTGGTGAGATTTTCAAAGATTTAGAGAACTTGCTTTTAACTGATTTTGTTTTGGAGATAATGATCAAGTTTTATTTTCTTTCTAATAATTGTGCAAAGTATGGGTTCATGGATGTTGCTAGTATTTTCCAATGGTCTGGAATAGAAATGTGCCTCTGTGTGTTTAATTCTTTCACCTCCGTTTTAGTTAGCTCGTGTCCTGGAGAATACCGCAAGGGAAATAGCACTGGGAAAAAGACTGGGTTATTATTTGAGGTCTATTATCTAGAATCACAAAGCCCTGTGCCCATCACTGGATGTTTCTCCGCCTCAGCCTGCCTGACCTGGAAAATAGAGCTAGTGCTATCGCCCTCCCATCACAGACCTCGTCACCGGAACTGGTAGCGAGCTATAGCCACAACTGGCATAGTTAAGTAACAAACAGGAAGCGTCATTCTTTTAAGTGGAAGAAATCAGAACAAAAGCAAACTTGCATTGTATCAACGTGGCTTTGAACCTACATGTTAGACTGTAACCTAGCCTCACATACTTACCCAAGATAAAATCATCTGATAATATCAGTGAAGCAAACAACAGATTAATTTGCCATTATGTAACTACAAAAAAAAAAAAAGAGTTTCTATTACTGGGACTGGATTAGCTTACATGCCCTATACTTAGGTCTTTTGGTTTTATCGTTAAAAAGCTACCTTAAAAAATTAAGCCTTGGGGACTTCCCTGGCAGTCCAGTGTTAGGACTCCGAGCTCCCAGTGCAGTGGGCCTGGGTTCGATTCCTGATCAGGGAACTAGATCCTGTAAGCCGCAATTAAGAATTTACATGCTGCAACTAAAGATCCCTCATGCCCTAACAAAGACTGAAAGTCCTACATGTCGCAACTAAAACCTGGTGCAGCCAAATAAATAAATCTATTTTAAAACAATGAATGGACTTCCCTGGTGGCCCAGTGGTTAAGAATCTGTCTGGCAATGCAGGGGACACAGGTTCAATCCCTGGTCCAGGAAGATTCCACATGCCTTGGACCAACAAAGCCTGTGCATCGCAACTACTGAAGCCTGCGCACCCTAGAGCAACAAGAGCAGTCACCACAATGAGAAGCCCAAGCGACGCTGCTGGAGAGGGGCCTCCCCTTCGCCACAAGTAGAGAAAGCCCTCACATGGCAATAAAGACCTAGCACAGCCAGAAATAAATAAAAATATAAATGCATTAAAACGTTTTTAAAAATGAAGCCCTTGCTCACTCATAGAGTCTGTAGAAGGAGTAGGTTGGCATCACGGTGTCACTGGGTAGAGGGGGCATTATTATTAAGGTGTCATGGACACCCTTTTCTCAATTTCAGTTCTTTACAAAACACAGGGAAAACATTTATGAGGGCGGAGGGACTGGGGTTTATGGTAGTCGTCATTTCCAAGACTCTTTAAGCTTTAACTCCATCCATCCTCTTCCTCCTGTAAATATAATTCTGCCCAGAGATGGCTGTGTAAACTGCTAGGAGCAAGGATGCTCTGAGAACCGTTAGATTTACTTCCCTGATTCTAGTATATCAGATTCTGCAGCCTGGCCTTTTAAAAAGTATGCTGAGTGTCCTAAGCATTATTTAGAGGCGCAGACACCAGCCAGATGAGCCCTGACCTCTGTCCTCGTTTTCACGGCTGGAGAGGCAGCCCCCAGTGCCTTCTTCATTGCCTATTATCACTCAAGTGTGCATTTTTAAAAGTTCTTCCCAGGGAGCCTTGAAGCAGTTCAGCCCATTCATTTCCAATTTCTCTTGTTCCAGCTAGGAGGGGAGGGTTTAGGAATCAAAACACTTAAGAGGATCACAAAGAGTCGAACACGACTTAGCAACAACATAAGAGGAGTCTGCAGAAGCAAGAAAAGAAAGTCTTAGAGGGGACGAGATCTCTGAGTTTAGACACTTAAGGGCACTGAATTCCTCTGGGAAAGGAATTAGACTTATTTGGCGTGACATCAGAGAGCAGAGCTGGGACCACTGGGCTGAACCATGTGGAAGCAGATTTCAGCTCAGTATGGTGAAGAACAACTTTCAGAACCAACATGGGCTGCCTCGTGAGGGAGAGAGTTCCCCAGCACTGAAGGTATGCCAACTGAGATGCTCTGATCCCTTATCAAGAGGGGATTTGCTTGGTTTAAGGGCTGAACCTAAGGGCCTCTGAGGTCCTTTCAGTTGGAGATACCAGGATTCCAAGTTGATCCGTGAGTTTTCTCAGACCTGGGCATTCCCCCACATTTCTGGGCCCTACCTCCCGCTTCAGACTTTGCAGAAAGCCTGGAGGAAGAACATTTCACATTCCCCAGTAACATTCGCCCCACCCAGGTGAAAAGGTGAGGGTGTCAGACACGCACCTGTGAGATGAGGCTCTTGCTACTGTTGCTTGGGGCAGAAGTAGGAAGGCAGTAAACTTTGTGATTAG
The DNA here is from genome assembly GCF_023091745.1 of Budorcas taxicolor. Classification (NCBI taxonomy): domain Eukaryota; kingdom Metazoa; phylum Chordata; class Mammalia; order Artiodactyla; family Bovidae; genus Budorcas; species Budorcas taxicolor. The sequence continues at coordinate 34,652,049 of NC_068922.1, read as the reverse complement.
CATTCCCTCATTCTCCGCTGAAGCCCGCTGCTCTTACAAAACCGGCTTCCACCTTTTTTTTTTTTTTTTTCCTCTTAAAACAAAGGGGTTGTTGAGTTCATCACATCCTTCCCAAGAGTAATAAAGACTAAAACAGCCTGGGACACAGAAGGTGCCTAACACATCTTTTTTAAAAGAACAGATGAATACAATTTTTTTTTTAATTGGAGGATAATTGTTCTACAATATTGTTTGGTTTCTGCCATACAACAAAGTGAATCAGTCATTATTATATATATCTCTCCCCTCTCGGTTGAGCCTCCCTCCCCTCTCCCATCTCACCTCTCCAGGTCATTATAGACCGCCTGGCTGGGCTCCCTGTGTCATATATAATAGCAGCTTCCCACTAGCCATCTATTTTCCATATGGTAGTGCATATATGTCGATGCTACTGTCTCAATTCATCCTACCCGCTCCTTCCACTACTGTGTCCACAAGATCATTCTCTGCATTTTAAAAGCAATAGTGTATACAACGTCTGACACAAAAGTCAAACATGTGTGTGTGCTCAGATGCCCAATTGTCTTATGTCTCCTACATTGTCAGGCAGGTTCTTTACCCCTAGGGCCAACTAGGCAGCCCCAAGCATTATATATTCTTCATTTATTCATTCAACAAATGTGTTATTTACCCAGAGCCGGATTCAATGCCATCTTCTGCATTTTCCTTACAGCAACCCCTGCCCGGGGAATCTAGCTGCCAGTCTCCTCACGAATCATCTGACCTTAGCCGTGGGCTCTAGTCAAGGGGGGTGGGGGGTCTGAGGAGTTAACAAAACAGAGAACTGTCCAAACTGTCCTGAAAACAGATGAATTTAACAAGCACAAAGGAGGATATTCTTTTCTGAAGGCAGTTAAGCAACTGTTCCAGCAAATACCAGTTAGTTAGGAAGGTCCACCTGCAGGTCCACACACATTTCTAGATTACCCTGGCTGTACTCCTAGTTCAAATAGGTAGGTTATAAGACCATTTTTGCTGCTTCTTAGGGGCATGACCTGGGCTTCCCAGATGGTGCTAGTGGTAAAGAACCCATCTGCCAATACAGGAAACATAAAGAGACATGGGTTCATTCCCTGGGTCGGGAAGATCCCCTTGAGGATGGCATGGCAACTCACTCCAGAATTCTTCCCTGAAGAATCCATGGACAGAGGAGCCTGGTAGGCCATAGGGTTGCAAAGAGTCGGACATGACTGAAGCAACTTAGCACACACACACAGGGGCATGACCTGGTCCAAGTCACAACTTTGCAAAACCCCAGTGTCCTCATTCAAACATCTCAAGTCCCCTCCCCACTTCAACAATCTCTGAAGGAGATCCTTCCCCTTGCTTGGAATGTTTGATATTCAAATTCAGTGCACCATACAAGAAACTTCCATGGTACGGTTAAAAAAAAAAAAGCTGTAATTTATGGAGTGCCTTTTATTCCAATTTGGAATAATATTCCACAGTACTTTATAGCATTTACTGTTCCCCAAAAGCATGGGAGATAGACCATCTTATCCTCATTCATGGGGGAGGGAACAGATTCAAAGAAAAATATTGAGTCTATGATGACACAGTTGGTACTTGGCACAGCTGATTTGAACTCCACCGTATTTCAAGTCCTTGTTCCCAAGGTGCCTCATTCCAAAGTGCTGCTGGTTGTTGAAACAGGACTGATTCTTCAAGGACAAACTATTCATTCAGACTTTTTCATATTTCTCCTCTTTCTTATGCTCCCACTGCTGCTGCTGCTGCTGCTAAGTCTCTTCAGTCGTGTCCGACTCTGCACAACCCCAGAGATGGCAGCCCACCAGGCTCCCCCGTCCCTGGGATTCTCCAGGCAAGAACACTGGAGTGGGTTGCCATTTCCTTCTCCAATGCAGGAAAGTGAAAAGTGAAAGAGAAGTCACTCAGTTGTGTCCGATTCTTAGCTACCCCATGGACTGCAGCCTACCAGGCTCCTCAGTCCATGGGATTTTCCAGGCAAGAGCACTGGAGTGGGTTGCCATTGCCTTCTCTGTCTTATTCACTTACTTATATTTATTTAGTTAGGTAGCTATTTGCTATGTCTGGTCTATGTTGCCGCATGTGAGATACTTCATTTGTTTTGACGCGTGGACTCTCTAGTTGTGGCACACAGGTTCTGGAGCCCAAGGGCTCAGTGGTCGTGGCGCCCTAGCTTAGTTACTCTGCCACATGTGGGATCTAGTTCCCGGACCAGGGATCAAACCTACATCTCCTTCTTTGTAAGGCAGGTTCTTAACCACTGGACCACCTGGGAAGTCCCTTCTCCTTCTTAATAATGGTTTTTAACTCAACCCCTCTGCCAGAGGTTTCATGGGGATGGGAAAAACCATACACTATTAGTAATTTTCTAGAGTCCTTACAGTAAACCACATCATCCTGTCCTACTAAGGTCAAAATAAATGTATCCCCAACTCATCTTTCTTCAGCTGGTTCCCCCAAATGTCCCAAACTGCCCCAACCTTAGTCAAGAGGAGAGAAAGTGTGGATGAAAGGAGATGGCAGTTTTACCAGATTACAGCTGAAAGACTGCACTTTTTAAAGTTTATAAAATATATGAAGATGTAAACATGTTGCAAAGTCCCCTCCCAGGGCTTTTGAAGGGCCACTGAAATGAGGGGCACCTAAACTGTACCTTCAACAGCTGCAGATAAATGCACCTCCAGCCCCACATTGCTCAGTAGTATTTTTAAATGAGATTTATCCTCATTTACATCTGGCTACAGGTGCATTCATCTTTTAAATGGAAATAATGACTGTGATTAAATATGGCCATATTTTTCTATTATTACTATCATACATAATGGATTTCCATTCTTACCTTAAAACAGAGTTCTTTGAGTCTAATTATTTTCATCCATCATGCAACCACAGAACTTCAGAGCTAGAAAGACACAGAAGTCCTTTAATCTACAAGCCTGGATTTTCAGAGACGAGAAAACTGACACCCAGGCCAAATCTAGAAAGACAGGTGCTTGTCTGTAGTAGAGTCACGAGAATGGACTTGGCCAGACTTGCGAGTGTTTACTCTGCCCTGGGGAGGGAGAAGGACAAGCATGTTTGCCATTCCCAGCAAAGCGTGCTCTAATTGGGGAATCTGTATGTACTTAATGCAAGATCATATCTCATAAGAGTGAAATTGTCAGAGGTAAGAAGTGTGATCAGAGGTAAGTGTGATCCCAGCATATTCAACACTTTCAAAGTTTAAAATGAGAAGTTCCTGACAACCTCACTTACCAATATGAGGCTCCCACAAGCCAACCTATCCTGAACCAAGGACCTGTTAGTTCTGCTGAGAAGCCCATTGGGGGCTGAGAATTATACGGTTTGAAGAAATTTCCAAAGGCCCTCCCTTTTCATCCCAAGATTATTGTTTTGGGCCAGAAGCCCTATAAAACTTTACTGCAACAGGCAGGGATGGTATGTTCTATAAAATACATATGTGTGTATGTGTGCATGTGTGATGTAAGTGGGACAGAGTAACTTGTTTCTGAGAATAGAAATACAAAATAGTTGAGTTAATCCTAGGAGGAAAATGATCAACCCAATATACTTTTCAAATTAACTGCATCATCTAAAATAAAATTTTAGTTCCAGTTTTTGAAGAAATCTTCATAAAGTCAGTAACTCTAGATGATGACTCCATGTCAATATCAAGTGCAAGTGATTTATTGCTCTGCTTATGGTCTTAGGTGAGGAGTCATGTACAGATGACCTCTAGGAGACTGTGGAGGGGAACAAAGGAGAGCCGGGGTAGGGACCTTCCCTTCAGACTGCAGGTTTTCAGACTTTTCTTCTTCTTTTGAAAGCCATCGACCTTTCTCCAAATGAAGTGGTGCAATAAACTCAATAGGTAACATGAAGAGGGAAGCTGTTGTAGTTCAAGCCAGGATGAAGGCTCTGTCCCCATCTCCCCCTATAAACCCTATAAACATGGACATACAGACACCCTCCCTGCAACTTCCCCATATTCTGGACTGTATGACACCTCTGAATCCCAGGAACCCTTGAAGCAAGGATTTTTTAAACCTAGTTGCTGAGCACTGCAGATAAATACAAGTGACAGAGCTGAAGGAATCCAATAGCCTCTATTGGAAATCACAGCCATAGCCACAGAGTGGAGTAAGATTTTTGCAAAAGCTTAAACTGGGAAATATCAAAAAGGCTGGAGCAGTGCTGTCTAATGGAACATTTACAAATGTCAATAGAACATTTTGGAAATGTTCTGTGTCCCTGCTGCCCAGTACATTAACCACAAGCCATGTTTGGCTACTGAGCCTTTGCTGTATGACTGGAGGACTGGGAACTTTATCTTTTATATTATGTAGACTTAATTAACTGAAATGAAAATTTATCAAGCCACATCTGGCTGGTGGCTACCATTAATATGTTGGATCATGCAGTTCTACAGCATTTCTCTTCTGCTGGTAAAAATACAAGGACAGACTCTGCAACAACACACGCGTCTATACTTCCTGTGGAAACATCTAAGGGAGCAGATCCTCCATTCTCCTGCTTTTTTTCTTTATTCCACCCAAAGGAAGTCTCAGATGAGAACGCTTTCCTGCTAGACTTCTACTGTTGCTGAAACGAATGACCACTGACAGAGTGGCTTCCAACAACGCAAGTGAATTCTCTTACATTTCTAGAGGCCAGAGGTCCACAAGGAATCTCCCTGGGTTTAAATCAAAGTGTTGGCAGGACTGCGTTTTTCTGGAGGCTCTAGGCAAGAATCTGTTTTCTTGACTTCTCCAGGTTCTGGAGGTTGCCCACAGTCCTTGGCTTGTGGCCTGTCTCTCTGTCTTCAGTCAGCAGTGGACCATCTTCAGACATCTCTCTGACTCCGCTGCCATCAGCACGTCCCATCTCTGATTCTCTCTGACTCTCTCTCTCCTTCCTCCTACTTGTGAGGATCCTTGTAATTACTTTGGTCCCATCTGGACAAGCTGAGATAATCTCCCACCTCAAGAGTCTTAATTTCATCACAACCACAAACTCCTTCTTGCCATGTTAAGTGACATGTTCACAGGCTCCTAGGATGTGGGCATCTCTGGGTAGGGGGCATTATCCTGACTATTGCATCTTTCTTGTGGATTATCTTGAAGTAAGGCCAGGACCTTTGTGTCAAATTCATGAAAGCCCAGGTTCTAAAAAGAAGCCCCGGTGGATAAGGCTTCAGCCCAGACACCCACAAGTGAGTTGAGGTTTTCTCAGCGTTCTTTGGTCTACTCTGGTGGTTCTCCAACTTTTGCCAGCTTCACCATCATCCAGAGAGCTTGTTGAAATAGATTGTTGAACTTGAACCCCAGAGACTCAGCAGATTTGGGAAGTCCAAGAATTTGCATTTCTCAGTCACATAAAATATATATTTTTTAATTTTTATTAATTTGTTTACTTTTGGCTGCCCTGGGTCTTTGTTGCAGCGGGTGCACGAAGCTGTGGCACACAGGCTTAGTTGCCTTGTGGCATGGGGGTCTTCCCAGACCAGGGATCAAACCAGCATCCCCTGCATTGGCAAGCAGATTCTTAAACACTGTCCACCAGGAAAGCCCTCAGAGAAGATATTTTTAACATATACCCACAAATTCTTTGACACTCCTCCCTGCAAATGGTAGACTGGATTTAGTGACTTGCTTCTAACTGTATTTGATGGATGTAATGGTGTGTGATTTTAAGATGAGATATTAGAAGGCACGGTTCTATTTTAGAATAGAACAGTCTTCCTTCTGTTTCTGTGTCTGTCTCTGTGTCTTTCAGTTCATACATGCTGGGGAGGCCAACCTTCATGTCTTGAGGACATTCCAGCAGCACCCTAGGGAGGAGACAAAACCTGCCGCCAACACCCAGCCCCGGGAGTCGGCCACCTTGGAAGGTTTGCTCCAGCCCCGGTCAAGCCTTCAGATGACTGTAGCTCTAGGTAACACCTTGTCTACATCCTCATGAGAGCTCCTGAGCCAAGATCTCTCACTCCTACATCCTGACCAACTGAAACTGTACAAAATAATACTTATTGGTGTTTATAGCCCCCAAATCAGGGGCAAGTTGTTACGTACCACAGATAACTAACACATCAGAGGATGCTGATGCCTCTGATCTGAAGATCACCTTCTAGGTTCCACTGGTCCAGACCAGAGGTTGTGGAAGGCACAGGCTTTCTCCTGCCTGCACGGATAGGCACCCAGAGCTAAGCGAGGGTCATGCTCTCAGGTTTATACACACTGCATATTCACTTTCTCTGGTCTGCAGAAGCTTTCAGTCTCCGCTAGTCGCTCTTTCCTGGAAGTGCTTTTACCAGGAAGAATAACACCAACACATCAGAGGGTAGCTGGACTCCAAAAGCTCATTTCTGCCTCCTCAGCCATTAAATATCTTCTTCACGTCGGTGAAGAACCAGACAGGTTTAGGGAGAAGAGGAAATGATTCCAAGACTAGACCATTGTTCTCTCTCACTCTCTTTTCAGTTTGGAGGTGCATAAGATCAAGAAAAAGAACCATCGCCGCCGCCCTCGCCCACCGTGTCCCCTCCCCCGCCCAAAAAAACCAGAGCTCTTGACAAGAGAGGGAATACTAGCCCTGGGAGCCTGGAGAGCAAGGGGCTTCCAACTGTTAAATAATGAGAAACTGAAAGTTCCCTGACTCTGTCAGGGGCCAAGGCCTGAGCCAGCTGTGGAGGAAACGGTGAGTTTACATTATCTGGGATGTCAGTGAGAGCCAAGAGGACACATACTTCCTGTCTGCCTCTCCCTGAAGATTAGCAAACCCTTCAGCAAAGATGCTTCTCCAGGGCTTGCATGGGCTATTTACTTTCCCAATCGGCAGATGTGGGCCAAGAAAGGAAATAACAGCTCCAAGAGCAAGGGAGGAGAAGTGGTCGTGAAGACAGACAGGCACAAGGAAAGGATGCTGAGACCAGGAATGGACTGATGCTGGTCGGCAAGGTGGGCTGTCTCTGGTCCAGGCACTGCCAGGCAAGCCAGCCAAGCAGACTCGCATCCATGGTCCCTGCTCCATTTGATGGGGTTTCTCTGGCTTTCCCATTTATTTTATAGGCACTTAAAATATGACAGACGATTCCATTTATATGAAACTTTGGGAAAGGCAAAACTAATATAGAATGACAGGAAGTAGAAAAACGGTTGCCTCGGGCCAGCCTTATGGGGAGAGATGACTACAAAGGGCCATGTGGGGCTTTGGAAGGAGATGGAAATGTTCAGCATTTTTATTGTAGTAGTGGTTACGTGGGTGTATACATTTGTCAAAATTTATTGAAATGTATGTTCAGAATGGGTACGTTTCATTGTATAAAAGTTATGCCTCAATAATGCTGATCTTTAAAAACAAAAGTGCAACATATGGGGTGTCCTCTAATGGGGTTGTCAATGGCTGGTTTGTCAAAACAAGAGCTACTGACATCTGATAAGAGAGGAGGGATTCAACCATTTAGGTTAGACTAGGCTCAAAGGATGGGATTGTAACAAATGTATACAAATTGTAGGAAGCAGATCTCTACTCAATGTATTCACATCCGACCTTTGTTTAACACAGTTTTATTGAAAGCACTGTGTGACAAGGTTTTGACCCTGAGATATGCGTGAATGACTTAGCTTCTCTATTGCTCAAATTCATTTTTGTTCAAAAAGTCAATTTTCCAGAGAATGGAGGGAGTATCAATTAATTTGAGGTTTCCCCGTTTGCCCCGCACATTAGTGTCTGTGTTCTAGTAGGTTCTCTCAGTGCCAAGGCACTGAGGGGACATCCAGGTTTCAAGCTGGGCATCTCCTGCAACAGAGATGCCCACAATAGAGATGTCCTCCTCCTTCCCACTCTTGACCCTTGGTCACGACCCCCTCCCACAGGGCTGCAGAACTGGTCCTCACTGCAGTCCTTGTGACCTCCGTGGCCCCCTGCGCCACCCCTGCGCCATACTGAGGGGCAACATCACGGCCCCTCTGCTGCTTCTGTGCCGTGGTGGGGATGGGGGAGACCACACCGAGGTCTCTCTGTCAGTCTGCCCCTGGCCCATCTGCCTGAGCACAGGGCAAAGGCACAACGTGTGTACAGCATGGCCGCCTCCAGGAGTTGCCCTTGTAGACCGCAGGTGCCCTCCACCCTTGGGTCCCCAGAAGAGCCTGAAACCAGCACTTCGGCATTAGCATAGTGGCCACTCTGGATCTAGGCTCCCTGGGCTCAAAAGCTCACTCTGCCAATTGCTAGCTGCAGACCTGGGCAGAGGCTGTTAGCAGATTCACTAGCTGATAAAGTTAGTGGTAATGGCTGCACTACAATTCAGGCCTTCTTAGTCCCTAGTCAGGTTCTTTCTCCCAAAAAAAGCACATAGTTCTGTCTTCATGAAACCGAAGAAAACTCGTTTTGTTTTGCTTTGTTTTTACCAATAGATGATGGGATGGTTTATTTTATGTATCGATGTGGCATGGTTTATCGAGGACCTTATTTTATCAACAGCCTGCGTGTGCCACCATGCAAACATTTCCTTCAGCTGTATCAGCAGAAGAGACATTGAGATCTATCGGCTTTAAAACAACAAGTGGGAGCCAACGAAAAATCAGGGCGATGAGATGGGCTTCCTCTTTGGCCCACAGACTTGGGCTCATTAAATCCTAGAAGCACCTGTGGATGCTCTGGTCGCTCATTAGCCTCAGCATCCATCTGCATCATTTTACTCTGTATCATGTTACTCTTCTGTGCCCGCATTAATCTGGGACCTCTTGTTACACGATTCAGATTCTCACTGAAAATGGGGAATGTAGGATTACAGTAATTAGCCTGGTCCTTCAGGAAGGCTATTTCCTGCGTGACATATTAATGTCTTCATTTTATTACTCAGTCAGGGGAAGTGGGAGCCTTGGATATGTGATCCCAAGAAGCTTTAACTCTCCACTGGTTTTTATAACGAGCTCACCGGCCAGATATTGGCAAAGAAACCTCATTAGTTCTTAATTCCAAGATTTGAGGATAACATGTGAGCTACTCATGTCATCAGTAGTTCTTGAGCATCTAGGCAGCCCTGAGAGGCAGGAGAGGGCAGGACAGGTGGGCTGGGGAGCATGCCCACATGGTGTGGAGGGTAGCCTGTGGGTTGATTGGGAGGGAGACCTTCCAGACAGCCTGGATGGTGGTACAAGCCGTCTGTACCAGACGAACAGAAGTGGAGGCTCCACCAGAACCTCCTCCAAGACTCCGAGCTGAAAGCTGCCCCCACTTGGCTGCCTGGCAGTGCTACTGAGAGCCCAAGAGAGTCACACGCTGAGGACTACATTTCAAACCCATTCCTGGCAGGATAGCTCCTGGCGGAAAACAGCTCTAAATTTAGATCTCCGAGTGACAGTTTCAGAAACAATGTCCTTACTTGACACAAAATTAGCAGAGCATCAGGAGAGAGGAGCCAGCTCTGTCCTCCTGTCTGTCTGTACCCACCTGGGACGCCTGTCCCACATGTCTGTGCACCTGGCACTCATTGCAGGCTCGGCTCTTTGGAAGAGGAAGGGGAGGCTCAAAAAGGGAGACAGTCGGTCCTGTTTTAAGAAACTCTCAGTCCAATGGCAGTGGGTGCTTCTCACGCTCCCAGAGTCCAGTCTGGCTTCACGATCACAGAGGTGGCCAAGTGTGCTGAAAGGCTGCAGCGCAGGGCAGACAGGAAGGAAACACCGAGGGCAGGGAGAGTGGGCCAGATCAGACGTGCACAGGGGCAAAGAGTGAGCAGGACACAGACTTGATGGGGGCGATGAGCATCGTCCATGGGGGTCACAGAGTCAGACGTGACTGAGCGATGGGAACGACAACCACGTGGGCACTGCACCTACCGTTCTATGGTCCTTCGTCTTCTTGCCTCACCTGACAATGCCCCTGACAGCTGTGAGTGTTATCTCCCCTCTCCCCATGAGGACACTGAGACCAGTGAGGTTAAGCAGTTGGTTCCAGGTCACACAACCAGTTTGGGGCAGCACTGGGCTGGGTCACAGCAGTCAGGAGAGGAGAGAGCCTGCTACAGGGAGGCTGGAAGGAGGAGCGTGGTCTGCTCCCCCAAAACAGGTGGCCTGCTGGGTCCAAGAAGCAAGAGTGCTCAGAGTGGGTGAAGGCAGCCCTCTGGCCGTCAGCCCAGGGGAGGCAGGCACTGTGGCTGCTGACTTAGGGACAGCCAGCCACTCCCTTCCCGGACAGGAGGGCCTCCTGGCCCAATGGGCAGCATAGGTCACACCCACACCTGACAGTGTCACATCCGGCGGAGGTGCTCCACGGACGGACACAGCACCGCTGGCAACCACACAGAGGGTCAAAGGCACAATCCCTAAGGCTGCGAGGGATGAACACAGGCAGATAAATGCCCGCAGAGGGCCATCCTCCTTGCAGAGCACTGGCCACCCTGCAGACATCACCCCAACCACTACCAGCGGATCATCTGTTGAACCTCAGAGCATCCCTTACCACCCCCTTTAACAGATGAGGAGGGGTGCTCTGTGAGGACCTGTGAGGATGAGGGGAGCAGGAGGGAGGCTCAAGAGGGAGGGCATTCAGTTCAGCTCAGTTCAGTCACTCAGTCGTGTCTGTCTCTTTGTGACCTCATGAACCGCAGCACACCAGGCCTCCCTGTCCATCACCAACTACCAGAGTTTACCCAAACTCATGTCCATTGAGTCGGTGATGCCATCTAACCATCTCATCCTCTGTCATCCCCTTCTCCTCCTGCTTTCAATCTTTCCCAGCATCAGGGTCTTTTCCAATGAGTCAGCTCTTTGCATCAGGTGGCCAAAGTATTGGAGTTTCAGCTTCAACATCAGTCCTTCCAATGAACACCCAGGACTGATTTCCTTTAGGATGGACTGGTTGGATCTCCTTACAGTCCAAGGGACTCTCAAGAGTCTTCAACACCACAGTTCAAAAGCATCAATTCTTCGGCATTCAGCTTTCTTTATAGTCCAACTCTCACATCCATACATGACCACTGGAAAAACCATAGCCTTGACTAGATGGACCTTTGTTGACAAAGTAATGTCTCTGCTTTTTCATATGCTGTCTAGGTTGATCATAACTTTTCTTCCAAGGAGTAAGCATGTTTTAATTTCATGGCTGCAATCACCATCTGCAGTGATTTTGGAGCCCCAAAATAAAGTCAGCCACTGTTTCCACAGTTTCTCCATCAATTTCCCATGAAGTGACGGGACCGGATGCCATGATCTTCATTTTCTGAATGTTGAGCTTTAAGCCAACTTTTTCACTCTCCTTTCACTTTCATCAAGAGGCTCTTTAGTTCCTCTTCACTTTCTGCCATAAGGGTGGTATCATCTGCATATCTGAGGTTATTGATATACATAGCTGATTCATGTTGTTGTACAGCAGAAGCTAACACAACATTGTCAAGTAATTATCCTCCAACTTAAAAAATCCTGTGATAAACCATTATGGAAAAGAATATTTTTTAAAAAAGAGTATGTGTGTGTGTGTGTGTGTGTGTGTGTGTGTGTGTATACACATACAACTGAATCGCTTTGCTGTGCAGCAGAAATAACATTGTAAACCAAATATGCATGTGTTGTCTCTTCAGTCGTGTCTGACTCTTTGTGACCCCATGGACCATAACCGCCAGGCTCCTCTGTCCATGGGATTCTCCAGGCATGAATACTGGGGTGGGTTGCCATTTTCCCCTCCAGGAGAATCTTCCTGACCCAGGGATCAAAGCCGGGTCTCATGTCCCCTGCATTGGCAGGCAGGTTCTTTACCATTAGCACCACCTGGGAAGCCAAAAAAAAAAAACAAAACAAACTGTACTTCAATAAAAATTTAAATATAAATAACCAAAACAATACAAAACAAAAGCAGACAAGGAAACGGTCGTGCCCTTGAACCTGTCTAGCGAGAGAATTAAGCCAGCGGAGAGGTAAAGGGCCTGGACACAGGTGTCTGAGACCAAAACCCAAGCTCTGATCTCTGCACCCTAAATCTCACCCAGTCTCCTGCGGGTAACACATCCCTGCAGAGAGCTTGATACCTGTGAATGAGCATCAGAAGGGAAGCTCCCTGCGGGCAAGAATTGGCGTCTGTTTTGCTCACAGATGTAGCCCATCTTTTCCAACAATGCTGAGCACATGGTAGACGTTTAATAAATATTTGTTGAGTGAAGTAAAGAGCCAGAAAACTGCCCTGAGATGTGAAGGCTGACTTGGCCCAGAGACTTGCTCCGAGGTATGGGTCTTACGGCTTGAAATTCAGGTTTTTTCCTTAATGAGGCCAACTAGGAAAGTCCGTCATGGATGCGACTTTACATACAGGTGACTGGCCGCAGCTCACCTTGAGCTTGTCCCTCCCTCGCACCAGAAGAAGCTGGGGAGGTGGGTGGCGACTGATTGGTCCCTGGAAGCTTCTAACCCGAGGCAGACGTTTCAGGTGCCCCCATCACCTCCGGTCACTTCACTCAACCTCCAATAACACAACCTCTCCTTTCACGAGACCAAGGACTCACCAGGGGTCAGAGATCTCACATCTCCCTGTGAACAGTGAGAATGTCAGTGCTACGTCCCCAGGTCATAAAAGTCCCACACTCTCCAGGGTGGGCTTGGGACACCACCCCCTCCTTGCTCAGGCACGTCCCAGGGACAGCAAGTGTCCAGCTGGCTAGAAATCACAGAGAGGCAGCGAGCGCTTCTCCCATGCTGGCGCTTCCCCAGCACCACACAGACCGTCAAGTGAGTTTGTTTTGCTCTCCAGATAAATGAGGAGCCAAAGGGTGTTTTTCTAACTGTGAATTCTTGGCATTTTTTCAGACTTCTAAATAACCAGAGTGAACGCTGCCAGTCTTCTCTGGCACTGCTCAGGACTGTTTAATGAGCAACAGAATCACGGATTGAGGGGCCTCTGTAGTCACTTCCGAAGTCACCTGATGCATGGGGTACTCCAAGTTTTCTAGGGAATGAAATCCTTCTTTCAAGTACAGACTTACCTTGAAGTCCAGCATGGTAATATTCTATTCTATTGTGTTATGTTATATACATATCATAAACATATTATAACATATCACATGCTACATGACATGAAAAAAACTAGCAGGGCTATGGATGAAGTCAGGTGGCAGCTGGCCCCCAAGCCTCAAGCCCGCTTTTACTTTCCAACCAGCATAGTTCCAGAAACATAAGTCTCCTTCAGCCCCTCTCTGCAATGATGGCAAAGGGCCTGAGAAGGGAAGTTGTGGTTGTTGTTATTATTCTTGTTCAGTTGCTGTGTCGCATCTGACTCTTTGCAACCCTATGGACCTCAGCACACCAGGCTCCTCTGTCCTTCACTCTCTTCTAGAATTTGCTCAAATTCATGTCCACTGAGTCAGTGATCCTATCTAACCATCTCATCCTCTACTATCCCCTTCTTTTGCCTTCAATCTTTCCCAGCATCAAGGTCTTTTCCAAAGAGTTGGCTCTTTGCATCAAGTGGCCAAAGTATTCAGCATCACTCTTTACAATGAAATCAGGATTGACTTCCTTCAGGATTGATTGGTTTGATCTCCTTGCAGTTCAAGGGACACTCAAGGGTCTTCTCCAGGACCACAATTGGAAAGCATCAATTTATCGGCACTCAGCCTTCTTTATGATCCAACTCTCACCTCTGTACATGACTACTGGAAAAACCATAGCTTTGATTCAGCCAAAGTCCCACAGCAACAAGCTAGTGACTCGCTGAGGCCACTCCTGGCTCAGGATTCAGCATCTCTTCATAGACCAGCACCAGCCCACACTTGCTTCCTCACCAGTCAGGAAGGAAGGACTTGCAGGCCCAGGACAAGTCTGCAGGGAGAAGGCCATGCCTGGCCTCGAATCCCCTGGATGACTTACTCAGTGTGCAGCTGATGATGAAGGTGATCAAGTTCGCTTTAACATAAAACCTGAACTCAGGCCTGGTCAACCCTCCGTCCTTCTCGAGACATGAGACATCTAGCTCTCGCTGGCCTGAACCTCCTGCCTCAAAGTGTGCCCTTTAATGGCAAGAGAACAGGCAAACACCAATCAAACGTCCCTTACATGCTTTTATTTACGGAGGAGGGTCAGAGACAGGCCTGGCAGGAATGACATGCTGGTGGGCGTGGCCTCGGACGGATAGTTTTCCCTACTGGGGGCTCACCGAGGCCCCAGCATGTGACTCCACGGCTGTGATCTAGAAGCTTCCTCCAGCTCCAGCCTGTGAAGAGCCTGGAAGAAACAGGAGATCATGCTTCCCCTCCCCAGATGTCGGAGTCCTTTCCCGAATTACCTCCCACAAGACAAGGAAGGACCTGTGACCGTGGCCCCAGCCGGGCCGTTGGGGCACAGGCCAGAAGAAACGTTCTAACACCCACGCGGCAGAGATGCCTCCCAGCCCCAGACACCCTGCTTCAATAGTCCTTTATTTTCTCTCCCTTCTCAATTACCTTTCTCTGCAGCTCCAACTGCTTTAGAAAAGCTTCTGTGTACAACTGGAGCCCTGGCATTTTTTTCTTATCTCTTTTCCCCGTCTGCCCGGTCTCAATGGAGAAGTTGGTGCCAGAGGCTGAAATGGGACGCTCCTCACCCTGAGCCTCCCCCTCCCCGCTGCACCCTCTTCTTCTCTCCCTCCCTCCCACATCCTCCCCCTCTCCTTCCTCCTGCATCCTCCCCTCCCTCTTGCACCCCCCTTACCTCCCAGGCCCTCCACCTCCTCCACAACCCCCTCTTCTCTCCTGCATCCTCCCCTCCCTCCTGCACCCCTCTGCCTCCCAAACCCTTCCCCCCAGCTCAGGGGACTGTCACATGGAAAGCCCTTGGCTGGAACACTCCTTGGTGCTCAGAAATCCTAAACACTGTGGCCTGCGCAGCGCCTGCCAGGGAGAACAGGGAGTCCTCTCTCTGGCCAGACTGTGAGCAGGCAAGATGGAAGAGGCCTTATTAGGTCATCCAACGCAGGAACAGGGTACGCTGCCTGGAGCCTTCTGCTACCCAGCCCCCGGAAATGGAGCTCCTGACCTGGACATCTGCATCCCTCTGCCCCCAGCCCCCACCCTCAACCCTGACTCCTCGGAGGAATGTGCCCCCCTCCTCCGAAGACCAACCAGCCTTTCTCGGGCTGCACCCATTCCCTCTAAACCTGGGTAGAAAGCCGGGCAGCGACCTCTTCCCCAGGCCTGGTGGTGTCGGTTCCTTGCTGCTACCCCTTCACCCCTTTCTTTACCCACACACTTGGCACCTTTTACCGCTCCATGTCACATCCTTATTTGTTCTCGTTGCTTGTCAGCTGCTTCCTTGCACTAAAATGTGAGCTCCTTGAGGAAGGGATGGGCTCCTGGCTCAGGCATTAGCACAAGTGCAATTATCATATATATTCACTGAACATGTTTCTTAGCCACAAAGATAAGCCTCAAGCATATATGCCCCCATTTCTTTCCCTCAACCATCTCTACCAATAAAGCCACTTCCTGTTCATGTGCCAAGAAGGAGGAAGTCATCCCATGCCTGTCACTTCCCTGACTGTTCTGATTGGAGGACTATAGACCCCGCGTGACAAGAAAATGTCAGCAACCTGAAGGCATGACTTCCAGCCTGGCCTGGCCATAAGACTTGCTGCATAAGACTTGACATTAATATTTTGTCTCCTAGAGCTGTTTGCTGTCAAAGGGATAGACATCTGCTGGTAAATACTAACACCCATAAGGGGCCGGCATTTGGACAGCTGGGCAGCCTGAATATTCAGTCCTGCAGCTCCACAAACCTCTAGCATGGGGCCTATTCTTTAAATGTGTGTTTTCTGATTATAGAAACAACACATGTTCATAAAAAAAACTTTGTTATAAAACTGTTTTTAAAAAATTGAAAGAATCTATCTGCTAGCTCACTATTCACACACTGTACATACATTTTAACAATTTTCTTCCTCTCCCTTAGTCCAACAATTTTTCTAATTTTCTCATTTAGAAAAAGAAAATTTTTTTCAGTCCATCTTTTCCATTTATACAACTAACAGCTAATTCCTGATTTCCCAAAGAATCACAAAAGAACTTATTTTGGTGGAATAGTGGAAAATCCCATGGACGGAGGAGCCTGGTAGGCTGCAGTCCATGGAGTCGCTGGGAGTCGGACATGACTGAGCGACTTCACTTTCACTTTTCACTTTCATGCATTGGAGAAGGAAATGGCAGCCCACTCCAGTGTTCTTGCCTGGAGAATCCCAGGGACGGGGGAGCCTGGTGGGCTGCCGTCTGTGGGGTCGCACAGAGTCGGACACGACTGAAGCAACTTAGCAGCAGCAGTAGCAGTATGACAGATGGACCAAGTTCCTCTGTGGTGTAGAATCAGCATGAAGTCAATTTTTTTTTTTTTTTTTGGACTGAACACACTTCAGTGCCGGGCTCCCATTAAAATGTGGAACTCAGGCAACTACATGTAATTTCAAGGATGACAGACGATGTCCTTCTCAAATGAGAATTCCTTTACCACCCATTTGCTAATATCTACATTTCCATTCTGAGAACCATATCCTTGAACCCCAAACTCTATCTATAGCTGATAGAACTGAAATCCCAGAAAAATGAAGTGGCTTTAAAGGCTTTGCCAATATATCCAGGGAAAGAAGATACTCACCAATCACCATGAGTGTGAAAGGGTCTGTCCTAAACACCAAAGGGTAGAAGGAAGGCGAGGAAATTTAAGGACACAGAAACCTAAGAGGATGGGCTGGGAATGAGAACACAGCCAAAAAGGTGAATACGGAAGAGTGGAAAGACTGGAAACACCAAAAATCAACTCTGTTTTTCCCCTTCTGCATTATTTATTATATATTATATAATATTATATATTATTTATTATAATATTATATCATTATTTATTTATATTTAAAGAGAACATACCAGAGAATCTACCTCCAGTGCAGGTGCTAGTTAATTGTGTGATCACAGTATGTAAGATAAAGGGATTAGACCAGTATCAATTGGATTTTTTGGTCTTAATATACATCAAATTATCTAGTAGCTTAGATAATACAGATGCCTGGGCCCTATCATCAGAAAGTCTTATTCAAGTGGTTTACAGCACAGGCATTGGTAGTGTTGCCGGAAAAAATGTCACCTGCCACCTCTGAAAACAAAGGAAAATGCATCCATCAAGCCAGCAAACACTGTAACCCTTCCTGCAAACTGTGCGCCCTGAGGAGATTCAGGATGGGAAAGAACAGGCTATACTGGCTCTAGTTAAGACACCTATCAAAGGAGTGGTTTCAATGAGCCCAGATTCTTGCATCTTTCCACACAAAGAAAAGTGCTTAATTTCTTAACCATTGATGCCTGGTTTTCTTCTATTAACAGTCATCTTTTGATGTTCCAACTACTGGTCTTTGTTGCAAACCTCCTATATATTCTGGTTCCTCCCCTACCTCTTCTGTTGGTCCCTCAGAGCTTCCTGAGAAGCACTATCCCAGGCTTAAGTGCTCAGAGAGTCCACCAAATAAAACATAATTCTCAACTTTCAGGTTGTGTTATTTTCTTTTTTTTTTTCAGTCAACAATAGGTTTAGGGCTTCCCTGGCAGCTAAGCTGGTAAAGAATCCACCTGCAATGCAGGAGACCCCAGTTCAATTCTGGGGTCCAGAAGATTCCCTGGAGAAGGGATAGGTTACCCACTCCAGTATTCTTGGGCTTTCCTGGTGGCTCAGATGGTGAAGAATCTGCCTGCAATGCAGAAGACCTGGGTTCAATCCCTGGGTCAGAAAGATCTCCTGGAGAAGGAAATGGCAACCCACTTCAGTATTCTTGCCTGGAGAATCCCCTGGACAGAGGAGCCTGGCGGGCTCCAGTCTATGGGGTCCCAAAGAGTCAGACACGACTGAGTGTCCTCACTTTCATAGGTACTGTTTGTGGTTTTCTTTTCAAAGCTCCACAGCAGATCCTACTATGCAGCAAAGTTATTTCTAAAGACCTTTTCTGTTCCAAATTCATACTCTGTACATGTGGAAGCCAAGGGTCCTTGTATTTCTACCACCAGGAGAGTTGCCCCGTCTGCACACAGACCCTCTGCCCCCCACATACCCACCCACACATGGAGGATCTGCACCCACATGGCATACAGGCTGCCTCAGGGCCACACAACAAGACAACTTCCAATAATAACACATGCTGTCATCATCCTCTCTTCTTTCACCCAAGGGTTTCATGAAGAAGGTGGGGCAAGGGCACCCCTCCAGTCATGGGGCAAATTCTTAACTGGCCTTTTGAAAAGCTTTTTAGTGCATGTCCCAGGGAGTGTTTATCAAAATGTTGCCCATCAGGTAAAACACTCCATATTCATCTCTGAAGTTGTTTCTTTTCTCAGACTGTTAGAAATTCTTAAAATATTAAAAGTCATATTATTTATTATTATTTATTTTTTCTTTCAACCTCGCCATGTGGCATGCAGTATCTTAGTTCCCAGACTAGGGATCTAACCAATGCCCCTTGTAGAGGAAGTGCAGAGTCTTAACCACTGGACCCCCAATATAAGTCCTTATATATATATATCTTTTAAGATTTATTTGTTTGTTTATTTTTTTAATTTTATTTTTGGCTATCCTGGGTCTTCATTGCTGTGCAAGGGCTTTCTCTAGTTGCAGTGAGCAGGCGGTGGGTTGGGGGGGGCTACTCTTCACTGTGGTATGCCAGCTTCTCATTGCAGTGGGTTCTCTTGTTGCAGAGCACAGGCTCTAGGGCTCATAGACCTCAGTAGTTGTGGCACATGGGGTCAGTGATTGTAACCCACCAGCTTCGTTGCTCCGCAGCATGTGGAATCTTCCCAGACCAGGGATCAAACCCGTATCCCCTGCACTGGCAGGCAGATTATTAACCACTTGACCACCAAGTCATTTTTAAATGCAAAAAAAGAAAAAGAGTGTGGAGGTGAAAGTAAATGCAATCCTAACTTACTGTGTTGCCAAGCATCACACAGCCACTTGGATGTGCTAACATCAGGTAATGAAGATGAGAGGTCATCTTCCTCTCAGGCTGGAAACAGAGATTGCTGCTGCTGCTGCTAAGTCACTTCAGTCGTGTCCGACTCTGTGCGACCCCATAGACGGCAGCCCACCAGGCTCCCCCGTCCCTGGGATTCTCCAGGCAAGAATATTGGAGTGGGTTGCCATTGCCTTCTCCGGAAGCAGAGACGGCAGCAAGAGTAAAATCTACTGATTTGCCTGATAAACTCTGGGAATTTTCTGTAGCTCATATCTAGCAGAGCCATCGGGACACATATATACACACACATTAAGGAAAATGACTCGTGTTCTCAGCAAAGTCAGCCTCATAAGTATTGGGGAAAGTTTTTCTCCATCTCTACAGGCTCAGAAATACCCAAGAGCTTTCTTAAGTTTATGTAAATTTATACAGCCTCCTGTTGTCTCAGAAGGTGTCCATTTCACCATCATTAGTGTCTCAGCCTGAGGACACACACTCATCTGTTCTTCTTCTTCTTCCCATCCCTTAAGCACAACTCCACTGGCAGACTCCCACTAATGACCTAAACCCCGTCTGACTTGCATCAGACGTGCTCTTTGCAGGACAAAGAAAACCAAGTTGAACTTTTAGAAGGTCAGCACAGATATGTCTTTGCAGGTGTCCCGTGGTCAACATGAAAAATAATAGACGTGCAATTGCTAGAAAATAGCCAACTTTTATAGCTGCTGTGAGTTTTCTAGAGGAACGAATGTAAGGAGTCAACCCCCAGACCACCTCGATGTCTCACCAGCTATAAATAGGAGACCTTAAACAGTGCAGATGAATATGAAAGAATCACAATGCAGGAAAAATGAATCAGGACTCGGGGCTTTCTGCACACCTGACCATATGGAAAGTGAGTTAATTTTACTCAAATTGCATTCCAGTCAAATGAGAGATTGTTGTTGCCAATGTGAAAAGCCAGAACTTCAGTCTGGCTACAACAAAGCTATTGATTTATTACCAACCTTCAAAACTAAGGGGAAAAGTAACCTGATTCTAGGACCAGAGCCATCCTCTGGTTACTGTAGGGGCAGGAGACAGCTGCTTTCATGGTCCAAATTGATGAGCATTGCAGCTGCCACAGTGCTTGGAATTTCCACCATAAAGGATCCTGCATTTTGTTCAGCTATTGAATCTCCCTGGATTCCAAAAGTCTTCTCTGTAATATCCCTAGGTGGATATTTCCAGGGGTGGGAGTTAACTTCGATATAAGACATTCATTTTGGAAAAGTCTTCCATGTGTTGAGTTGAAGCTCTTCCTGTATCTTTCATTCATTCATTTTAATCTTGCCCCTCTGGAGTATCGTAGAATAAATCTATTACTCCTTTCCCATGATGGTCCTCCATATATTAGAGGATGGCTAGCAAGTCTCCTAAGCCTTCTTGTTTCACACTCAAACCCTTGAGCTTCTTCAATCGGTTCTTGATGATGGGATTTCCAGAGTCATCATCACTTGAACCACTTCTCTCTGGACCTGATTATTAAAACAGGAAATCCAAACACTGGGGAGGTACAGTCCTCAAGTGCCTCATTGATGTATATGCTTTCTTTCTCTCAATGCATTCTAAGGTCTGGTTAATATTGGAGGGTAACTCTAGTATGGGTTCATAAAGGGTTCTCAATAACTAAAAGCCTCTCCTGTTTCTTCACATGAATTCCTATTAAGCCAGATCTCTCAGACCTAAACTGAGGGGTATATAACATATATATCATAGACAACATTTATCTCCATTAAACTTTGTTCCTTCATTGTTACGTTCTGCTGAGATCCTCTTGAGTCCTGATTCTTCTGTTCTGATGTCAGTGATCCCCTCTGGCTTCATGTCATGGGTTAAGTTATAAGAGCACCTTTGGCCTCCTGATCAGTTGTTGTTCAGTTGTGAAGTCATGTCTGACTCTTTTTGACCCCCATGGACTGCAGCACACTAGACTTACCTGTCCTTCACTATCCTGGAGTTTACTCGAACGCATGTCCATTTAGTAGTGATGCCATCAAACCATCTCATCCTCTGTTACCCCCTTCTCCTTCTGCCCTCAGTCTTTCCCAGCATCAGGGTCTTTTCCAATGAGTCAGCTGTTCACATCGGGTGGCCAGAGTATTAGAGCTTCAGCTTTAGCATCAGTCCTTCCAAAATCCTGATCAGAGTTGACAGTGAAAATGAGGAACACAAACAGAGGGATTGGAGGTGACTTCAGGTGAGGAGTTATCATTCACCTTCAAGCACAGGAATCTGGAGCCGGGTGTGACTGTACCTGCCGTCACCTGATCCCTTCTCCGTATCTCACTCACACATGGTACCAGGAGGGAGTTTTACAGATTCCCAGCTGAATACAAGCACAGGAAGTCCCCACATACAAACTTCAAGTTTCAAACTTTCAAGGATGCGAATGTGCCCCTGTAATTCAGCTGTTGTCCTGTACTACTGTACTTTTCAAGGAACTGTACTTAAGATTAAAGCACATTAAAGATGTTTTATTTTTTGTTTGTATTTAATGTATTATTTGTATTATAAACATATTACAGTAGAGTATTATAGCCAATTGTCTGGTTGGGTTTCTAGGCTAACATTATTGGACTTCTGAATGAATTGGATTTAGGAACATGCTCTTGAAATGGAACTCATTCGCTTGTTCTGTTCAGTTCAGTTGCTCAGTCGTGTCCAACTCTTTGCAACCCCATGGACTGCAGCACGCCAGCCCTCCCTGTCCATGGCCAACTCCCAGAGTTTACTCAAACTTATGTCCATTGAGTCAGTGATGCCATCCAACCATCTCATCCTCTGTCGTCCCCTTCTCCTCCCACCTTCAGTCTTTCCCAGCATCAGGGTCTTTTCCAATGAGTCGGCTGTTCATATCAGGTAGCCAAAGTATTGGAGTTTCAGCTTCAGCATCATTCCTTCCAATGAATATTCAGGACTGATTTCCTTTAGGATGGACTGGTTGGATCTCCTTGCAGTCCAAGGGACTCTCAAGAGTCTTCTGCAACACCACAGTTCAAAAGCATCAATTCTTCAGCGTTCAGCTTTCTTTACAGTCCAACTCTCACATCCATGCATGTTAGGGGACTTACTATATAAGAAGCAATGTTTTTGTTTCCCTCATCAGCTTTTCCCTGTCTCTGGCTTTGATTTTCTCAGAGCTTTCTTGCTTTTCACATTGGACAAGTAAATAAGATTTTATGCACTGCCGCTTCTGGAGAAGGATTGGCCTCTCTGCCCTCAGTGCCCAGAGCTGGTGGTCCCATGCATGTCATTGCAAAGTGGCTGGAAGGGCCATCCTGCATGGCAATTTTCCTGAACCCTCAGCTCCATCTAGGCCTTCCTGATGTCACCCCAGCCAGGCTCTGCCACTGTGGGGTGCTCTTCTTGGACCCAGAATCTCTTTCATTCCCTTGTTCTCTCTTAAAAAAAAAATCATTTACTTATTTATTGGCTGTGCTGGGTCTTTGCTGCTGCGGGGCCTTTTCTCTAGCTGCAGCAAGTGGGGGCTATTCTCTAGTTGCGGTGTGTGGCCTTCTCACTGCAGTGACTTCTCCTGTTGTGGAGTTTGGGCTCTAGAGTGTGTAGGCTGAGAAGTTATGGCACACGAATGTGCTTAGTCACTCCACAGCATGCAGGATCTTCCCCGACCAGGGATCGAATCCATGTCTCCTGCATTGGATCCAGATTCTTACACACTAGACCACCCTTGTTCCCTTTTGAGCCTTGGGATCCTCAGAGAATTCACCATGCAGCGACACTGCTTCTTTGTGCTGCTCACCTCGGATTTTATTACCTCCTGGAGAGTCTTTCTGATCAAAACCACCGCTGACCCAGGTGAACAATCAGCCTCACCCAGAGTGAGGACAGGCTTCCCAGGTGGCTCAGCGGTAAAACAATCCGCCTGCCAATGCAGCAGCTGCGGGAGATGCAGGTTCCATCCCTGGGTCAGGAAGATTCTCCCGGAGAGGAAACAGCAACCCACTCCAGCATTCTTGCTTGGAGAATTCCAGGGACAGAGGAGCCTGGCGGGCTACAGTCCATGGGGTGGCAAAGAGTAGGGCACAACTGAGCAGGAGCAGGAGAGTGAGGTCTGGCTTTTGCCCAGGCTACTGGGCGGGGAGGGGCGGGGTGGGGGGGAAGGGGGGAGAGGGGGTGGGGTGGTATGTCCGAGTCTCTGGAATCTCCTGCCTAAAAAGAGAATCTGCTTTTGCCTGGAGGTTAAAGGCACTGCCCTGAAGGACAAGATGATTTACACTGGGGACTTAGGACACACTGCATCAGTTCCAGCCCCCAGAGATGTTAGCCCCAGACTCCAAGAGGGGCTGGAGACTAGAGATCAGCCATGTGGGTAATACCGATGGAGACTTAATCAAAACTGTGCAGCTGAAGGCTTCCCTAGTTGGCAGTGCCCTGTGCCTACCCCCATGGCCAGAGCCAGGTAACACTGACCAAGACCCTGACGCCCTGGCAAGAGGCAGGAAACAGAACAAAACCCAGGCCCATGTCCACCATATTCCAGCCTCCAATTCCAAAGGGGAGAGAATTCTGAATTTGAACCTTGGCCTTTGAGATGGTTATGAGGGTTTTGTGTTTTGTTTTGTTTTGTTTTTGTCAAATCAGCAAGACAGAACGTATTTTCTTGAATTTAATAGGTTGTTAACCGGGTGTATTGGTGTATTGCCTTTGTGTAGAGACAGATGGTGCGTGTCTCTGCACTCCTGCCCCCAACTCTGCAATGTGAGAAGCCATATATCCGTCGATGCTCAGAACTTGGCTTCTCCAGGCTCCTTTCTGATGAAGGCATCTAAGAGATGATGCTCAAGGGTAACCAAGCCCCAGGTCAGCCGCCAGCTCCAAGACGGAACCAAGCGGCAGAGGTCTTCCCACTGCCCCAGCGGACCCTGTGCCCTTGCTCTCCGGCCAGATCGGGCCAGATCAGGCCGGATTGACCCGGTTCTGCAGCCACTGAGTAGTTTTCTTGTCCCCTGATTTATGTCCGTCTGCGCTTGCCACCCCTCGCCCTCCCAGCTCCCCCGCCCAACCCCACTCCGGCCCCAGCGCACCCAGTCATCCTACAGCCGAACTCTGAGGTGGGGGCACCTGCACCCTCATGTGACCGAGGTGATGCTTCAGGAGAAGTTCAACCCTTCTGGGCCCATCTTCTCCATCCGGGCCTGTAGGCTCCCTGTGTGTTCCCTTCCAGCAGGCAGGAGGTGAGAGCTGGGCCTGCAGGTGGGGCTGGGAGGAAGCGAGAAGGCGGGTCACGTCCCCACCCCTACTCACACCCTTCGCCTCCCCTACCCGCTTGTTGACCCCCCTCCCCCTTCCCGTCTCCCCACCCCTCTTCACGCCCTCCCGCCACCTTACCACCCCCTCATCTCCCTACCCCCGCACCCTGGCCCAGTGCTGCCAGCAGCCTCAGCACACGCACACTCCACACCCCGCAGCCCCGCTCCGCCCCCCTTTCCCGGTTGCAACGGGTTCTCAAACTTTAGAGTGATGACACACGGGGAGTAGGGTGAGAAGGGGTTCTCCCAGGCCCTCCCGCTAGAAGCAGTGGGATTCTGGGGTGTGGAGTCCAGGTATCAGGTGGAGATGCTCTCACAACCCCCGGGGTTGGGGTTGGGGGGTGGTCTTGCCAGCGCCCCATGAAGCGTGGGGAGAAAGTGCGTTTCTGTGTTCGGAGCATAGCCCCTCACCGCCTCCCCAACCTTGTAACCTCAGGGGCTCGAGCCTCTTCCTGCTACTGGCCCGCTTGCCAGCGGGGAAGCCACAGGGACTTAACATAAAATTAATATGCATCACCGACTCAATGGACATGAATTTCAGTAAACTCCGGGAGTTGGTGATGGACAGGGAGGCCTGGCGCAATGCAGTCCATGGGGTTGCAAAGAGTCGGACAGGACTGAGTGACTGAACTGAAGTGAACTGAATGTGGTGAAAAAAAACAGAAGAAAAAAAAAAAACCAGACCATCACATCTACATTCTCTCTGAATGTCTTGAAATGTATGTGGCAGGACGTTAAAACGCAATTCGTCTCATTTCTGCAGAGGCGCCCAAAGGCTGAGGATGAAACCATAATTACAGAGCGTCCCAACATCGCAGAGTGAGGGGTGAGCCTCCGATAGGTGCCCATGGTGGCCTAACCTGGACCAAAGAAAACCCAGAGGAGTAAAATGACTGTTTTATCTTACCCCCCCAATTTTCGGTCAGGACCCCAGCTGGGATCCCCAAATTGTGAGGGCAAGGGGCGGGGAGGGGCCGAGATGGCTTGACAGTCCCTGTGTGACGGGGGCCTGGGTTTTCCCAGAGGTTTGGCTCCTCAGCTCTGCTGCGTGGCCTCTCCCACAGCTAGCTTGGGTTCCCTCATAGCATGGTAGGCGGATAGTGGGCCTTCTCACCAGTCTGCTGAACTCCTGCCCCACCCCAAGATGCCAGGCCTCCTAAAGGCAAGGCTCAGCACTGGGACAGCGTCCCTTCTGCCACGTTCAGTGGGCCAAGGTGCGTCGCAGGACAAGGCGGGCTGGAGGGGGCAGGGCAGGAAGAGATCCCACTTTCCTGATGAGTTTGAGCAGGATGCATGTACCGGGAGCAAATAAAGTGATGGTGATGATTTGCGACATCTACAGGTGCAGGACTTGCAAAGAAGGGGTCCGAAGACATTTTGCAGCCCTGAGCTCTGTACCTAGCCAAGGATTTACAGTGTTTGAGGTTAGATATTAGACAGTGTCTTTGGAGAGAATTGTTGGATGGCCGAGGCACTTTGCTTACCCTCTCTCCTTCACCTTGAGACTAGTGAGAAAGGCTTCAGGGAAACATTCTGGTCTGATTTATTTTCCCAGCACTGCTTTCAGCACTCCCCTAAAGTACAAGTCCTGGTGTTTACCCCCCCAGCTGCAGATACCTTAGTTAAGACACACCAGCCTTTGGTATACCATATAGTTCACAGCAATATTCACAACAGCCGAATTAGAAACAACCCAAATACCCACTGATGGACAAATGGATAAACAAAATGTGAAATATACACACAGTGGAGTATTATTCAGCCCTAAAAAGGAAATAAATTCTGACACATGCTGCAGCATGGATAAACCCAGAAGACATTAGGCCTAGTGAAATAAGGCAGAAATGAAAGGACACATGTATGATGATTCCACTGATAATGAGGTACCCACAATAGTCAAACTCCCAGAAACAGACAAAGAATGGTGATTTCCAAGGGCTGAGGTGATGAGGAGAGGAGGGTGATGGAGAGTTAATGTTTAGTGGAAACAGACTTTCAGCTGGGGAAGATGAAAAGTTTTGGAGATGGATGGTGGTGTGGTGATGGTGAGTGTGAATATACTTCACGCCATAGAACTATACACTTAGAGGTGGCTAAAATGGTAAATGTTAGGGTTATCTATTTCATCACAATTTAAAGAAGCAGCACTGGCACTTGCTGGGACAGATATTTGTACTCTCTGCCCATCACGAGGACGTTTCTAATCACGGGAGAAGGACAGTAAACAGTGTCTTCGTTCTGAATCAGTTTTGTGATCTGTGTTGTAGAACCATTGGCCTCGTTTATCATGAGCTGCATAGCCTGGTGTCAAGGGGGCTGAGGTCCTCCATCAGCTCACTGAGTGGGAGGAGTTGAGGAGGGGAGACTGAGGTCACTGAGTGGGAGGGAGTTGAGGCAGGGAGACTGAGGAAAGCGCTGACTTGGCTGATGTAAGGGCCTGGTCATGGGAGAAGAGGTCATCAACTGAAGTCACAGAATCAGAAAGAACAAAACCAGCTACGAGGCAGGTCTGCCCCCACGTGGGTTCTGTATCAGTCAGCTTTTGCACAGAACATGCTGTATAATGAACAGTCCCCAAATTCTGCGCTTAGAAGCATTTACTTTTCCTGTTTCTGGGACTGCACTTTGGCTGGGTTAGGTCAATTTCTTGTGTATTTCATTCTGGAGCCAGAGTACAAGAGAGCAAGCCAAGCCCCAGACACTCACATCACACCCCACCCCCACCCCTCACATCCTACCAGCCAAACAAGTCAGATGCTCAAACCCAATATAATGGGATGGGGATGTCTGCTATGCCGACTTCATGAACGTACTGTCAATGCACGTGGTGAGAGAATGGAGCTGTGGTTAAGTGAGACAGAGACAGTGAAGATGCAGGACCATCCAAGCAACCACAGAGCACAAACCGCAAGACAGACAAGACCTAACGACATGACCTTTCAGGCTAAGCCAGTTAAAGACGTGAGAGCATGAGCTCGTGGTGGGAAGGGCTAAGAGGGTTTCACAGCTTGAGTGGATCATGCTAGGATCCAGAGATGAGCTGCACCAGCCGCAGAGCTAAGCCGGGTCCAGGGGTTGCTGAGAATGAAGACTCAGACAGTGTACCTTGTATATTACTAGCAAAGTAGGAAACAGGTGTGCAGCCTGCATGATGTGAGATGGGGTCTCAGCAGCCTATGTGGAGAGCTACCCACGGATCAGAGGAGCCCAGAGCTTGTGCTTGACCTTGGAGGTTATGAGGCTGGGCACTGGGGAGCTAGGCCCAGCCCGCAAAGCCTTATTTGTACAACATAAATTTCCCATTGTGCCTCAGCTCTATGGTGTGCTTTCATTTCTTGGTGCACACTGGGGCCCATGGGTCCAACTCAAGTTACGAGGGGAGTTTCGAAGAGCCAAGGGGACACTCACGCCCATGGCCCACGGGAGTGACTGCACATTGTGCCTCCTGGAAGGGAGAGAAGCCTGAGAGGGAAAAGGCCAGGGCCCTGGGTCCGTCTGGATTGAGTGGGCACTGACCTGTGTGCCTCCATGTTCTGTGCCGGGTTCTTACATGATACTGATGCCCCCTTCCCTTGTAGCCCCACCAGCCTGCTGGAATCTCACTCCTTGATGCAGAGATGTTTATTGTTTTTGTTTTTGAGCTCCGATTGCAACATCATTCTACCCCTTCCATTCCTAGTTACCCCTTCCTTCCTTCCTTTTCCAGTGCTAGGTGAACTTGCTGAGCCCATCAGGTGGCAGGTGGGTGGAAGCACCATCCTGCATGTGAGGTGCTGAGCTGGGAGGTCCCACACAGACAGGAGTGGCCACCCAGGTCTTCTGGATGCAGGCCCTTCCAGACCCTTGTATCCCCAGCCCATCAGCATGTGAGCTCTCGGATCCCAGGGCTGAAAGGAGGGAAGAAACTCAGGCTCTGCAGAGTTGGCTCCAGGGCCTGCAGGTTCTGGGGGCTGGAGACTCAGCAGGTGGATGGAGACCATGGAGTCCCAAGTTTAGAGCTGCGTGTCGTGAAGTCAAGTCAGACCCTCTTTGTGAGGGGGGGGGGACTAAGGAGAGAAAGGACCACCCTCGCCCAGGCCCAGTCACCACATTGCTCCCTACCTGCCTCCCAACCCTGGGGATGTGGAAGGCCCTCCTTGAGTGCTGTGCTGCCCTAGAACTCCAGTCCTCAGACCAGACACTTTACCCTGGAGGCTGGCAGGCAGCAGAGTGTCTGAGAGCTGTATCTGGAGCCCAGAGGAGGGAGCAGGGTGCGATGCTAACTTCTCCGGAGCACGACCCTCACTGTCACCCTTTCTGGACAGCCTGTCTCCAGCCCATGGTGGCTTTGAACATGGCTGATTGATTAATGCCCTCTCATTGAACCTGGGCCACTGGTGCTGCCTCTACCACAGTGTCCAGCGGGAGTGAGGCCAGGAAGCCGCCTGAGGACATAGGCAGGCAGTGCCATCCATCTCCCAGGGCTCCTCCACTGGGCTGCAGTCCCACTAAACTCGGCCCTCCAGCCATCCCTACCCCATGCCAGACATGAGTGACCGTGACCAAGCCATCTCAGAAGACATCCCCCTGGCCTCACTGTCCAGTCCCAGCCTGTCAAATCGGCCCTGCTGGGCCTGCCTGGGTCCTCCTGTCTGTCTCACAGCTTCATTAACCAAAACACCGTCTCGGGGTCTGCAGATTAACACAAAGAGCTTT
The DNA here is from genome assembly GCF_023091745.1 of Budorcas taxicolor. Taxonomy (NCBI): domain Eukaryota; kingdom Metazoa; phylum Chordata; class Mammalia; order Artiodactyla; family Bovidae; genus Budorcas; species Budorcas taxicolor. The sequence goes on along the minus strand of NC_068922.1, from coordinate 34,623,073 downwards.
GCTGATTGAGTGAGTGTTCAGCGACAAGAGCAGGACTGCTTAGTGATTAGCCAGCTGCAAGTGTCCTGCTCAGGCCCTTGGCAGGACACGACTCCCAGGTGGGCCAAGCCCAGTTCCCAGCCAGCTTTGCTTGTTTGTTCTGGGTTTTCCTTTCACAAGAGTATTCATTTCTTGGGTCTTTCCAGGCTTCTGTGAAGGCAGCCAGCCCTGGAACATTAACCAGCCAGATTTGGAGGGGGGTGCTGTGCTTGGTCGCTCAGTTGTGTCCAACTCTTCGTGACCCCATCCATGGACTGTAGCCCGCCAGGCTCCTCTGTCCATGGGGATTCTCCAGGCAAGAATACTGGAATGGATTGTCATTTCCTCCTCTAGGGGATCTTCCCAACCCAGGGATCGAACCCATGTCTCCTACATTGCAGGCAGATTCTTTGCTTTCAGAGCCACCAGGGAAGCCCTTGGGGGTGGGGAGTAGAGGCCAGTTCCTCTTTGTCACTGTCACTCCCTTGAGCTGTCAGGAGATGAGGGGACAGACAGCGCTTCCTGCCATTGGGAAATGAATCACTGCCGACATCAGTTTTTAAAGGTGTGGGGAGAGGGGGATGGAAAACGGCAACCACGGGGTGATTTACAGGACAACTCCTGGATTCACCTCGAAATTCAAGTCCTTTATGGGAACCAAGAACAATGTTACTGCTGGTTGTTCTTTCCTATTGGAGAGGGGATACAGCCAACCTCAGGAGTGATGGTGCCTGTAGGCATTCGGTTTGCAGCTTGAATTGATTATCTGTACAACACACAGCCTTGAGCACACCTCAGAGTGTGTGTGAAGAAGCCTGAACTCCTTCCACTGGGCTCTTCCTGTCAGGGACACCCCATTTGCCAGCTGTGTGACTGACTCCTCAGGACAGAATGTGGTGTATTTGCCTCTTGAGTTGGGGTGTCCACACAGTTAGAGAGCAGCCCTGGGGTTGGGCTTTGAGTCTTTGATTACAAGCAATAGAGACTCCAGCTTGCATGCTAAGTCACCCAGTCTTGTCTGACTCTCTACTACCCTGTGTAGCCCACTAGGCTCCTCTGTCCGTGGGATTCTCCAGGGAAGAATACTGGGTTGCCATTTTTTCCTCCAGGGGATCTTCCCCACCCAGGGACGGAAAGACTCCAGCTTAGTTAACAATAAAGGGAATTCACAGGGAGGAATGGAACCTAGAACTTGGGGCCAGTCTAACCTGTTAAAGATAATTAAAAATGACAACGTAGGTACCATGCAAACTCTGCTCAACACCTCATAATACAAGTGGTCCCTGTTCCCAAGGAAGGATCCAGGGACCTGCAAAATGGGCAGAAGTCTGGACCTTTTTTATAGGATAAGGATTGTTTCCATTGGCTGGCATGGCACCCAGGGCAGGAGTGGCTCCATCTTGGGACTAGAAATGTATTTCAGTCAACTGAAGTACAGTTGGCTCTCAGTCTCTGCCAGTTCTGTATTTGCAAATTCAGTCAACTGTGGATTGAAAATATTTGGGCGGGTGGGGGGGGGGGGGGAATTCCAGAAAGTTCCAGATAGCAAAACTTGAATTTGCTGCACTCAGGCAACTGTTTACATAGCACTGACATTGTATTAGGTTTTGTAAGTCATCTAGAGAAGATTTAAAGTTTACGGGAAGCTGTGCATAGGTTATGTGTAAATTCTGCACCATTTTATGTAAGGGACTTGAGCATCCTCAGAGTTTAGTATCCACCGGGGTCCTAGAACCAGTGCCTGGGGGATTCCAAGGGCTGACTGCAGTGCCACGCAAAGAAGTGAGCTCCAGTGACTTCTGCCTTTCACCTCTGCCCCTTACTTCTCCCTCCTCTGCACAAGGGAAGATTGTGATTCAAATTCCAGAGGTGCTCCTGGGTTCTGAGGAGTTTGTTTGGTCTAGTTTGTGTCAAATGACTGTCTCTTAACTGGAGGAGGGCATAGTGCCACGAATAACAATTTCCCCAGATCTACCTCGCAGGAGAGGAGTAATTCCATCCTCCCTCCACAAAATTGGGATGGTGTTACTGTAGAAGATGAATGGGTCTGGCTTTCCTGCTCCTGCAAGGCTCTATACCCCTGGAAGATGCTACCCTGACCTCCTCAAGAAATGCTCCCACTAAGGGGGACAGATGCCCAGGAGAACAGACAGGGGGCTTCTCGCTGGGCCGCGGGTGGTCCAGTTGGAAGAAAACTTCAAGCACAGGGAAGGCTGGAATTGCATGCTATTTATTACTTTCTGGGCTCGTCTTCATCAGGCATTTTTGCCTGAGCCATGGACTTCATAGCAAAGGCAATAAAAGTGGGGCAAATGCTGATGTAATGTAACAATGTTGGGATGATGATGTCATCTGCGGTAAACAATAGCTATTGAGTCATAAATAATCTTTTTATGGCGATCTTGAATAGGTCTGATACCAGATGCACAGTAAATAACACTCACTTTATGGAAATACCTTCCCTTTGAAAAGAAGGGAAAATGGTCAGTAATATATAAAGGTCCTTGTGTGCTGTGCTGCTCACATGGGCTTTATTTTGTGCTTTCTGTGTGATTTGTTTAATGAGTCTTCAGTCACCTAAATAGAACAGGCCTCGCTAGGCACTCCCTGGTTTTGTGTTAGTGAAAACGTGGGCTGGATGCCCAAATCTAAACTGAGTCTGAGTTGCTCAGTCTCTGAATGAAGTCTGTCACCTCCAAAATCCAGTTTCCTTTCTTAGACCTGTGATGTTGAAGAGAGCTAGAATCTTCTGTCACTGTGTTGCAGGAAGAGGGACCCCTTCCAGGGCCCAAAACTGGGCTCTTGCCTAACACTTGGAAATGAATTGTCCAAGGAGACACATGCTGACAAAGCAAGAGATTTTACTGGGAAAGGGCACCTAGGTGGAGAGCATAGGGTAAGGAAACCCAGGAGAACTGCTCTGCCGCGTGGCTCGCAGTCTCGGGTTTTATGGTGATGGGATTAGTTTCCAAGTGGTCTTTGGCCAATCATTCTAATTCAGAGTCTTTCCTGGTGGCGCATGCATCGCCCAGCCAAGATGGATGCTAGCGAGAGGGATTGTGGGAAGTGGACGGACACGCGGTGTCTCCTTTTGACCTTTCCTGAACTCTTCCGGTTGGTGGTGGCTTATTAGTTTCGTATTCCTTACCAGGATCTCCTGTCATAAAAGAACTCATGCAGGCGGTTACTAATGGTTACTAAAGGCCAGGGTGGGCGGCTTCAGTCAGTGTGCTCCCCTAACAACTGCTCATCTTGGGCTCTTCCTCTTTTAAATTTTGAAGGCAGAATCTAACAGACTTTGCTTCATGCCCCTGTCTAAGCAGGCTAAGACCTCCACAGTCCCCTCCAGTGGTGGGTCCTCCTCACCCTCTTCCTCGATGTCCCCATGCAAGGTAGCCACCCTCCCCAAGTCTGTTCATGAGGCCGTTGTTTTCCCTGTTTACACACTGTTGTCTCATTGATACATATTCTAGGAAAACATGCTCTATTTATTGTTTTTAACTCTATACAGTTAAACTGGTTGGGAGCTAGGGCAACATTCATTATAGTATTCTTTATTCCTTTTTGAATGTCTTCCATATTTGATACATCTTAAGATGGAAAACCGGAGAAGGCAATGGCACCTCACTCCAGCACTCTTGCCTGGAAAATCCCATGGACAGAGGAGCCTGGTAGGCTGCAGTCCATGGGGTCGCTAAGAGTCGGGCACGACTGAGCGACTTCACTTTCATGCATTGGAGAAGGAAATGGCAACCCACTCCAGTATTCTTGCCTGGAGAATCCCAGGGACAGAGGAGCCTAATGGGCTGCTGTCTATGGGGTCGCACAGAGTCAGACACCACTGAAGTGACTTAGCAGCAGCAGCAGCAGCAGCAAGATGGAAAACAAAATTTGCAGGTTCTTTTTAAATCGTTTTTTAAAATGTGTCTGTGATCCGTGAAAGAGAAATGTCAGCTTTGAAAGTTAATGTTCAGGAATATCTGGAGACAAACTTTTTTTTTCAAGATGGCATCATGTGGGGAAAATTTGGCTCATTGTAAAATCAGGATTTCTTAGAAAATCTGTATAAACTCTAATGGCCAGTGTCGGAAGAGTCCCCTATAAAAAAAGCAGAAGGTTTGTCTTCCACAAAATAAATAATCTGGCATTAGAGAGAGAACCCACATTACTGTTTTGTTACCTAAGTGTTTCTCCCATTTCTGCTTGTCCCTCTTCTCACCCCTCCCCCATCACCATTCCCTCCCCTCCCCCACTTAGTCCTCCTCTGAAGCCAAGTTCTTCTGGGGGCAGCGCACACCCAAGATGCGCATTCATGCCCCAGTTGGGGGGAACTCAGCCTGCTTCTCGTCCAAGGAACTCTTGCGCTTTGACAAAGAACTACTGCTGGGAACTTCATGCACATGGCCATGATTTTCAAGGACCTGAATGTGAAGGCAGGAGGGGAGAACCTCTGAATACCTGGGAGTTAGGGAGTTAGGGAGATAGAGGTATTTAGGTTAAAAAAAAAAGTCATCATGATACCCCCAGTCCTCTCCCACACCTCCACCAAGAATTCTGGTGCCAATAAAGAGAACGAATATTTACTAGCACCAGCAATGGGGCAAGGCACAGAAGTAGGTGCTCTGTGGATCTTTCCTCATTGAACCAACAAAATTTTGTAGCAGGCATCACTCTTTCCATATTACTACTGAAGAAGTTGAGACTTAAAAAGGACAACTCAGTTGCCCAGTCTCACCAGTTGTCAGCAAGGGGCGGTACCTGCCCCATCTTCCCAAAACACCTGCCTCCTCACCTGCAGCCCCTCCCGTCCAGAGGCCACATGGAACACACCTTGCAAATGCAGACTGAGAGACTGCCTCCTGCTTCTGATGGGAATCACATTCTCAGCAGCTGAGGCATTGCCAGGGGGCAATAGCATCTGCTTTGCTCTCCAGAGAACTCTTAAATTCAGTTTTTATCAGTTATCAAGATGCTCCCAGCAGATGAGTGAGGGAGAGAGGAGTAACAAGCTATGTTTTTAGCAGCTGAAGTTGATAGCTGCCCGGCCCACGAGTCTATGTTGGCTGGACCTGGAGCCATGGACTAATTCTGTGAGGAAGTAGCTAGAAGAACTTGCTTCAGGAGCGTTTCCCGTGTTTCGATAGTATTTTAGTTCTTTACCAAATTCCAGCTTTATCCGATGGCCTTGGCCATGGTGAAAATGGGATTATGCTTATCTCTGCTATTTCAGACGGACTGGCAGGAGTCCCTTCAATAAAATCAAGATGGCAGAGAGGCCGTCTTTTTGGAATCTTCATCCTGACCCGAAGTCAAATTTCTGTAGCGGAAGACAGTATCATCAGAGGCCAGCTCAGCTCCCTCCTGCCTGCTCCCAATAAAGAGAGTGAGAAAGACAGGAGGTAGGGCTGGGGTGGTGATGGAGGGATGGAACAGGGGAGGGAGGAGGAGGAAGAGGGGGAGGAGGAGGAAGAAGGGGAGGGGGAGAACCCAGCTGCTTCCTAGCTCTTCAACTGATGGACCAAGAAGCCCTTTCCTCCCTGTGGAGAGTGGGAATCGCTCCCCGCCATGTGCCCCCACAGCGGACAGCAGCTGGGCCTTGCTCCGGAAGCTGGACTGGCTCTGGCCAAGGGCAGCCTGCATCAGCACTCTTCTGGAAAGCAGCAAGGGGCTCACAACCCGGACTCGGGCTTGGAACTGGGACTTGTTTTCCATTCCTCCCTGCCAGGGCCCCTCCATCATAATCCTGGACACCCCTGCAGAGTCCGCCCCGCCTGTCTGTGAAGAGCTGGCTGGCGGAGGCCGATTTCATGGGGCTCTGAGAGCGTGGGCCAGCAGAAAGCAGGGCAAGAGCTGCAGCCGTCCTTGTTGCTGGCAGCTGAGCTGGGCTCTGAACTGCTTCCCAGATGGAAAACACGCCACCGCCGGGCAGCTTCGTAAGACCACCAGCTTGGCTTCAGGTGCAGGCTGCGGAGGGTAAACAGCCAGCTCGCTTCACTCACCCCAAGAGGAGGCCTTCTTGCTGTAATCCTGACCATCCCAGGAGGAGGGGCGGGGGCTGGAACCAGCACAGCTAAAGCGGAAATAGAGGAGCAGCCACATCATGGGAACACAGATATTTTATCCTTGATTTTAAAAAAGTTGCTCTGCAAACTCTCCCCTTGCTGGCAAAAGTTTGCACTTAGGCAGAGCTACCTCTTCTAGTCTGTGCTCCAGCAAAACCTCTAAAGTCTTATAATTAAGTACCAAAGAGGTAGAGAACATTAAACCAAGAGATTTAAAAACCAGCAACCAAATGCTTTCCCTGTGAAGCAGGCAGATTGCTGGGGGTCATGTCCAAATGCACATCTGTTTCAGCAGGTCTTGGGGGTGCCCAAGATGAGGCTGCATCCCTAATGAGCTCCCAGGTGGGGTGATGCTACTGGTCCTCAGCTCACACCTCGAGGAGCAAGAGTCTCACGTATGATGGTTTTGAACATAGATTATTTTAGGAGTCACAAATGGTAAGATACTTGTACACCAATATCCTTTTATTCATTCAACATTAAGTTTTATTGAGATAAAATTGATGTACAGCCATGTATTCATTTCAGGTGGCCCACACAGTGATTTGACTTCCATATATTATGAAACGATGATCACAATAAGTTTACTGAACATCCATCATCTCACATAGACACAGAAAATAAAAAGGGAAATAGTTTTTTTCTTGTAATGAGAAACCTTGGAATCCACTGTCTGAACAACTTGCAAGAATACCGCATGACAGTGTTAACTACAGCCATCACATCCAGTGTTTATAGAGTATATGCGATGTGGCTTCTGTGCTAAGCACAGGGCAAATCGCTGACCTGAATGTAGACCTCAAGGCATCCAAAGTTCTCTGTGAACCCTACAAAAAATTGGCCTTGACGATTTGGTATAATAAGCTCTCCGTTCACAGTGGGTCCAGCAGGTGGTGTTAGCCTCACTGCTCCAGCAGAACAGTAGAAAGAACCTGTGTTCTAATCATTGAATCCATGGCTCAACAGAAGTGCTGACTGAGGCTGCCTGAATTTGGAGTGGTGCTGAGCACTGTACCAGGTACAGAATACCCGTCAGGTAGGGTCCCACCGTCCACAGGTGATACAGGTGTGCAAGATGACATGCAGCTACGCAACTGTGGTAGTAGGGGAGTCAGTAGAAAGAGAGCAGAAAGAGGAGGGGGGCGGAGAGGGAAAATGGTAAAGACTGACAAAGACAAAAAACAGGAAACTGTTGAGTTCCCAATGAGCTGTCTTCATTATATAACATTATATAACATTTTGCTTCTTTTTATATGACTATAAAAATAATACGTATATAGTGTAAGGTAACTCAAAGAATGAAATACAGAAAATAAAGGTGAATACGTGCCCAAATCCCACACCCCACAGAAGAAGACTGTGTGTGCTGCTCTGTACCTTTTCTCTCCACAAATCAGCACACCTGAGGCTAAATAGAATCATCAGTTACGCCTTGTGCTCCCACTCACCTCCTGCTTTTCTTTCTCCTCCTTTATCAGAACTCCTCTAAAGGGTTGCCTGTCTCTGTTCTGCCCTGCCCGCTGCAGTCAGGCTTGGCCCCATTTCCTGCACTCTGCACCCTGAGTCGCCATCTGACCAGATACTCCACCTCACTGCTCATCTTACTCAGCCTCATCTGACAGAGCCCATCTCTGCCTCTTCACATCCTCTCTTCATTTGCCATCTGGGTCATCACTTTCCACACTGTTCATCTGTCTCACCAGCAGCTCTTTCTGGGTCTCTCTGCTGCATCTCGGAGAAGGCAATGGCACCCGACTCCAGTACTCTTGCCTGGAAAATCCCATGGATGGAGGAGCCTGGTAGGCTGCAGTCCATGGGGTTGCTAAGAGGCGGGCACGACTGAGCGACTTCACTTTTCACTTTCCTGCATTGGAGAAGGAAATGGCAACCCACTCCAGTGTTGTTGCCTGGAGAATCCCAGGGACGGGGGAGCCTGTTGGGCTGCCGTCTATGGGGTCGCACAGAGTCGGACACGACTGAAGCGACTTAGCAGCAGCAGCAGCAGCAGCTGCATCTTCGTCCTCTCTCCTAACTGCTGCATTGTGGAGTGGCCCAGGCTTCCTTCCTAGCCCACGTTGCTTCCTCTCCACGTTCACAGCCTTAATCCCCTGATTTTAAAAACTGTGTTATTCTGTCACCTAAATTCACTTCTCTAGTCCCAATTTCTCCCTGAAATTCAGAACTACAATAGTCATCTAACTATCCTCTCTATTCAGATGCCTAACAGATATCTCAGATGTTGTATGGGCCAGATTAGGGTCACCATGGACTGTTGTGTTCAGCTTGTGCGCTGCCTAAGGCAGCCAGCCAAGAGACCCCAATGGGCATCCAGCCCATGTCTGGTCTCCGAAGCTCTGAGCACCGGTGTGGGCTCCAGCTGCTCTGCAGAGAAGGCACCTTCGATTCTCTGAGTTGCCTTATAGGTGTGCTAAGGTTGTGGCCAAACTATATCTTTTGATTTCTCCCCACCTCTAACTTCCTACATTCAATATATGTCATCATTCAATTGGAAAAAAGGTGGAGGAGGTTGCTGAAGAAGGAAGGGAAGGGAAGGAAAAGAAACCCAGCCTGCTGGTCTCTTTGCCATATCCAGTTGAATTCCCAAATGTACCCTGAATCTGACCTCTTGTCCCCCCTCTTCTGCTCCACTAAAGGCCTGAGCCCCTATAATCTCTGGGTTACAGCAAAGCCTCCCAGCTGACTTCCTGGCCAGTACCCCTGTCCTCTGCACAGACAGAAGCTAAGACAAGAGTATTCTCTTAGCACTTACCTGCTTAAATAGCGCCATCATCATGACTCCACCAGAATCAAACCAAACCCTGTGCTGCGGGTGACAGTTCTCCCATTACTCCCCCACCCGGGTACCCAGGGTTTCCCTGAGCTGAGGCCGCACTGGTCTCTTCCCGGCTTGGGGATGCCAGCTCCCTGTTGTCTCAGGGCCTTTGCGCTTGCCATTCCTTCTTCCAACTCATCACACAGCCACCTCTTTTTCAGTATTCAAGTCCAGAGTATATGTTACCTTCTCAGAAAGTTCCTTCCTTGACCAAAATGGCTAAAAGAGCCCTCCCTTCCCCTCCATCACTTTCTGTCACACCAATCTGTCTTCTCTATTGCGTCTCTCAGCTCCTGAGATCACCACATCTACCTCTCAGCTTCCTTGTTGGCCACCTATCCCACTGTCTCCCATCAGGTCCATTTTAGAGGTACAGGGTCTCTCTGCCTTGCACCTGCCCCACCCCTGGGGCTGAGCACAGGCTGGCATGCAGCAGGTCCTGGCGAGTTGACTGACCACATGGACGGATGTGAGAGAAAGATGTTGCAAGCTGAAAAGATCACAGGTAGACAGGAAAGGGAAAAAGAGAACTGAGAGAGAGAGACGAAGGGAAGGAGGAAGATGGAAGATGGGGTACAGACTGGGAGGAAAATCTGCCCGTGTATAGCAGGACCAGGAGAGAGAAAGGATGGGCAGAGAAAACGGGGCTGATCTCTGGCGTCAGAGTAAAATGCTGCAGAGCTGGCGCCGACCCCCCTGCGGAGGCCCTGTGTACAGGGCTGGGGCTCCCAAGCGCCCCCTGCAGGAGGCAGTCTCACGTACACTCGGGAAACCAACGTTAGCAGGGATATGCGGCCACTAGTGCCTAAATTCTGCCCCCAGCCAGGTGAGGACCCAAAACGAGCTGAGCGGGGGAAATGCAAGTCTGTTAAGAGCTTAGTTTATGTTGGGCCTCACACGCTTACCCCACTGACATTCCAGGGGAGTTGAAACAAGCCTCTGTTTCTGCTGCCTCCCACATTACCCCCAGGATCCCTGAATTGTGTGGAAGCTGTGCGAATAGAACTGGGTGGCTGTCTCGCTTGAAGAGAAAGAAAGGTCCAGAAGTCCAGCCATGAAATCAGCCTCCCAGCACTTTTCTCAGCTTCTTTTTTAGAATTTATTTATTTTTTAATCAAAGGGTAATTGCTTTTCAAAATTGTGTTGGTTTCTGCCAAACATCAGCATGAATCAGCCATAGGTATATCTAGGGCCCCTCTCTCTTGAACCTCCCTCCCCATCCCACCCCTCTTGGTTATTTCAGAGCCTTGGTTTGAGTTCCCTGAGTCATACAGCAAATTCCCATTGGCTAGCTATAAGTTTCCATGTTGCTCTCTCCATACATCCCACCCTCTCATTCCTTCTCACCACCCCCATGTTTGTTAGTCTGTCTGTATCTCCACTGCTTCTTACCGTGTCTTCTCATCAGTTGAGGAGTGGAGACTTTCACCAGCTGAATGTATATCTTCACTTTAGTTCAGTTCAGTCACTCAGTCGTGTCCGACTCTTTGCAACCCCATGAATCGCAGCACACCAGGCCTCCCTGTCCATCACCAACTCCCGGAGTTCACTCAAACTCACGTTCATTGAGTCAGTGATGCCATCCAGCCATCTCATCCTCTGTCGTCCCCTTTTCCTCCTGCCCCCAATCCCTCCCAGCATCAGAGTCTTTTCCAATGAGTCAACTCTTCGCATGAGGTGGCCAAAGTACTGGAGTTTCAGCTTTAGCATCATTCCTTCCAAAGAATACCCAGGGCTGATCTCCTTCAGAATGGACTGGTTGGATCTCCTTGCAGGCCAAGGACTCTTAAGTCTTCTCCAACACCACAGTTCAAAAGCATCAATTCTTTGGCACTCAGCCTTCTTCACAGTCCAACTCTCACATCCATACATGACCACAGGAAAAACCATACCCTTGACTAGACGGACCTTAGTCGGCAAAGTAATGTCTCTGCTTTTGAATATACTCTCTAGGTTGGTCATAACTTTTCTTCCAAGGAGTAAGCATCTTTTAATTTCATGGCTGCAGTCACCATCTGCAGTGATTTTGGAGCCCCCAAAAATAAAGTCTGACACTGTTTCCACTGTTTCCCCATCTATTTCCCATGAAGTGATGGGACCAGATGCCATGATCTTAGTTTTCTGAATGTTGAGCTTTAAGCCAGCTTGTTCACTCTCCACTTTCACTTTCATCAAGAGGCTTTTTAGTTCCTCTTCACTTTCTGCCGTAAGGGTGTGTATCTTACGCTTTTAAAATCAAGATCTTTTCCGGTCATCTTTGAAAGTATTAGATCCCTGGATGGCCAAAGAAGGGGATAGGACCCCTCCCTAGAAAAATGCCCTCCTCTAGGGGAGATCCTGCCACCCTGCTGTCTCCATAATGACTTCAGCTCCGACAGTCAGTATGACATTCAGTGATAGCAGTAACAGTAATTGCTAGTGTTCAGTTCAGTCCAGTCACTCAGTCGTGTCCAACCCTTTGTGACCCCATGAATTGCAGCACGCCAGGCCTCCCTGTCCATCATCAACTCCCGGAGTTCACTCAAACTCATGTCCATCGAGTCAGTGATGCCATTCAGCCAACTCATCCTCTGTCGTCCCCTTCTCCTCCTGCCCCCAATCCCTCCCAGCATTAGAGTCTTTTCCAATGAGTCAACTCTTCTCATGAGGTGGCCAAAGTATTGGAGTTTCAGCTTCAGCATTGCTAGTGTTAGTAATTCACTATAAAGAAGGGGACGACAGAGGATGAGATGGTTGGATGGCATTACCGACTCTATGGACATGAGTTTGAGCAAGCTCTGGGAGTTGGTGATGGACAGGGAAGCCTGGCATGCTGCAGTCCATGGGGTTGCAAAGAGTCGGATACCAGTGAGTGACTGAGCCGAACTGAACCTGCTCATCGTGGCCACTGCTCAACATGTGGGTTGTTTTGGTGGTGGTGAGGGGCATCTCAAAAGGGATGGAGAGGATGATGAGTCCAAGTAGTAGAAACAGATCCTGGACCAAGTGCTCAAAACTCACTCTACTCCTTTCCCCCCAAGAGCTTTCAGGGTGCTGCTTCTCCCTGGACTTGGGGGGCCCCAGTGGCATCAGGATCACAAGTCAGCACACCCCAGGCTTATCTCAGAGCCTCCTCAGACTTGTTTCTGGTCCCTCAGGAGACAGCCTGGCACGGCAGGCAGAAAATGACATCAACAAGCGAGTCATTCAGGGGGCACCCTGCCAATTTCCTGTCTGTTTAAAATATCGGAGCTTTGCCTGAACATGGGATTTTGCAAAGCCCACCTGGACAAACTCTCAGAGATTCCCCCTACCAGTCTCGTCTACGTGTCAGCCATGAGTTTTATTTCCCCACATTTCTTCTGGGAACGCCAGGATGCTGGGTTCCTTTGAGTCGGATATGAAATCGTGCAGGACCCAGTTAGCTGAATGTTGAAGTAGACACAAGCCCTAACCTTGTATGGTCTTAAGCGAGAGAAATGACTCGCAGAACACTGAGCAGCGACGGCCCATATAAAACTTATTTTGATGGCAGAGACTCAAGCAGGCTGCGCAGGAGGCCACACAGTTTACAAAGGAGAGGCCTGCTAATTGCACAGCAGGGCTCAGCAGATGGCACGCAGCCCAGAGCATAAATTCAGCTGGCTTCCCCCTGTTCTGTCTCCACGAGTTCCAGACGCAAAGTGGAAGATTCTTTCCACCCCTACGCAAAGTTGAGGAGAAGAGATCGATGTTGCATTTCTCTGAAAGATAACCCGCTGTTCCAAGGGAGGGCCTGGTGGTTAAACAAGACGTTTGTCTCTCCTTACCCACCTAGAGTGACCATGCCATGCCTCTGAAGGGCTCTGCTATGGATTCCTAGTTGCCAGTAACTCAGGAACTCAATTGGCAATTCATTTATTGAGGTTTATACTTTGTACAAAGTTTTCCTTGCTCAAGTTCAAGGGAATTTGGCAGGGACGTTCCCTTGTTCATTCATCGAATCAGCTTATTTGTCTTTCCAAAGGGCAGTGTCCTCCTTCTTTTCCATCACAGGGTCCTGGAGGATGTGGGTCTGACTAGATCTGTCTATGGCACCTGTCCCTGCCCCCACCCTCCACTGATGGTTTGGTATGTTCAGCTGATCGCAGTCAGGGATCCCCCTCCTCCCTCTCGGCTCCCCAGGAGTCCTGCTGGAAGCTGTGCTCCCTCTTTCCAAGAGGGTGATGCTCCCAGAGAAAGGGGGCAGTCCCCCAAGGATACCTGCTCAGGCAAGAGCTGGTCCCTTCCCCCTGGTCTCACCAGTCCATTGATCTCCAGGGTCCCCTTCGCTGGTAAGCCCACATCTCTCTCTGGTTAGATTATGTGTTGGTTTACATCTCACTGTGTCTGTCACTTCTCAGACTCACAGCTGCATCAGGAAAAACTAAGAAAAGAATTATTTACTCATTTGGAATACAGTGAGGCTTTCTGTAGAAGTGCCATCTATTCCAGACCTTTGGAATGAAGTTGAGTTTTGTGTGGGAGGCTTTGAGGAGTGGTGGTGTAGGAAGAGATGACATCTCTCATACCCAGGCTCACGGACATAAGAAACCTGCATTTTGTGCTGTAGAATATAATCAGTAGACCCATTAGGAAGAAGCAGGGCTCTTTGGGGGAGCGGCTACTTCCAAGTCTAGGCAGGAAATAGACAAGAGGAGCCAAGATATGTTGTGACGAAGGAAGCAGAGATGATGATGGGTTGTGTGAAAGGATGTAGGAGCCAAAGTGAACCACCTCCCAGTGACTGAAGATGAATCGAAGGATAAAGAGAATTAGTAGATGCGATTGATTGAAACACATGAAGCTCATAAAAAGTCATGAATCCATTACTATCATCACCATGACTTAAGAGACAGACTCTTATCCCCACCAAAAAAACGAAGCAACCAAACGAACAAACAAACACAGCCTTTGGACACTGCTGGAATTACGTAGGGCACCAAATCCTTACTCTGAAAATGAGCCTTAAGAAAAGAAAGAATTAAGCTTCTATCCAGCCCTTCTTTATTAACTATATTTGAGGGTAAAAATAGTCCCCACTGATGAGGGAAAATCACCTTCTGGAAAGAATCCAAGGAATGGGAAAAAGTCATGAATTTGTAAAAACAGTCTTTTGCAGCCTCTAATGAAATGATTGATGAAGCCACACTTGCCAATGAATGATCCGCTCATGGAGGGCTGGGGAGGAATCTGACAAAGGACCACTCGGGCCGTCAGCCCGACCCTGCTTCTTGGTTAAGCATCCCCCTCTGCAACAGGGGCAGCAGGACCCCGGGTACTTGCAGACGGATGCACCATGGAGAGAACTAAGAGATACAACCATCTAATTTGTCATAACTTTTAATGGAGCATAATCTGTAAAAGCAGGGAATTACCACGCTGTACCTGAAACAAACATTGTAAATCAGCTATGCTGTGTATATGCTCAGTTCCTTCAATCATGTCCAACTGTTTGCGACCCCATAGATTGTAACCCACTAGGCTCCTCTGTCCATGGGATTCTCCAGGTGAGAATACTGGTATGGGGTTGCCATACCCTTCTCCAGGGGATCTTCCCAAACCAGGGATCAAACCCAGGTCTTTCTTTATTGCAGGCAGATTCTTTACCATCTGAGCCACCAGGAAAGCCCAAATCAACTATACTTCAGTTAAAAAAACATATAATAGAATTATGAAATAATTCTATTCACAAATAATAGAATTATGGCTGACCAAGCAATTTATGGAGAAATAAGTTCAGATGATAGAACGTACATTGCATGATAAACAACATCATTAGTAATCCAAGAAACAAATAAATCAGCAAAAGTCTTTAAAAAAATAATAACCAACAGCTATTTGTAGACCTAATTTGGATCTACTTATAACAAGTCAGCTTGAAATACAGATTTTTGACAGCTGAGCGAATGTAATCACAGAATGGGAATAAGAGGGTAATGGGTTGTTATCATGTTTTGTTTTTGTTTTTTTAAAGGTTCATATTTTTTAGCGCTACATCCAGATGGCAGTGGGGAAATGATACCAAGTCTTTGTATAAGGGGGCCATTCCACTATGATGGCATCTGCTTTTGAGTATGTTTGACACTGTCATGATGTAAAAAATTTAAAAAACTGAGAGGTTTTCAGGTGAAGCTAAACCTTACCAGGAGAGCCTTTCATGAAAGCCTCCCCTGGGCTTTCTCTCCTGGGTCTGAATCTGTTGTTCCTGCAGGAGTTTCCCAACCTGAGTATCTCAGAGTGGACACGGGCAGCAAAGGGAGGGCTCATGAATGGGGTGTGCCCACAGGGGTCCCTGGGGTAGGGCATTCCGGAGAGAGCAGCACCCATGCACTCCAAGAATCCCTGCCCTTCCTGACCCTTTCTGAGAGCGCCAAAACATTTCTTTCAGCATTATATTCAATTTGGGGTCAGATTTGAGAAGCCCAAAAGACCAGAGTATGCATTTTGCTTTAAATAGTAAATGAGAGGTGGTTGGTGTCTAGCTCTCAGCCTTTCTTCTATGAATTCTGGTGCTGAAGACCACCTAGTCATCAACATTATAACAAAGAGCCAGAATTCTAGAATATCACCAACCATGGTGCTTACTGGACAGGTTTAGAGAGCCCTTTTTATGACTTTGCAGGCATCAGTTCAGTTCAGTTCAGTCACTCAGTCGGGTCCGACTCTTTGCGACCCCATAAATCGCAGCACACCAGGCCTCTCTGTCCATCACCAACTCCTGGAGTTCAACCAAACTCATGTGCATCGAGTCGGTGATGCCATCCAACCATCTCATCCTCTGTCGTCCCCTTCTCCTCCTGTCCCCAATCCCTCCCAGCATCAGGGTCTTTTCCAATGAGTCAACTCTTCGCATGAGGTGGCCAAAGTATTGGAGTTTCAGCCTCAGCATCAGTCCTTCACAATGAACACTCAGGACTGGTCTCCTTTAGGATGGACTGGTTGGATCTCCTTGCAGTCCAAGGGACTCTCAAGAGTCTTCTCCAACACCGCAGTTCAAAAACATCAATTCTTCGGTGCTCAGCTTTCTTCACAGTCCAACTCTCACATCCATACATGACCACTGGAAAAACCATAGCCTTGACTAGAGAGACCTTTGTTGGCAAAGTAATGTCTCTTCTTTTTAATATGCTATCTAGGTTGGTCATAACTTTTCTTCCAAGGAGTAAAGCATCTTTTAATTTCAGTAACTGTTAAAAAAATATATTCTTACAGAGCCACGCCGGTGCTGGGAGGACAGAAACCTGGGGGGGTCTGAAAGGATGCCTTGTAGAGCTGGAGTCGCCTGTCTCAGGGGGTCCTCACCGCTCATTCTCCTGCTGAGCTGGGACACGGCCTGCAGGACCCTGGGGCTGGGTGTGAGACCTACTTGCTGTCCAGCATCTACTCCAGCCACGGTGGGGGTGTGGTTCCCTTCCCACTTCCCAGGAGCTCCCCCTCGTCAGGGCTTGTTCTGGCTGGTGAATGTGAGCAGAGAAGACATGTGTCGCCTCTGGGGAGAAGCATTTAAGAGGTGGTGCCAGGCTCTCCAGGTCCACTTTCCTCCGGTACAAATGCAGCCACTAGAGAGGACACCATGCACCCAGTGACATCGTGGACGAGCAAGAAGCCCCACCCCAGCCGCATCTCTCTCTCTCACAAGCTGCTAAGGTCTGGAGGGTTTTGTTACTGCAGTGTAACTTACCTGACACTTCATCTAAACAGAGTACAAAAATGGGGTGGACACTGGTCTTTTCGAAACATCCTATGTTTGTTTACTTTGCATATTATGTTTTACTACCATAATAATTAGGATAAATTAATTAGGGTTTACTATGCTAAGTATGGAGAAGGCAATGGCAACCCACTCCAGTACTCTTGCCTGGAAAATCCCATGGACGGAGGAGCCTGGTAGGCTGCAGCCCATGGAGTCACAAAGAATCAGACACGACTGAGTGACTTCACTTTCACTTTTCACCTCCATGCATTGGAGAAGGAAATGGCAACCCACTCCAGTGTTCTTGCCTGGAGAAGCCCAGGGACGGCAGAGCCTGGTGGGCTGCCGTCCATGGGGTTGCACAGAGTCGGACACGACTGAGGCGACTTAGCAGCGGCAGCAGCAGCATGCTAAGTATACCTATTACTTAGGTCACCTATTACCCTATTTCTGTCTCACCTATTCCAGTCTCACCACAAGCTATGTGTAAGATCTATCATTACTGAGGAGCATCCAGGTGGTGTAGTGGTAAAGACTCCACCTGCCAAGGCAGGAGACCTAAGAGATGCAGGTTTGATTCCTGGGTCAGGAAGATCCCCTGGAGGAGGAAATAGCAACCCGCTCCAGTATTCTTCACTGGAGAATCCCATGGACAGAGGAGCCTGGTGGGCTACAGTCCACGGGGTCACAGAAAGACACAGCTGAGAGACTGAGCACATCATTGTCGTCTCCATTTCGTATCTGAGACAGGCAGAGGCCCGGAGAGGTTAGGAAGTTTGCCCAAGGACGCAGAGCAGGTTTAAGACAAAGCCAGGACTAAACCTAGTCAGCTCAGTTCTAGAGAACAGCTCTTAACTAGAACCCTATCTTTTTACTGGGTGAGTGTCCCATCTCTACATTTGCAGGAGTTCTATTCCTGCTCACACTGGTTTATTAAGTACTGTTTTTTTGTTTTTTCTTTTTTAAAAAAAACTATTTCAGAGAGTAGTTCAATAAAACAATAACCTTGAGGCCAAGTCCTTGAGATTTACAAACTGCTTCCCTGTAGGATGTATAACAACAGTACTTTTGTCCAAGAACAAAAACTCCTCACAAATTGCTCTGTTTATTAGAGGAAAACTTGCCTCAGAGATCACTTCTCACTGGATAAACAGTCACATTGAAGTCTCCGCAGGTTTCCCAGAGGTTTCTGTTAGCGGCAGGCTCCGGAGGTAGCTCTCCCCCAAGAAGCAGACTCTGCATGCGAAAAACTAGCCTCGGCTCGACCCCCAGATCCACACAGTCCTTCCTGCTTCCCGTCTTCTTAGGGCTATGTCTTCTGAGCCTCTGTGTGCCTGGTACTTCTCTGAGTGACTCACGTGTGTTGATCCTGACGGGAACCCTGTGAGGTAGGCACTGTCACTACTCGTTACTCCATAGACGGGGAAACTGAGGCACAAAGCAGTTAAGATTTTTTCCCAAGGACACACAGCAGGGCCAGGGAATGACCAAGCAGGCTGGCCCAGATCCAGGGCTCCACATCACGACAGCATCACACCTCATCCCTGGCTTATGTTTCCAGGGACCGCTCCCCAACTTGAGGCTGCCTGGAATAAGTTTCTGGGCAGCACACACCCCGCTTCAGAAACTCCCCCCTACCCTCTTCCTTCCCAAGTTCTCCCCTGGGCTCTCTCTCCTGGGTCTGAATCGGTTGTTCCTGCTGGAGTGACCCAGCCTGAGTATCTCAGAGTGGACACGGGCAGCAAAGGGAGGGCTCATGAATGGGGTGTGCCCACAGGGGTCCCTGGGGGAGGGCATTCCCTGGAGAGAGCAGCACCCATGCACCCCAAGAATCCCTGCCCTTCCTGACCCTTTCTGAGAGCCCCAAAATGTTTCTTTCAGCATTATGAAATTTGGGGTCAGATTTGAGAGGCCCAAAGGACCAGAGTATAAACAGGTTCTCCAAACGTCATGGGATGGCCATGTCAAGAGGAAATTTGCAGAAAATTGATTTTTTTCCCCCTTGCCCCTCATATATTGGTGCACTGCTGAACCCAGATTAAACTTAGCAGCAAGCACCTGTGTGTGTGCTCAGTCGGTTCTGATTCTTTGCAACACCATGGACTGTAGCCCACCAGGCTCCCCTGTCCATGGGATTATCCCAGCAAGAATACTGGAGTGGGTTGCCATTTCCTACTCCAGGAGACCTTCCCGGCC
This sequence comes from Budorcas taxicolor, assembly GCF_023091745.1. Lineage (NCBI taxonomy): Eukaryota > Metazoa > Chordata > Mammalia > Artiodactyla > Bovidae > Budorcas > Budorcas taxicolor. The sequence continues at coordinate 34,604,271 of NC_068922.1, read as the reverse complement.
CAGGGATCAAGCCCACGGCTCCTGCACGGGCACTGGGCCAGCCCCAATCTGTGACAGGTAGATTATGGGAAATAGGTAAGAAGCCAAGGTCATGCTTGCTACAAGGACAGTCAGTTGAGCCTGGCATGGAGGCCTCACCTGTCAAAGCAAAGGTTGCTCTGGACAACTTCCCAGCCATGCTGTGTGGACTCACACCATCCTGGTGGTGGTCCTTCCATCTTTTCCTGGGAGAAAGTAGCAAGAAGCTTAACAAGGGTAAATTTCCTTCATTCCAGCATCCTTTCTGGCTCCAGCTCTGACAGTCCAGCTGCTTCAGTCACAGCTGCCTTTGGGTCATTCTTGCTTTAGTGCCCCCTGGACCGGCTCGTTCTGCCCCCTGAGTCCTGGAATCTAAACAGGACTGCTAGTTTGCAGAATGTACTAGGGGTGGCGCTGGGGGTGTTTGAGGAGGGCGCTGTGTGTCTCAAATGAAGCTGTCTGCTTCCTACACCTTTGACCTCCAAGTGTTTACTGACTTCTTACATACCTGTGGGGTTATGCCGGATCTTGGAACCTTCAGGAGAGAAGCTCTGGAGCACAGACCATTGCTGGAGCTGGAATCACTAGGGTCTTTATATAATTCAATGTGCTCAGATGCTCAGTCTTGTCTGTGTCTGTCGTTAAAGAGGTTCTTTTGTGAGACACAATCCATTGGTCACAGGTCATGAGAAGACACGAGTGTCCTTCACCAACCACAGCTGCCCATGCCCATGTCATCATTGTTCATGGTCAAGGATCAAATTCCTACCAAGTGTCTGGTTATCTCTCCAGACAGACCCCAGGAAGCCGCTGATGAAGAGATGCTCCGAGAGTCTGAATCTGTCACTACGTCCAGGCAACACACAAATGGACAAGTCCTGAGGCTCCTTCCAGGAAGAGCCCATTGTCCCCTCCTCCCTTTCCTTCCTGCCCCCACCCCCCGACCCCTTCTTTATCTCCTCCTCTCATCTTTCCATTCTACCGAAAGGAAGACTGCTCAAAGACCGGTTTATTTGTTTACGCACAGTCTTGTTCTAGAAAGGCTCCTTGAAAGAGTGCAGAAAACACAGCAAGGTGGTATCTGTGTCAATTAGGACAGTGAGAGAAGGAAAAGCAGTGGCAGGCAAAGCCTAAGGCCCGGAACCGAGACGCAGAGACTCACTCAAGCCCAGCGGAGCTGCGCGGCCCTCGGTTCTGCGCCCCAGGTGTCGGTGTCCTCTCTGCAGATCCGGCCCTCCCCTCCCTGACTGTGTCATCTGCCAGTGTCACAACTGTCGGTCCCATTCATGAGCAGGCAAGTCTACAGCAGAGGCTCTTCCGGTATCTGGAAGCCAGTGAGGGATGTCGTTAAGGGCAGTGGAGCACCCGTGAAAAGGTTACACTCGCATGCCCCTGCAGCCATGGTGTTAAGCTCCAGACAATGAGATGGAAAGAAGACCATGTAGCCTCACCTTCCCCGACTCTTCCTGTTCCCAGACTGTGGAATTCATGAGGAGAGCGCCCTGGTTCATGCTGGACCATGACATGGCCTTGGGACAGCAGCCACGTGCTGGAGAAGATAAAGAAAAGACAGAAAGACAGGTGTCGGGTCCTTGATGCAGAGTGCATTCCCTGTATCAGTCCGGAGGGGCTTACCTCCAGATTACCACCAGCTGGGCAAGGAATACTCCTCTTCTTGTTGAAGCTACTGATAGTCAGGGTTTCTGGTACCTGTGCATGTGTGCCCAGTTGTGTCTCATTCTTTGCAACCCCGTGGACAGTAGCCCACCAGACTCCTGTGTCCATGGGATTTCCCAGGCAAGGATACTGAAGTGTGTTGCCATTTCCTCCTCCGGGGAGTCTTCCCGACCCAGGGATCCAGCTCACATCTCTTATGTCTCCTGCATTAGCAGGCGGATTCTTTACCACTGAGCTACCTGGGAAACATTCTGTTACAGGAAGCCATGCCGAATTATTATTATTATTATTATTTTTTTGGCTAAGCTACATGGCTTGCGGGATCTTAGTTCCGAAGCAGGGACTGAAGCCAGGCCATAGCAGTGAAAGCACAGAGTGCTAACCCCTGGACCGCCAGGGCAGCCCTGCCATACCTAATTCTAAGTCTCTCATATTTTTGTGTCTATCTATGCTCATTTCACCTGCATGTCTGACATTTCTTCTTGAATGGTAAATAAGCATCTTAAACTGAAAAAGACCCAAACAGAACTCTTGACATTTTTCTCATCTTTTTTTCATGCTCGAGGGCCTTGCAGAGCCTTCTTGATCTAAAGTTAGTACCACCAAAGGCTCACTGACTTAGGATGAAAACCAGGGAGTCATCCTCAATTCCTGTTTACTTCCCTCTCCCACATCAGCAAAATTTACAGGCTCTACCTCCAAAGAAGACCCCGGGTCCCTCCACTGCTCACCACCTGCCCAGCTCTCACCATCGTAGCCACTGACATCTTTTATGTGGGATCTCATAAAAGTATCTCACCCACTCTGATCCCACTCCTCCTCCAACAGTGCTTCCTCCAGAGCAGCCGGAAAACATACATCAGACCACATCACTCATCTGCTCAAAGCTTCTTGTTCCCACTGCAGTCACCCCACTCATCATGAGCTGGACCCCTTGACCTCCTTTCCTTTTCCACCCTAACATCCTCAACCCACCAATAAATAGGCTGGGAACACTCCTCAGTAATCTTCCCAGGCTACCCCTACCTGAACTTATCCTCTCAAAAGCTTGCAGGGCAGGGTGGCGGTGCTGGGGGTGGGGAGATGCATATATAAAAGTCATAATACACATGTAAGGTTTCTTGTATTTTATTGTAAAATTTCAAGGAGATTTTGCAGTCAGTGCTATAATACATTGAACCATTGGGCAAATGGGTGGCCAGCAAGAAGCTATGCTTTCTCTCTGGCCCAGTGAACCTGGAGCCCAGCCACCTGTGAGGTCACATTGCACATCACCTGGGGACCCTCTCCTGCTTTTGTTCTGGCTTTGGGCTAGTTTATCAAAGTTCACGGCTCTCCCTACACCTGAAGTATGCAGAGATCACTTTGGGGGTCAACACCCTCAGAACTGTTGCTTGGCGTGGGAAGGTCAGATGCTCCCACAGATCAGCAGGAAAGTACAGATTGTTTATGAATGTTAAAAACATGATGAGTGGTCAAAAGTCAATGAAATTAGCTAAGTAAGACCGAGATTTGCAAGCTCTGCAGCAGGATGAAACAGGAAATCTTTCACTGATGGAGGGTTGTGATTAAACCAAGGAACTGCAGCCCACGGAGAAGTGATCTGCTTGCCACCACTCCCTGCTCCACGAATGTGTTCTCCACGCCGCCCCCGGCAGACACCTCCGTTCCCCCCAACTCCTCCTGAAGCTGGTCCCACTCCCAGCACTGTGTCCTCCCTCTTACAGGCCTTCTACCCAAAAGCCGGTCTGGGGCTCTAATGAGAAGGGAAGGGAGCAACCAGTCTCTTTTGAAAAAAAAAAAAAAAATTAACTGAAAAAAATATATGAATGAGTACAATAATGGGGGAAAAAAATCTAACTGTTAAACAGGATGCGCAATGAAACTTAAATTTCAGAGTGGAATCATTCAGAGCGTAGATTTCAGGCAAACTGCCTTGGTTCAAACCCAGCTCCTCCGCTGCCAGTCTGGTTGACCGTAGGCAAGTAACAGAAACTCTGTGCCTCAGTTTCCTTGTCTATAAAATGGGTACTCTAATAGCTATCTAGAGAACTGTTGTGAGGATGGTGGTGGTTGTTGTTCAGCCTCTTAAGTCATGTCTGACTCATTGCATCTCCGTGGACTGCAGTACGCCAGGCTTCCTGTACTTCGCTATCTCCCGGAGTTTGCTCAAATTAATGTCCGTTGAGTCGATGATGCTATCCAACCATCTTATCCTCTGTCGCCCCCTTCTTCTATTATTGTGCTCAATCTTTCCCATCATCAGGGTCTTTTCCAGTGAGTTTTGACTCTTCACATCAAGCGGCCAAAGTATTGGAGCTTCAGGTTTGGTATCAGTTCTTCCAGTGAATATTCAGGGGTGATTTCCTTTAGGATTGACTGGTTTGATCTCCTTGCAGTCCAAGGGACTCTCTGTGAGGATTAAGTTTGTTAATTCATGTAAAGTGCATAGGTAGGTGCCAGCATACATGAGCCCTGTCTAGAGAGAAGTGATATTATTATTGCGATTATTTCAATTTCCTTAGACTTTGAAGGAACCAGAGGAGACGGCTTTTCATGTATCTTTCTGGACATTGTTTATGTGGACATAAGTACATCTCCTTTTTACATGGAAGGTAACAGGCTAACACACTTTTTTACAAAGAAGCTCATATGTGTTTCTGCCTTGTTCCTTTCATACAGATATTCCTTATATGACCAGTTCTACTGATGGACATTTAGGTTATTCTCCTGTTCTGTAGTCACAAAGACTGAGGCAATACAACATTTTACATGACTTAATGTGTGTTTGTGAGTGTATCTATAGAATAAATCCCTTACAGTTGAATTGCTGGACCCAGGCTATACACATTTTATACTTTGAAAGGTATAGCTGAATTGTCACGTAGTCCAGCAGTCCCCGTCTTTTTTAGCATCAGGGACCAATTTCATGGAAGACAATTTTTCCGTGAACCCACATCTGGTGGGTGGGGCTTCTTCCCACATCTGGAATGGGGGGATGGTAACATGCAACCTCGATCCCTCCCATGTGCAGTTCACAGTAGGGCCCATGCTCCTAGAGAATCGAATGAGGCCACCGCTCGGACAGGAGGTGGGGCTCCGGTGGTAATGCAAAGGACGGGGAGTGGCTGCAGACGCAGATGAAGCTTCACTAGTTCGCCCACCAGTCCGTGGCCCGGGGGTGGGGCCACGCTCTAGTCCATTCTCCAGAGGGTTCCTGACAGCATGGTCCCCATAGCTGGCGGGTGGGGCTTCTCTCCCTCTCTTACCTGGAGCAGGTATCTCACTTTTTCTGCCCTTCTGTACATTATTCGTTTCTAACCCTTTCATGGTGTTAAGCTTCCACTATTCGGGCCTAGTATGAAAATTTCTTATCTCTCTTGCATCATTCCCTTGTGATTTAATCGTGTGTTTTTTTTAGTCTATTTTCTATGATTTCTAAAGCTCAGAGAGTACATCATCTTTCTTACAGATGGGCCCTTAGTCCTTTTCGGGGAGGAAGGAGCATCATTTGAGTTAGGGTTCCAAACTAACTATAAAAGTCATTTTTTAAAATACAGGTGCTCTCCCGTTATAGCCTTACTTCCATACTCCCTACTGTCCATTTCCTGCCACTGAGCAGCTCACACACTTATACGTTAGATTCATTGTCTGGCATCTTCTTTATCAGAGAATGCTCCCCAGCGTTGGAATTTTCCTGACCAACAGTTTCCTTCAGAGTCATGGTCACCAAGAGGACTTTCTGGGTCTTTAGGACCAGGCATCTGGAAGCCCGGACCTAGGGCCCCACTCAGCCAGCATCTGAGATCTCCTCCATGTCCTTAAGAAGCCTCAGTTTCCCCATCTGAAAAAGTAGGGCAAGACCATCAGTCCCAGCCAGGACCAAAACTCTGTGATTTTTGTATGCTCTTCCAGATGGCTTCTATCTGCCAGTAATGTTTGTAACTGTTCTTCCTCCAAAAATGTCCTTCTTCCCAGAAAGACATACAGAAACAATTAACAGAATATTTTAAATACACATTAGATTTGCTCATTTATTCCCCTCAAGGACTTTATCTTTTGAAGTAAATAGGAGGTAAATCAAAGGGCCAGAGAGGTAGCTTCTACCTGAAAACAATAATGATGATGAACTCCGACCCAAATTATAAGGCCACCTTTGAGGGTGGAGTGCTTCCAGGGAGTGATGAGATCAAGTTGGGGTCTACAATACAATTTTACTCTGGAGCCTCCTTTTAAATGACTTGAAGTGGTGAAATTAGAATTGCTGAAAGGAAATTTAAATCCTTAAAGAAACAAAAAAAGAAAGGAACCCATCATTGTTTAAACATTTCTTCTGTGGTTTAGCATAAGTTTCCAAGATTTGTATCTGTAGATTGAAAACTCCTTTCTCATGCTTAGAAATCTCCTCACCTCGTACCCTGTAGACCTATAAAGCATTTTCAACTAATTGGACAAAGAGAAAACAAAGACATAATAAAGAAAATGAGTTTGTGTTTAGAGACTGGTGGAAGCAACTTTTTTCTTGGTACTCAGTGGAAAGAATCATCCGTGACACTAATACATCAGAGTAGTTTTGTGTAATACAAACTGTACAACCTCAAGAGGGAAATAACATTTGGAGATGGATTTCCCATGGAACAAAATATCGTTTAATGTTATATTAACAAGTCTCTTTTCCTAATCTGAAAAGCTGTTCCCAGCTTGACCTTTTACTTGCTTTATGTTCCTGAAGTAATTTCTTTAATTTCTCACCGTCCACCATTTTCAGCCTCGTTGGTTACTTCTGTGGATAAGGTCCAGAACATTGGGTGTTTCCCCTGATAGCTGGATCAAGATCTCCCTTTTTCTCATTTCATGTTAAAGCTTTCCCTGAAAGTAGTTGTTCATTTATTCAGTTACCTAGTAAATACTTAAGGATGTTAGCATCAGTTTCGAGGGAAGGAACTGTCCTTACCTTCCAAGGATTTATGATCTAAATTTTGCCTTGGGAAGACATATGAATCCAAAGTTACCAAGTCATGTAATTCAATCCTGCAAATATTTATTGAAAGTCCACCGTGTGCTAGACACTGGGAACACAAAAATAAATAAGAGGCAGTGGAAGCTCCAGCTCGCTGGAGAAACAAGCACGCAGTCCTGCTTCATGAGCTCAGATCTGCAATATAGAGATGTGTGCACTGTGGAGACAAAGCGGAGAAGCACAGTGGGGAGTGGGGATTCATCTGCCTGGAGAAACCAGGAAAATCTTCCTAGAAGGGGCCACCCTGTTCAAGGTCAAGTCTGATCAGGAATTTGCCAGATAGACTTGGTGATGGATTGGTTACCAGGCAAAAGAAGTGGGGCAGGGAGGGAGCGTGGTCCACTGGGAGAAGGCGTGAGTAACTCCTCACATGTGGAGCTTGGACGCAGGTGGGTGGCACAGTGTGGTGAGGCCTGGCAGGGTGGCTGGGGCAGCTTATGCCAGGCCAGGTCCTCCTTGCCAAAGGGATTGATTTTATCTCATAGTCTAGGTGATTGGAGCCACTGAAGAATTTAAGCAGAGGTGTTATATGATAAGATCATTAAAAGAGATGTCCCTGAGTGGACAGCCTGGACAGCCATTGCCTGTCGGAGTTCAAGTCGCAGCCCCACAGCCTGCCGGCTGTGTGCCCTGACCAAAGTGACCCAAGCTTCCTGTGCCTAGGTTTCCTCGTCTGTAAACGTGAAGACAAGGTGTGAAGGGGATACTGCAGTGAAGACGGGAAGTGCTTGGGGAGGGCCCGGCGTGCAGTCGGTGCTCCTTAGGTGCCCCCCCCCCCCGTCATCATCTTGGTTTCAGTCGCTCTGTCATTTTAGCCTTTTATCACAAAGCAAGTGTCATTTGAGCTGGATCTCCCCCCAGAGAAGAAGAACCCGTCTTTTCTATTCAGGCTTTTGATAAAACAGTCACCGCCAGGGCCAGGGGTGAGTCTAGCCCTCCTCCAGCATCCATTGTGTTCTGTGAACCGGCGCTGTCAGCAGGGAAATGTGGTTCTCAAGCGGGGTTCCGGGAGAAACATCACCTCCTGTTTACCATGCTGAGTCTTCACCAAAACCAGAGTCATGAAGGGTGGATCCAGGAAAAACCCTATACAACTCACAGGCTCCTTCCTGTGGTCCCACTAGCAAGTGCTTAATCTCAAAACTGTAGCTGGAACTCAGGGGTCCTTGGTGCCTGGATCAGCTTTCCCTGTCACTCCATGCTAGCAGGATCACAGAGGCCCTAGCCTCACAAGGCAGATTCTTAACCACTGGACCACCAGGAAAGCCCCACCTGTCTCTTTTAAAGAAAGGAAAAAACAAGCATCCTTCACCTAGAATCTTCAGAGTCCCCCTCAAATCCTCCCAGTAGCCCCTCTGCAGACTTCCCTGTAGCACTGCGCTCAGGGGCTTTTCTCTTCCTTTGTCCTCAGCCATTCCTCACCTCTGCTGCTCTGGGCCTTCCCCCTGAGAGTTGCCCCTGGAGAGTTCCTCCAGCCCCGTCACAAAGCCCCAGCCTCCACCAGGGGACGCAGGTCCGGACATCTATCTGCTCTCATGCTCCCAGTGTGAGGCCGGAGGGGAAGGGGTGAATTCACAGCCTAGAACCTCCCCTGGTTTTCACATGTCTCAATAGTGACACTGGCTTTTTCCTTCTCCTCCAGAAAGACTTTTGACAATAGCACTCCCATATATTAGCAGCAGACCTGGCCCTGGTTTTATTCTCGATCTGGGTTCTGTTTGTACTGGGGCAAATTCCATTCTCCATTTAGTCTGGGACAAACCAGAGATGGAGTGCACCCTGAACATAACAAGAAGCCGCTCTCAGGAGGAAAGAGACCGAGTTCCAGGCCTCTGGCCAAATGAAATTCATTCTTTGCTACCACCACCTCCAGACTATGCCTCACTCATTAACTAGTTATTCTATTCAGCTTCAAAATGGTAAAAAAAAAAAAGAAAGAAAGAAAAAAAGGCAGAGTTGGAAGCCAAGCCCTAACTTGAGGCAGCTTCGTGGTGACAGTCAAGCCCCCCCATGTTTGGCCAGGAATGATGCAATCAGGGCCGTGCCCAAGAGCACTGCATTTTTTGGTAAGATGTAGAAATGATTGAATAATAGATCAACATCATTATCACAAAGCATATAAGTAGATGTTTTGCTTGCTGTCTGACTTTGCATTGAGAACTTGAACTACATAGCGTGGCTAATTCTGTCTGAGAGTGTGGACGGCCTTATTAGGAAAAGGTGGTGCTTTGTTGTGAAGGGCCGTTTCAAAGGAACACAGACATCTCCCTCCCTCCCTCCCTCCCTCCCTCCTGGGAGAACTGTGTTAAGTGAAAAGGACTTTCTGTAGTGAGTAGATTCTAACAATCCAGCAGGAGAGTAGAGATTCCACATATTTTGTGGTTTCAGAACCAGGCCCTGGTTTGAAATAATTCATACGATCTATATGACGTTTCCTTTTATCAGCCCAGGCTGATAATTCCAGCAGCCTGGGTATTCTTTACGTTTTGTCGGCTTAATTTCAAAGCTGACCTCATCCTTTGAAGATGGTGCATTAAGCCTAGGGCAGTGTCTACAGCCACCTCTGAGAAAGATACTTTAACAAAGAAGACTTTTTTTCCAGGATAGTCAAACCCAGAAAACACACACACACAAACCTATTTCTAGCTCTCTAATATGCAAGGCTTAGAAAAACATCTATGTGAATGTATTTCAGATTTTGAAACAATCACCCACCTAAAGAAAGATAACAAGTAGAATACAAATGATTTGTTCCCCTTAGACTATTTGAGAGTAAATTTCTAATCTGACGCCCTGTCCCCCATGAATAAAAACAAGGACATTTTTCTCCATAACCATTGTACAACCATGCAAACCAGGAAATTAACAGTAGTGCGTCTCTGCTACCCAATCCTCAGATCTATTAAAGTTTCACACTTCTCCTAATTTTTTTTTAATAGCAAAGGAGCCAGTTTGGAATCACATGTTACTTTCTGTCATCATGTCTCTCTGGTCTCCTTCCATCTGGAACATTCCCTAGGCTTTCCTTGAGTCTCATGACTTGACATCTTTGAAGATGACAGGCCAGTTGTTTATAGAATGGCTCTCAGTCTGTTTTGCCTGATGTTCTCTCATGATGAAATTCGGATTCTGTGTATTTGGCAAGGGCATCACCAAAGTGATGCTGTGTCTTTCTCAATGCCTCCGATCAGTGGTCCATGATTTCAGTTTGTCTTGTTACTGGAGGTCTTCACTTTGATCCCTTGATGGAGTGATGTCTTTCAGGCCCTTTTCTTCTTCTTTGCAGTCAGTAAGTATTTTAAGGGGACTGACTTCAAAACTGAGGACATATTTTTATATTTAACAAAGAGTCAGTATTTTAACTCAGCTAACGTTTGGAGACAAAAGTCCCAGATCTGATAGAAAAAAGGCAAAACAACTCTCCCAAAGTAGGGTCCCACTGGAGAGGACCCTGGAAGAAGGACACGGGGGTGGTTGCCAAGAAACTCCTGAAAGTGGTCAACTGTAAAATCCCTGGAGGTGAATAGCATAGAGGTTTTTGCAGAGGGATGGAACTGTTGGAAAACTTCCATGTCATTTTGTCATTTTTAGTTTCCACTTGGACTCGTGGTGCAAGACAAGGCACTTGGCTTTGATAGTGTAGTGTGACTTTTTGCTTAGATTTATCTGGTTCTTAATTCACAATGGCCTTCCAGGAGTCGGGAATTAGACTTGAAGCACATTCAGAGGATGCCTGAATTCACAGGGCCACAGAACTGATAAATTTTCTAGCCAAGAAAAACACTATTGAGTTCTTTGTGGGACATATTTTTACTAGGAAGCCGCTAGACATTGAATAAAATGGAGCAGCCTGGATGTGGTAGCTAATGGGACAATTTTAATGCCCTGTCCCATAGAGTATCCTAGATAAAAGTAATGCTAACATTATTTTCAATTCAAAAAATAAGGTGAATCAGTGTTGAGGGACTAGCGCTTCAGCCCTGCAGCCAATTCCTGAAGGCACATTTCCTGACTCCCAGTGCTTGGGGAAGAGCATGCCCGCAGAAGTCAGAGACCCAGAGACCCTCCCTTTCAACACCAGCATTAGATCATATTATTAAGGAATGATTATTAATTTTGTTAGGTGTGGTAACAGTACACACACATACAAACACACAAAGTTTATGGTCAAAATGATATCATACCTAGAACTTGCTTTAAAATACTTTTAAAATAGTAACAGAAGATGGAGATGGCAAAAGACACAATAAGATTGGGAAAAATATTGATAATTGTTGAGCCCGATGGGTACAAGGGAGGTCATTGCATGTTTCTCTTTACCTCTGTGTATTTTTGAAATTCAACTTTAAAATTACCTTAAAGATACTGATACTTGTGACTGTATCACTGCAGACTAAATAAATTAGAATCCTGGTTGAGGGAGGAGGATAAACCCCTAAGGGTCAGTGTTTTTCACCTGTTCCCTGCCCTCCCCACAACCCCACATGATTCTAACATTGCTGCCGTGGTTGAGAACCACTAGGTTATTAGGCAACATCTTTAATTCTACGCTGGTGGCTCAGTGGAAAGAATCTGCCTGCAATGCAGGAGATGTGGGAGATGCAGGTTTGATCTCTGGGTCAGAAAGATCCCCTGGAAGAAAAAATGACAACCCACTCCAGTATCCTGGAAAAATTCCATGTACAGAGGAGCCTGGCAGGCTACAGTCTATGGGGTTGCAAAGAGTCAGACAAAATTGAGTGACTCAGCACATTAATTCTACCAGAATGGTTAATCTCTGATGGCTAATGATGTTGAACGTCTTTCCATGTATTTATTTTCCATCTGTGTATACTCTTTGGTAAAATATCTGTTTGTATTTTTTGCCCATTTTCTAATTCCGTTTTTTGTTTTAAACTGCTAAATTTTGAGAGTTCTCTTTGTATGTTCTAGATATGAGGCCTTTGTTGGACATGTGGTGTGCAAATATTTTCTCCATAGAGCTTGTTTTTTCTTCTCTTACAGTGTCTCAAACAGCAAAAGAGTCTATTGTTGTTAAAGTCTGGTTCATCCACTTTCTTATCTTTTATGGATTATGCTTTGACTGTTAAGTCTCAGGACTCTTTGCCCCGCCCTAAATCCCAAAGATTTCTCCTATGTTTTTGAAAAAATTTTAAAATTCCCAAGTTTAATAAAATTCAGTTTTATGTTTTACGCTTAAGTTCATTATCTTTCTGGAGTCGATTTTTTTTTTTTTAATTTAAGCTCAAGACTTAGGTTGAGGTTCATCTTTTTTACTTCCAGATACCCCATGTTTCTAGCACAATTTGTCAAGAAGTTTATCATTCCCCCATTGACCATCAGTTGTTGCATCTTTATAAAAAATCAACTGGAGAACTTCCCTGTCGGTCCAGTGGTTAAGACGCCACCCTTTCAGTAGAAGGATGCAGGAGGCTCAGATTCGATCCCTGGTTAGGGAACTAAGCGGAGAAGGCAATGGCACCCCACTCCAGTACTCTTGCCTGGAAAATCCCATGGACGGAGGAGCCTGGTAGGTTGCAGTCCATGGGGTCGCTACGAGTCAGACACAACTGAGCGACTTCACTTTCACTTTTCACTTTCATGCATTGGAGGAGGAAATGGCAACCCACTCCAGTGTTCTTACCTGGAGAATCCCAGGGACGGGGGAGCCTGGTGGGCTGCCGTCTATGGGGTCGCACAGAGTCGGACACAACTGAGCAACTTGCACTAGGGAACTAAGACCCCACATGCTGCGTGGTCAAATAAGTAAATAGAAACAAACACACACACATGCACTTATAAATACATTACACAAAATAAATATATAAGCAATATTAAGAAAAAACCAGTTGGGCATATTTCTGTGAGCCTATTTCTGGGCTCTCTGCTCTATTCCACTGATCTATGTGTTTATCTCTATACTGACACCACTGTCTTGATTACTGACCCTACACAGTAAGTCTTGAAACCACGTATACCGATTCCTTTTACTTTATTCTTCTTTTTCAAAATTATTTTTAGCTATTCTATTCTCTTTGCCTTTCCATATAAATTTTAGAATAATCTTGTCTATATCTACAAAAAAATCTTTCTGGGATTTTGATAGGAAAAAAGCAAGGCTTTTTTGGCACTCTGCAACGTCCTTTGGTTCCAGGACCTGCTGAGGATGGAATTTTGGCCCCATGACCCAGTTCCCATTTCGCTGTTGGTTGTTGTTGTTGTTATTTAAAAATGTCCTTTTCTCTGTTCTAAAGCTTCCTGCCTCCCAGACACATGTCAACATCAGGAGTGACACCGCTGTGCAGCTGGGAAGCCCATGAAGTTGATGACTCAGGATGATGGAAATAAACACACTTTGTAGCTGCCGGTGCCCCCAGTCACAGGCGGCTCTCACCGCCCCCCCCACCTCCACCCACTACCCCGCCTTCACCCTGTCCTATGTCTTCTTCCTTTTGTGCTTCTCCAGGATCCTTTCCTGTCCTCTCGTGCAGCCTGATGTATCCATCACTCTGGCTTCTGTCTGTATTAATGAATATCAGCTGTCTGGGAGAAGCTTTCCAACAGTTGTCTTGTTCAAAAAGAACCAGAGGAGGCATACAAGGAACAGAATATACAGACAGATCTGGAGACCCTGACCCAGAGACAGGATCTGGGGTCACTGAAGCATCACCTGGGAGGTCTCCAGCTTGGCCATCCTTCCTCTCCAAGGGGAGGTTGATAGGAACGTTATCTCCCATCCCTCTTCTGGATGCCTCTTCTCAGATCCAGAGAACACAGGGAGCCCCTCCCAGCTCCAACAGGCAGCGTGAGCCTCCACGAGACCCCGCAGGCAGATGGCTGCAGAGAGGCCATGCAGTGGGGGTTGTGTGTTCTGTCTCCAGCACAACATTTGGGTTGATTCTGGGAAAAGATCTAAACAAGTCTCCCAAAGAACAAAGACTTGCAGCTGCAGTGTCTTACCTACTGAGAGGCACACCAGCTGGATCTTGCCTCTGAGCCTGTGTGACTGCTTCCCACTTGCGTTTCTCGGGCTTGGGAGCTCTGGTGGGGAGTGTGTTGGGCTGTGAGGAACCCATCTATGGTGCCCTTCCATTTGGCCACGTGACCTTGGGCCAATCACTTTTGTCTTTGTGGGTAAAATAAATGGGGTAGGGGTACCTATTCTACAATTGTTTATTAAATGATATGAAAGAATTATTTAAAATTTGGGAGGATGTGATCATGGCATCATGAAAATAATGTTATCTGGGAACTGATTTAGAATACTCTAATAGAAAAGAAACAGGAAGGAAGTAAAGACAAATGAAACAGGATTGGCAAAGTGTTGATAATTGTTGAAGGAGGGGTCAGGGTTTGGGGTGGCTGTTACAGTCTACTTTCTGCTTTTGTGTTTGAAATGTTCTATAATCAAAAATTAAGAGTCATAGCATTTCACATTCCAGTAGCACCAGTAAGATGGTGGCTAGAAATACCCTTTGGGAACGGAGTCTTGCTATGGAAGAGCTCCTCTCCACATTGCTTTCCTCTAACAGAATAAGCGGGTGAGGGCACCCCACTCTCACTGGCTGCACTTGGCTGTGAGAGCTGCTACACGGCTAGGCAGTGAACCGAGAGAGAGACCCGCGCTCCCCACCCCCGCCACCAGCTCTCCAAGCAGAAGGAAGGTCCGCAGCCTCTTCAAGGGCAGAAGATGGACTCTCCTGAGAAGGCTGGTTCCGGTGGCCTCTCTCTGTCACGTGTGGTGGGTTGTCCACCACAGGTTCATGGCTGCCTGCCACTTCCTCTTGGATCTTGTGCCTCCTGGCCTTGGGGGAGACTTTCCAGTTTCCTCCTCTCCTGTGTTCTGCTTGCTCTGGTCCTCAGATTCAAGAGAGGTTGAGGAGACCGACAAGGAAGATACTCGGATGCAGAGAGTTGGGTCAGGTCAATGGCAGGGGTCAAGGCCAGGTCACCTGCATGGGGCAGAGGTCCCCAGACTGCCATCAGGCAATGAGCAGGTTGGTCCGTGTCACCGGTCCTGAGCTCTGGACCTGCTGGGTGCTATTTCAACAAAGATGACAGAGATGAATCCTCTGTTCCAAGGAACTCTGGTTCCTTGTCTGGTAATGGAGAAAGTTAGACAAACAGATGGTTACAGAACAAATTACATTCCAGGCATAGACATTTGGAGACAGAATAAACAGGGTTTTAGACAAGATGCTCTAATATGGCATCTGGGTGTTTGGATGGTGGGCAGGGGCGGGGGCAGCTGTGTTAGTAACCAGGGCAGCTTAGTAGAAACGTTGATTCCTGAACTCATTGTTGAAAGATCAGCAAGTGGTGGGAAGAAGGAATTACATCAAACATGCGTCACAGCTCAGATGTGAGGGGCACCTCAACAGCGAGACACAGTTCCTCCTCCCACCTTTCTGCAGCCCTCCTTGTTGAAGAGTTCTGCAACCAAACCCCAGATCCCCACTTCTGACAAGGGCCCTAACTCATCTGCTTCATACATGAGACTTATAACAAGAGGTTGTTAGCAAGTGACTGGTGGTTGCAGAACCACAAAAGGGCTCAGGTAGGTTTCCAGAAAGAAGAACCAGTGAATTTTTTTTTCATGCTGGTCAGGACAGAACTAGGTGGCCCTTGGACCATACCATCCATCCAGGCTGAAGGCTATTTTTAGACATTGTAGGCTCTTTGTGTTACTCCCTTGCACTAACAGGAAACCCTGTTTGTGTTCTGGATCCAAGTTAGTGCCCGTCACTCCTATTTCCTGTGTTTATTTTGGATGATGGAGACTTGTTATAATTATCTTTCTTTTAGTGTAGAGTCTGTTAACTTATCCACATCAGTAATGTTTGTTCATTATTGATAAGCTTGGTAAAAGACAAATAGAACAGAATTATTAAAAATACAAGCAGTTAATACCAAAGGATAGTCATTCTCTAAAGAGCCACAAGCATTTTGAACTTGCTTGTGGTCAAGCTTGGGGACACAGCATGCTCACATGTAGATATCTCTACTTCCTGTTCCCGAGAGGTCTATCCTTGGATTTCCTTTCTTTCTATCTATGCCCAACCAGAGTGGTCTCATCTACTCTTCCACCTTCATCTCTGTCAGTGTCTCCCAGTGCTAGGACCTTAGCTTTCCCCTTGCTCCTGAGTTCCATACCTGTCTGTCCAACCCATATTGGACATCTCCACTCAGATGTTCCATGGGCACCCTAAACTTGTATTTACCAGCTCAAACTTGCTCCATCTCCTATGCTGTCCAGTACCAGCTACTCGGCCCCAGTGGTAGAACCTTGGGAATCATGCTGGGCCACCCCCAGCTGCAGCTGACTCCCCTCTCCACCACCTTCCATTTCTTCTCTGTCCACACACTTCAGAAAGGGGCAACTTCCCCCTAGGCCATTGGTATCTCTTACATCCACTTTCTGCCACTCTTCTCTCACCTCTTGATCCAGCATGGCCACTGCTTCCAAACAATTCCTTAAAAAAAAAATCTCTATCACCCCTCTGCTTTAAATACACCCATTGGCTTTCCACTGCTTCAGGACACATCCAAATTCTTGACCCAGGTACAAGGGCTTTCACACTCAGGCCCCAGTCCCCCTTGACCTCTTGTCCATGAGGCGAACAGCTCTGCTCTTCCTGACCCTCTGTTCCTTTTTTGATTCCTCTCCCTGAGTCCTCTTAGTCTTCCTCTCAGTTTTATCATTATAAGAAAAAATTACATTAGACAGTTCCCAGGACTCCTGCCTATTTCATTCTTTCATGTGTTCTTCAGTTCAACAGACATTTCCTGAGCATCTCCTGGGTGGCAGGCATAGTTCTAGGTAGCAGGGATACCGCAGATAGCAGGAATGAAAACCCCTGCCCCGTGGAGGGCAAAGACAAAGAACAAGCAGAAAGAGCAGCAAGCAATGGGCTGTGATGAGCTCTGTGTAGACAGATGAAGCAAAGGAGACAGAGAATGAAGGAGACGAGGACACGTGGTTGTTTCTCCCCCTTTCACAGTGCAGGGGCAGGTGGGATTTTCCTATCTGTACTAGTTTCCTGGGTTAAGGGAGAAGAGGAACAACAAGCAGCAGAAACAGCTAGTGGAGCATTGGCACGGGGCTCTGGTGAGGCTCTGTGTTTTGCCTCCTTCAGGTTCACCGGCATCTGTTACACCATCAGCCCCTTTGGGAGGCAGTTAGAAAACAGGGTTTGTGGTGGTCAGAAGCTGATTTATTATTTTTTTACCTTGTGTCCACGCCATGTGACACATAGGATCTCAGCTCTGAGACCAGGGATCAAACCCACACCCCCAGCAGTGGAAGCCTGGAACTCTCAGAGAAATCCTAGAAGCTGACTTTTTAATCGCGTCAATTTGTACTCCAAACAGGGGTAAAATGTCTTACATAACCATGGCTAATTGAGAACAATAATTTATTGAGCCTAGTGCTGTGTTGTATATATATGATCTTTTTAAATCTTCACAACAGACTTACAAGATAGGTCTTATTATTCCCAGTTGCTGTTGCTGCTGCTGCTGCTAAATCGCTTCAGTCGTGTCCGACTCTGTGCGACCCCAGAGATGGCAGCCCATCAGGCTCCCCCATCCCTGGGATTCTCCAGGCAAGAACACTGGAGTGGGTTGCCATTTCCTTCTCCAATGCAAGATGAGAAAAAAACCCTGCTCAGGTAAGAGTCCATGCTATCACTCCCAGCAATGAATGCGCAAGCATCAAGGGATCAACATGACTGTTAATATACAGACGGGCTACACGTGGAGAGTGTCTTTAAAGGAAGCATTTACACTTCTAAGCATTTGTTGACTTCATATTCTTAAAATGAAATTGAGATGCTTCTACACCACCTATGTCCAGCTTAAAACAGTTCATAGAAGTGTTTATAAGAATCCCGCTTTTTTTCTGAATTCTTATTTATTTAATTGGTGACTTTTCCACTTTTTTGAAGTATTTGTTTGCTTAAAGATTTTAAAGTTTTTTTTTAAATTTCTAATGTAAACATGGTTAAACAAAGTGTAAGACTCTGAAGAACTGTTAACACTTATGAAATAGGAGAGGCGCTCTAAGAAGAGCCCCAAAGCAGTAGAGGACACTGAAGAATGAGAAGAAGCATCAGGAATAGGCAAGAAAAAATGGGGTAGGACTCATCACAGACAAGTTCCAGGCGTAAACATCCTAGGCAATGATTGAATTATGGTACAAGACAGTTATAGGTGGGGATGAAGCTTGTGTGCCATGCATTATCATGTGTAGTTATGAAATGATTTAATATCCTCTAAAAAACATCACCAGCCAGGAAAAGCCCTGGCGTGGGGAATATGGGTTCTAAATATGAGTCTGCAGCATGAAACCCTAAGAACAGAGATGAACAAGTTGCAAACATTACCTCGAGGTCATTGTGATGGGAAGGTTTTACCCAAGCCTGCTTTGGGAATACCCACAAGAGGGCTTTATGCACCAAGAAACAAAAGCTACAACAATCATAATATAGCCAATATTTTATTAATATTGTAATCCTCAATGGAGTCTAGCCTTTAAAAAGTGAATCACTATGTTGTACACCTGTAACTTATATAATATTGTATATCAACTATACATCAATAAAATAAAATAAATGAGTAATCATGCTCAAGTTCCCCAGCACTAGTTTCACATCAAAGACATCGTTATGGTCCTTGGGTTTATTCTCTTTTTTCTTTTTCAATTTTTATGTTATATTGGAGTATAGTTGGTTTACAGTGTTGTGTTAGTTTCAGGGGTACAGCAAATCATTCATTTATATATATACATATATATATATATATATATATATATGTATGTGTTTTTCAGGTTCTTTTTCCATATAGGTTATTATAGATTATTGTGTAGTGTTCTCTCTGCTATACAATAGGTCCTTGTTGTTTATCTATTTAATATTTAGTTGTATGTGTATATTAATCTCAAACCTGTAATTGATCCCTCCCCCCCACCACACACACATCTTTCCCCTTTGGTAACCATAGGTTTGTTTTCTAAGTCTATGAGTCTGCTTCTGTTTTGTAAAGAAGTATCTTTGTATCATCTTTTAGGCATATAAGTGATATCATATGATATTTGTCTTTCTTGTCTAACTTACTTCACTTAATATGATCATCTGTAGGGCTATCAATGTTACTGCAAATGGCATTATTTCATTCTTTTTATGGCTGAGTAATATTCTATTGTATACATGTACCAGACCTTCTTTATGTATTCCTCTGTCAGTGGACATTTAGGTTGCTTCCATATCTTGGCTATTGTAAATAGTGCTGCTATGAAGATTAGGATGCATATATCTTTTCAAAGTATGGTTTTCTCTGGATGTATGCTCAGGAGTAGGATTGCAAGAT
The DNA here is from genome assembly GCF_023091745.1 of Budorcas taxicolor. Lineage (NCBI taxonomy): Eukaryota > Metazoa > Chordata > Mammalia > Artiodactyla > Bovidae > Budorcas > Budorcas taxicolor. The sequence goes on along the minus strand of NC_068922.1, from coordinate 34,585,190 downwards.
CGGATGGTAACTCTATTTTTAGTTTTTTAGGGAACCTCCATACTGCTCTCCATAGTGGCTGCACCAAATTCCATTCCTGCCGATAGCATAAGAAGATTCCTTTTTTCCACATCCTCTCTAGCATTTGTTATCTGTGGACTTTCTGACGATGGCCACTATGTTGTGAGGTGGCACCTCATCATATTTTTGATTTGCATTTCTCTAATAATTGATGATGCTGAGTATATTTGTGTGTGTGTGTTGGCCATCTGTATGTATGTTCTTTCAATGTTTCATCCGAGAAAGGGTGGCTTTATTGTGCTTGCAATAAAATGTGCATATGTGCCCAGTCACTTCAGTCGTGTTCAGCTCTTTGCAAGCCCATGAACTGCAGCCCATCAGGCTCCTCTGTCCATGGAATTTTCCAGGCAAGAATACTGGAGTGGGTTGCCATGCCCCCCTCCAGGGGATCTTCCTGAGGGATCGAACCCACATCTCCTACATTTCCTGTATTGCAAGCAGGTTCTTTAACCACCGAGCCACTGTGGAAGCCCTGCAATGAAATACATGAATGTAAATTACGTGCATTAACACTTCATCAATACCTGCTTGTCCACCCTCCACTCATGTAGAGTGGCCAGAATTTTCTGTCTTCCTTTGACCAGGATGCCTTGAATGTTACGGTGACATCTGTGGGACTGAAGTCAGGAGTCCTGTGCTACTGAGTCTATTTTCAGTGTGTCTGCCTTGTCCCATCCTAGTTAAATTTAGTCATCTTAATTGAATCGTCTCTCACCTCCACCATTCAGATAACTGGCAAGATCAGTTCACTTCTAAACGTTTTTAACTTTTTTTTTTGGTAGGAATATTCCTGTTACAGAAAAAAAACCCACAAATTTTCCAACCTCTAAGCTTTATCATTTTCACTACCTACACAGTCTTTTTTTTTTTTTGAGTTTAATTTTGCAAAGAAGAAAGCATCCTAGATGAAAGCATTCAAAGTGATTTAAATTAAAGCATTAACTTTACAGAGAATGGGATTTTGTGTTAGCACTACTAAACATTTTTTAAAATCTGAAAGCACCGTAATACCAGGAGGTGTTTGCTGAGTCATCTCAGCCTGAGGGTTGACAAGGCAGCACAATGACCCATAGCCCATCTTGTGGGTGCCCTGATTATACCTCCCTTGTAGTGCAAATGCTGCACCTCCACTTGTCAGCATCTGTATCTCTGCCTGAGAGTTTATCCAACAGCTGGAGACCATTCTGTCCTCCCACAAAGCAGGCTGGGAATTCTGGAAACATAAGAACCCTGGGAGCATCTCTCAACAGAACACTGACAGAAGCTGGTGTATAAATATCCCAGCTCCCTTGCCCCTTGGAAACAATATAATATATATAAGCTTCCCAGGTGGCATAGTGGTAAAGAATCTGCCTGCAATGCAGGAGACGCAAGAGACATGGGTTCAACTGCTGGGTTGGGAAGATTCCCTGAACTAGGAAATGACAACCCACTCCAGTATTCTTGCCTGGAAAATTCCATGGACAGAGGAGCCTGGGGGGTTATAGTCCATGGGAACGCAAAGAGTCGGACATGACTTAGCGACTGAGAATGCACAACTGTAGTTGGAAAGCACTTGAAGCACTTTAAAGAAAATTTACAGCAATTCTGATTTTTAAAAGTCTGGATTGTGTTAGTCAGGTGTCACCCAAAGGTTCAGATCCAGTCCAGTTTGTCAGTTGACTGTTGACAGATGTCAGGACATTTGCTGATTCAACAGGGATTCATTTGGGAGCTTTGGTTTCTGATGTAAAGTGAGACACGGGATGATGAAATTTATGGTGAGAACCTCATTGTTGTCATGAGGTTGTAATGAATTAAATAGCATTTTAAAAATATAAAATGAAGGCTTCCCTGTTGGTCTAGTGGTTAAGAGTCCACCTTGCAATGCAAGAGACATGAGTTCAGTCCCTGCCTGTGGGTCCTGGAGCCCACACTCCATGACAAGAGAAGCCACTACAATGAAAAGTCAGCATACCACAACTCCAGAGTGGCCCCCACTTGCCACAACAAGAGAAAGCTGGTGCGGAACCATGAAGACCCAGCACGGCAAAAAATAAGTAAATAAAAATATTTTAATTAAAAAAAAAATAAAATGATTTACCTATATATCATCATCATGAAATACGTGACACAATTGTTTTCTGATGCAGAGTAAATCTTTTAAATTTTATTATAAAGTATCAGCAACATAAGAAGGTATCAGAAATGTAAGGCAAGGAACACATTTGATCATGATCATCCCTCTTTTGATCTTTTAGACACTATTTTACTTTTTTATTTTTACACCATTCTGATTGCAGGTGCTAACACCTTAACCCCCTTCATCTATCTGGTTATTCTGTTCATCAAGGGCCTCCTGCCCAGGCATCTTCATTATCCAATCATGTCCTTCCTGTTTGGAATTAAAGTGCATTTCATTTCATGAGATTATGTTAATAGCAGATGCTAGACTTTTATTAATATTTGTTCCCTTAATGAAAACTAAAAGTTGCCATTCTTTTACATGTTGTTGTTCTTGTTCAGTCACTAAGTCGTGACCGACTCTTTGAGACCCCAGGGACTGCAGCACACCTCATTTCCCTGTCCTTCACTGTCTCCCAGAGTGTGCTCAGATTCGTGTCCTTTAACATGGTGATGCTATCCAACCATTTCATCCTCTGCCTCCGCCTTCTCTTTCTGCCCTCAATCTTTCCCAGCATCAGTCTTTTCCAATGAGTTGGCTCTTCATATCAGGTGGCCAAAGTACTGGAACTTCAGCATCAGTCCTCCCAACGAATATTCAGAGTTGATTTCCTTTAGGATTGACTGGTTTGATCTCCTTGCTGTCCAAGGGACTCTGAAGAGTCTTCTCCAGCACCACAATTCAAAACCATCAATTCTTAGGCACTCAGGCTTCCTTATGCTCCGACTCTCACACCTGTACATGACTATTGGAAAAAACATACCTTTGACTCTATGGGCCTTTGTTGGAAAAGTGATATATCTCTTCTTTTTAACATGTTGTCTGGGTTTGTCATTGCTTTCCTTCCAAGGAACAAGCACCTTTTCGTTTCCTGGCTGCAGTCACTGACCACAGTGATTTTGGAGCCCAGGAAAATAAAGTCTGTCACTGCTTCCACCTTCCCCCTTCTATTTGCCATTCTGTTCCATACTCTACTTGTAAATGTCCAGTTTTCCCAGTGCCACTTATTAAGGAGACTGTCATTTCTCCACTGTATATTCTTGCCTCCTTTGTTGTAGATTAATTGACCATAGATGTGTGGGTTTATTTCTGGGCTTTCTCTACTGTTCCATTAATCTATGAGTCTATTTTTGTGCCAGCTCCATACTCTAGCTTTGAGGTATTGTCTGAAGTCACGGAGCCCGATTCCTCTAGCTCTGTTTTGTTTTGTTTTGTTTTGTTTCTCAAGATTGCTGTGGCCTGTCCTCTCATGTCTTTCTTTCTTTTTAACAAATATTTTATTGGGTGTTAACAACTAGGCATCATAGGTCTGGCTTTCTTCTTCAATTGGTGTCTCGGATATTCACTGCTGTCAACCTGTTTGGCTGTCCATACCCGGCTGAGTTTCATTAGTTTTGTGATAAGCGAGCTTCCAACAGCTGGTTAGAGATTTATCTTCTGGTGAGAGACAAGGTGTGCATGCCTGCCACTCAGAATGATGTGTTGCCACTCATCAAGGAAGATGTCTACCTTCAAGGTTCAATGATTTGAATGATTCGGCTGAAAGGCCTTCTTACCCTAAAGCTTGCTCTACTGCCTGTGCCTCCCAGAGAAGAGCTGTTAGAGAGTTCTTCCCTCGGGTTAGATTATTCTGGCTTGTGGAGTCCAAGCATAAGATACAAGAGCAACATAGTGTTCAATTATATCTTAAAAATTTGAATACCTTATACTCTGAGCAGTCCCATGCCATGAATAAATAGCACCTGCTGTCTAACTCTTACACAGCCCTATTTTCTGCATGGTGATGTAGAAAGCTAGCCTTGTTGTCCAATCCACTGAGGGTGGATGGAGAGTGCGTTCTATAAAGGGAAATAGGCCTCCCTCATAGGATGGTGGCCTTCAGAGCCCTGGGGCCTGGAGAGGCTGCTGACCCCTCAGAGGTGTCCTCTTGGTCTGGCCTTCAGGGCTGGGCCTCCCACAGTGAGATAGCTCTCTACTGAAGAACAGAAGCTGTGGTACTTACATGCAATGAAATACTACTCAGCCATAAAAAAAAAACACATTTCAATCAGTTCTAATGAGGTAGATGAACCTAGAGCCTATTGCACAGAGTCAAGTAAGTCAGAAAGAGAAAAACAAATGTCATATATTAACACACGTATATGGAATCTAGCAGGATGGTACTGATGAATCTGTTTGCAGAGCAGCAGTGGAGACGTAGACAAAGAGAACAAATTTATGGACAAGGGTGGGCGAGAAGAGGAAAAGGGTGTGGGATGTATAGAGAGAGCAACATGGAAACATATACGCTGCTGCTGCTGCTGCTAAGTCGCTTCAGTCGTGTCCAACTCTGTGCGACCCCATAGGCAGCAGCCCACCAGGCTCCTCTGTCCCTGGGATTCTCCAGGCAAGAATACTGGAGTGTGTTGCCACTTCCTTCATATACATTATCATATGTAAGATAGATAGCCAATGGGAATTTGCTATGTGATTCTGGGAACTCAAACCAGGGCTCTGTAACAACCTAGACAGGTGGGAGGTGGGGGGAAGATTCAAGAGGGAGGGGACAAATATACACCTATAGCTAATTCATGTTGATGTATGACAGAAATCAAACCAATATTATAAACCAATCATCAATCAATCAATTAAAAATAACTAAATATACATGTTAAAAAAAAAAGAACAGACGTGGCATCAAGGTCCTTCTCTCTTCCCAAAGGAAGATGCTTGCCCAGGCTTTGGCTGAGTCATCCTACAAAAGCTGCCAAAAATAGCTGCCAGCCCCTAAATCCACAAATTCTCCTTTCCCCCTCTACTTCTCATTTTGTAAGTTTTCAAACCTAGAGAAAAGTTGGGAAAAAATAGTACAACGAACATGCATGCTCCCTCCACCTAGATTCGACTTGGAGGAGCTTTCCTGGGAGCACTCTCATCTAGATTTAGTGGGTGTGTATTAGTCGCTCAGTCGTGTCCAGCTTTTTGCAACCCCATGGACTGAAGCCCGCCAGGCTCCTCTGTCCATGGAATTCTCCAGGCAAGAATACTGGAGTGGGTTGCCATTCCCTTCTCCAGGGGATCATCCCAACCCAGGGATCAAACCCGGGTTTTTGCATTGCAAGCAGATTCTTTACCAGCTGAGCTACCTGGGAATTTAACAGTTCCCTTATTTGCCACATTTACTCTCTCACTCTTTTATTTTATTTTTAGTATGTTTAGACTTATTGCTTTATTCTTAAATTTGGTTATCAGCTTTAAATTATTGCCATCATTAGCCTTCTCCCTAAAAGCATGTGCTTTATATGTACCTCGATGTCTCTGTCCTTTTTTTTTTTTTGGCCATGACATGCAACATGCAGAATCTTAGTTCCCTGACAAGGGACTGAACCTGTGCCCCCTGCGGTGGAAGCATAGAGTCTCAACCACTGGACCACCAGGGAAGTCCCTCTCTCACTGTGTTTCCTACCTGGGAAATTATCTATGTGCATCATAATGCTTTACTCCTAATTATTCATAATTTTCAGACATCCCCTGAGAATAAGCATATTCTCCTGGTAACCACAAGGCCACATTCATGCCCAGAAAAATTATCAGTAATTCTATAGTGCCACCTGAGAACCAGCCCAATACTTCAGTATCTCCAATTGTCTCTAAATGTCTTTTATGATTGTTCTCCTTTACTTTTCTGAACAAGGATCTAATTAAGGTTGTACCTTGCTTTGGGGTTCTGTGTCTCTTTTCTTCTAAGCCAGTCTCTCATTTTTCCCTTGTAATGTTGATTTTGAAGATTCCAGGCCAGTTTTCCTGCAGCATGTTTCACCTTCAGAAAAGAACCAGTGTGTTCAACTCAGAGTAGTTTAACTTCATTGTCCCCTCTGTTTCCTGTGAATTGTAAATTAAGTCTAAGGCATCGGCACTCCTTAACCTTCAATGGTATTGAACCTGTTCTCTCTGTAAAAATAGCCTCCCTCAGTCACGTTCCCAGATTTGCGTAACTCTTTTGAATTTATGATTTGTTATTTAACCAGCACACGCCTGGTAGTTATCTCTTTGTCAATCACTGCCTCTGGGAGCGGGTTAACTCTGCACCAGATGGAAGGTATTCCAGCAGAAATAACCAGTCTTGTGGCTGAGGGACACACAGATTGCTGTTTAGCATCCTTGATCTTTGCCTGCCCCTCCTCTCGCCCCCTCCTCTTGGCATGAATGCAATTAACATCTGGGGTATGCAAGCAAAGAGAAAGGTTAAATCCTAGAGAAAGTTCTTTCCAACTGTTAATCTCTTTCAACCTGGTCCTGACTGTGAGCAGGGCATTTTCCCCCTACTCAGTTCCCACATCTGGACACTGTCTCCTCCCAGCCCCTGCAGGAGCATAGCTGTCTTGAGTCCACAACCGCGCTTGCTGGGAGATGTAGGGGAAACGGCAGCTGTGTGCAAAATGCAGAACTCTGCGACACCGCCCAGCTGAGCCCGACAGCCCTCCCTCATGATCCTGCTGCTGACAGTTTGAGTCTTCACATGAAGAGTAGGCAAGGCAATAAACCAGAGGAAGTAGGTCCAGAAAAGGAGAGAGAAGAGAAATGATTTCTGATAAATCCTGGACTTACTAGTTCACTGCTACTCAAATCTGAAAATGGAATATAGGCTTTTCATTTCAGGAGAGTCTGGGTCTCACAGGCTAGTTGCAATAACAACAGCCAGCAATTATGGAAGTGGTGCTTTAGGCCAAGCACTCTTCTCATTTAAAGCCCATGATGGGCTTCTGTAAATAAATCTGAGGCACAGAGAAGTTAAGTAGTTTCCTCTAGGCCACACAGTAATTAATGGGAGGAGTTGAGATCCAAACCCCAGCACAGGGGATTCATGACCTCAGTGTCAACCACTGTGTGCCCAGCGACTTTTCCATGTGGCCCAAGAAAAGCATCTGGAAGGAAGAGGCGGCCCCTCGGCTGCTCTGGGTCCAGAATCCGCCCAGGACCGAGGACGCACCTATTCTCTGCCTGACCTGATGGGCCACGTTCAAACTGTCCAGCTACAGCTGGAAGCATGTGGGCAAACAAGTTGGTTGTGCAGCAATCCCTGTCACAAAGGCAGAAGGCGTGGCCTCCAAAGATGACCAAGGGAGGTGGGGAGCAGCTGGGGATCTGTGTGCAGATGGACAGACGCCCTTCCTGGATCTGCTCTGCCCATACCTGCGGTGACACCCAATAGGGTCACTACAGGGCAGGTGCGGTGAGATCAAGAAGACCAGCCGAGGTAATCCATGCCTAACGTGTGAAACTCTACAGCTGCCCCACTGCCAGCTCCCCAAAAGTGGAAACAAAGGGCTGCTTTAGGAGTGAGTTCATCCAACAAGCCTGGTCTGCTCAGGTGCCCAGACAGGTCAGCGCCAGACTGCAGAGCGGTCCAGCCATCAACAACAGTGTGATCAGCGGCCTTGCAGGTAGGCCGGAAAACTACAGAGTTGGAATCATGTCTGGAGGTCGGCATCAGTGTTTCTTCATCAACACACTCATTTATAAATAAACCATCTCCAACTGTACTTTTATTGGATTTTCTCAAAAGCTACCTGCTTCTTGAAAATATCTGGAAAGCAGACATTATTAGGCCAAGGGACACAAAACATTGCTGGTCTGAAGTCGCTCTTTCTGCAGTTGTAAATACCCTCACATCTTTTGCCATCTTTTTGCTAAATGATTGAAATGGAGACACTTATGGGAGAACTGCAAATTGAAACCAAAAAAGACACCTTTTTTTTTTTTTTGCTGTTGTTCCATATGTGTTGGCAAAGATTCAAAAGTTTTATAAAACCTAGGATAGGTGAGGGTTAGGGAAGTTCCCTTCATTGATTGATGGTCAAATATAAGGATCTCTATGGAGGCCATGGTAATATTTGTAAAAATATTTTATGTACAAACCCTTGAATTGGCAAGTCTGCTTTTAGGAATTTACCCTACAGACATATTGGGGCAGGTGTACAAAAATATATGAATAAAGAATATTCACTGCAATATTGTAATATTTTTAAAAATCTGAAAATATTAATAACAAATATCCATGAATAGGCGACTGGTATATAAAGTACATCTACAGAAAGAATGTTATTGTTGTTTAGTCACTGTTGTGTCTGACTCTTTTGCAACCCCATGGACTGTAGCCTGCCAAGTTCCTCTCTCCATGGGTTTTCCCAAGCAAGAATACTGGAGTGGGTTACTGTTCCCTTCTCCAGGGGATCTTCCCAACCCAGGGATCAAATCTGCAGCTCCTGCATTGGCAGGCGGGTTCTTTACCACCGAGTCACTAGGGAAGCACATAGAAAGAATACTATGTAGCTATTAAAAATAATAAATTAAATCTGTATATGTTGAAAGAAGCATGTCAATATATATATAATTATATAATCAGTAATCTTTCAAAAAGCATGTCATAATATTGTATACAAATATTAAAATGTATTTTTCCAATGTGTATGAATGGAAAACTCTGGACGGCTATATAAGAAATTGTTCATAATGTTTATCTTTAGACATAAGAGGAAAACTTTCATTTTCATCTTTTAAATCCTTCTCGTCTGTTTGAAGTTTTTTAGTGAGGACGTGCTGCATTTATCTTTTTGTTCTTTTTAATTTATATGTAATTGTTACAGCTTTTTAAAGCAGGTGACTGGAGCACCATTTATCGTTTTACAAACTGGCTTCTGTTTTTTAGAACTAGTGACGCTGAAAATTCCTGGATCATTTGGAATTTTCGTGCTTCTCTTTTCTACAGAACATGTAAGTCACAAATGCCTCCCAAGGCTGAAAAAAAAGGAAAGAAACATAAACCATGTTATCCAAAAGGACCCGCTTTCCTATCATCCCTTTCTTATAATTTTCATGGAATTTCCGCGTGTTGAGTGAACCTGAGTCAGTGGCGGTGGAGGTCTGGGCTGGGAGCTCTCCCTGTTCCCTTCCTCTGACTGAGACTCAGAGAAGAGGCCTCCCTCATTCCCAAAGGGTCAGCCGTGCTTCCAGGGGACCTGCACGCTGCCAGCCTGCAGAAGAACAGGTTCACAGCGGACTCGGTTTGATGTAGCAGAGGCTGGGCGTTCTCTCGGTTTCCCTTTGTGAGTCAGCATTCGCCCTCTGGCGTGGCCTGGATCCACAGGACTCCGTACGGGATGTGACAGTGAGATTCTGACACACTGGAGAAGTCTGTGCTACGGTTTCTTCAAAATCAACTTTGTCAGGAGAAAACATCTGTATAGTAAACTTTGCATTTCAAAAATTGTTCTCCACAAACTACTATACATAAAATCGATAAATAAGGTCCTACTGTGTAGCGCAGGGAACTATATTCAATATCCTGTAATAAACCATAATGGAAAATAATGTGGAAAAGAATATGTACATATATGGGTATATATAACTGAATCACACACAAAAAATTGTTCCCTGGTTAACTAGTGTCTACATCAGTGTGATAACTATCATTTTGCCATATATACAGATATTAAACCATTATGTTGTAACCTGAGACTAGTATGTTAGATGTCAGTTATATCTTTTTGTCAGCATTGAATTTTATTCAAAGTATTTATGACCAATTCTTTTCTTTTCTTTTTTAAACTTTCTATTTTGTATTGGAGTATAGCCTCATGCGAAGAGTTGACTCATTGGAAAAGACTCTGATGCTGGGAGGGATTGGGGGCAGGAGGAGAAGGGGACGACAGAGGATGAGATGGCTGGATGGCATCACTGACTCGATGGACATGAGTTTGAGTGAACTCCGGGAGCTGGTGATGGACAGGAAGGCCTGGCGTGCTGCGATTCATGGGGTCGCAAAGAGTCGGACACGACTGAGCGACTGAACTGAACTGAACTGATAGCCAATTAACAATGTTGTGGTAGTTTCAGGTGGATAGCAAATGGACTCAGCCATACATATACATATATCCATTCTCCCCCAAACTCCTCTCCCATCCTGGCTGCCACGTAACATTGAGTGGAATTCCATGTGCTATACAGTAGGTCCTTATTGATTATTCATTTTAAATAGAGCAGTGTGTACATATCCATCCCAAACTCCCTAACTATCCCTTCCCCACATCCTTCTTCCAGCAACCATAAATTCATTCTCTAAGTCTGTGAGTCTCTGTTTTGTGAGTAACTTCATTTGTATCTTTTCTTTTTGGATTCCACATTAAAGGAAAAAAGAAAATGAAACAAAAATGTCCTCTGGTTACCACTGAAAGTATTATATTTCTGAGATGGTGAAAAAAGAATGTTGTCTTTTCAGAGGATTTAAAATAATAGTAACAAGTGGTAAGTGTTCTATAGTACTTGCATAAATAATATTTCCCAGGTGATTTTCCAATTCAAGAGCAGAGACATTTGGTAAAGTGAGATGGTGTCGCCAGTGTTTCCCAGCCAGGAAGAAGCTTGCGTGCCTTTGGAAAAGCTCCTCTTCTGGTTCCAACAACTTTCCTATTCACTTTCCACTCTGCCCACCTCCACTCCCAACCCCACTCCCACCCCCAACTGTGGAGTGAATGCTGGGGAATCAGAATTGATGTGGGCTTAGGGAAGGTGGGTCCCCCATCTTGGAATTCCTTCCCCTCCATGACCCTCCAGCCTCATGTGAAAACCACTGACAGAATAACCCACTGTAGGGCTTGGTGTCCTGTCCCCCACTCCCCCCACCCCTGCCAACCCCTCATTCAATATCAAAGAATATTTCTTTCCCCAGACACAGAGAGTCCAGACTACATTTCTAAGCTCACAGAGCTCTTTTTGACCCGTCTACCAACAGTAATAAAATCTTTTTTGTCCTGTTGGCCCAATAGGTGAGATGTGGATCTCAAATACCCCATCTGAAAGTCTTCTTTCTTAGATCATTTCTGGTGCCAGTCCGCAGAGGCGGGTTCCCCGGGGAGCTGACTCAGAGATGGACGTCAGCAGGTCAGCATGCAGAATGTTTATCAGGGAGTGATCTCAGATTCTCACTGAGGGTGCAGGGAGGGATAAAGCAGTTTTGAGTTTCTAAGGCACCGGTAGTATTCAACTTCTTAAGTTGAGTGATAGGTACTTGGGGGTTCATTTTATTAATATTCTTTATATATTCATTTTACATATGCTATTTCAAATGAATGTTATCGTTTACAATTTTAAAGCTTTTTGTTGTTGTTGTTCTTAAGAGTGATGGACCACACAGCCTGATAAAATGCTCTGACACTTGAATTCCTGGCATTTCTGGAATATTCCTTTAGGCCACCATTTATTCTCTGGACATTTTGACATCTTTATGTATCAAATGGGAATTGTTATAACATTTACTTCATATGTTCATGGTGAGGATTAAAGGAATTATGCCTGTAAAGTGGATTAAATAGTGTCTGTCTACAATTCACATTCACCTGGAACCTCAGCATGTTAACTTATTTGGAAATTCAGCCTTGAGAGATGTGATCAGTGACAATGAGGTCATACTAGGGTAGGGTGGGCCCTCAACCCATCTCCTCTTCCTTATAAGAGAAGGAGAGAACATACAGATATACACACTCAAGCAGGGAAGAAGGCCACGCGTCAGAGGCAGAAACCGGACTGAAGCAACCACAAGCCAAGGAACGCCAAGGACTGCCAACAAGCGCCAGAAGCTCAACAGGCAAGGCAGCGTTCTCCCCTAGAGCCCGCAGAAGGAGCATGGCGCTGCCAGCGCCTTGATCTTGGGCTTCCGACCTCCTGAACCAAAAGAGAATACATTTCTGTGGTTTCCAGCCACCCCTTTTCTGGTGCTTTGTTCAGGTAGCCACAGGAGATGGATCCATTATGTAAACGCTTAGGTGGGGACTTCCCTGGCGGTCCAGTGGGTAAGAATCTGCCTGCCAATGCAGAGGACATGAGTTCTATCCCTGGTCTGGGAGGATTCCACATGCCAGGAAGCAACTAAACCCAGGCACCACAACTACTGAGCCTGTGCTCCACAGCAAGAGAAGCCACCGCCGTGAGAAGCCCACTCACATCAACTAAAGGAGAGCCCTCACTTGCTGCAACTAGAGGAAGCCCATGCACGGCAATGAAGACCAAAATAAACAAAATTTTTAAATTGCTTAGCTGGTCCTTGGCACAGAGAAACCACTCACTGAAAATTAGCCATTAGGTACATTCAAACATCTGTGCCAGTGGTTTGACTTGGAACCTTCCCCTTGGCGGCATCAGCCTGCGGGGCACTTCACGAAGCACTTACCCACAGTTTACTTTTGTATGACTGTTGAGCGAGCGACTCTATTATTTCTGGGCTGCAAGCTCCAGGAGATAGAAACTAAGCCTTATGCAGCTTTTGTGTCTCTTATAGCACCGACCAGCACGATGATAAAATTTGAGTGCTTTCTGTGGGTTAGAAGCAGTGCTAGGTGTGGGAGTCACAGAAGATTAGCTGCCCTGTTGGATGGTTTCGTGGTGAGTGGATCAGACAGTGGAGTCCCCATGGGTCTCTGTGAGAAATGCGCCAACAGAGACAAGGGAAGACGGGAGTGAGGAGGGATCACACTCACTTTTCAGCTGAGGCTGAAGTGACACAAGGTAAGGTGGGTTTGGGGTTAAGCTAGGGCTGGATTTCCAGGAATCTGCAAAGACCACTTTGTGATGGCTTGGCAGGCAAAGCCAAGGAGTGTGAGTTCTATCCTTGGAGACAAGGGGCAATCCTGTGGCATCCTGAATGGGAGGGGGCTTTGGGGGACAATGGATACATGTATATGTGTGTCTGAGTCCTTCTGCTGTTCACCTGAAACCATCACAACGCTGTTTGTTAACTGGCTATACTCCAATACAAAATTAAAAGTTAAAAAAAAGAGGAGCAATCAAAACTGTATTCATTTTCAGGTTCTTTTCCATTTAGCTTATTACAGAAATACAAATGGTCATAAGAGACAACTGTGAGCAACTATATGCCAAAAAAATGGACAACTTGGAAGAAATGGACAGATTCTTAGAAAAGTATAACCTTCCAAAACTGAACCAGGAAGAAATAGAAAATTTGAACAGATCAATCACAAGCATAGAAATCGGAACTGGAATAAAAAATCTTCCAACAAACAAAAGCCCAGGACCAGATGGTTTCACAGCTTATAACAAAATTAAGCAGAGTTCCCTGTGCAATACAGTAGGTTCTTGTTGGTTATCTGTTTTATATATAGTAGTCCACACAGCTGATACTAGCACAACATTGTTAATCCACTCTACTCCAATATAAAATAAAAATTAAGGTAAATAAATAAGAGGAAGAAAAGTATATTCTCCTCTCAATAGGCTGGTTTTTGGACAAATGACCAACTGCCATTCCCTGGAGGAAGCCTTCATTGAAGTCTCAATATGACAGGTGTTGTGCTGGTGGTTGGTGGCTGCTGGCTCGTTGGGGGCCATTGCATCCTTTCCTGGGTCCTTGGGGTCCTCTGAACGGAGAAGGCGATGGCACCCCACTCCAGTACACTTGCCTGGCAAATCCCATGGATGGAGGAGCCTGGTAGGCTGCAGTCCATGGGGTTGCTAAGAGTCGGACACGACTGAGTGACTTCACTTTCACTTTTCACTTTCATGCACTGGAGAAGGAAATGGCAACCTGCTCCAGTGTTCTTGCCTGGAGAATCCCAGGGACGGTGGAGCCTGGTGGACTGCTGTCTATGGAGTCACACAGAGTCGGACACGACTGAAGTGACTTAGCAGCAGGGGTCCTCTGAAATCAGAAGGGAAGTCCTGAACCTCCTCATGTACCATAACACCGTGATGTTGAATTACAGAATCAGTGAAAGCAAAGGGGGTCATGTGGTCCATTTCTGTGAACTTTGAGAAGACTTGGGCCTTGTGTGAAAAGTTGGGTGGCTGAGCGTGAGCTGCTCCACGCGATGGGAGTCCTGGGAAGGTGTGGGAGGGAAAGATGGAGCTGATGGAATCGGGCAGCAGAGCTGGGAAGAGGAGGTGAGGTCCTCCAACAAGGGCTGGAATACAACTCCCAGCTCCTTCCGTGACTCAGCACATACAAAGGGTCTCCAGGGGGCCACAAGCACCAGCCAGGTTTCATGCGAAGCCTGTGGGCAGCTCTAAGGATCAGCATCTTCCAGAGGTGAGTGCATTTTGCAGACTGGGGTTTCCAGGGAATTCTGACTCTGTCTATATATAGCCTTCTTCCAACTTGGTATTTGTATAGCATAGTATCTCCTTTCTCTAAATGTTTTATTCTTTCAAATCAACTTGATTTTACTTTTAATTCAGTAAAACACACCTGCTTCAAAATGTGTATTCTGATGGGTTCTGACAAGTTTGTACACCCAGGTAACAACCAGTAAGTACAGTCAAGATAGAGATCGTGGGCTTTACCCCAGAAAATTCCCTTGTACTGCTTCTCACTCAATCCTTCCAGCTCCAGGCAACCGCTGATCTGCTTTCTGTCACTACAGATTAGATCTGTCTTTTCTGGAATTTTATATAAATGAAATCATACAGGACATATTCGTTGCCGTGTCAGGCTGTTTTTTCTCAGCATAAGGTTTCTGAGAACCGTCCATGTTACTGTGTAGAGTGTGCTCTTCTGCGTGTATGGTTGACCAGCATTTTATTGTGCGACTAGACTGCCATTTGTTGATCTGTTCACCTATGGATGAAATTAGCATTGTTTGCACTTTGAGGCTGTTACGAATTAGACTTCTCTGAAAATTTGTCTACACATCTTGCTGTGGACATATGTTTTCATTTCTCTTGGGTAAATATTAGGAATAGGATTTCTGGGTGGACCCTTTAAAATGTGTCTTTAGAAGAAACTGCCAAAGTGCTTTCCGGAGTGGTTGCAGAGTCTTGTTTTCCCACCGGCAGCGTATGAGTTCCATTGCTCTATGTCTTTGCCAACGCTGGCTGTGGACTTGGTGTGTTTCTTTAATTTTAGACATTCTAGTGCGTGTGGAGTGGTTTCTTGCGTGCTCTTCATTTGCATTTCTCTGTAAATACTGACATTTAGCATCTTCTCATGCGATAATTGGCAACTCTTATATTAAATCACTCTTCAAGTTTTTAAATCTTTTTTATTGAATTGTTTCTTATTATTAAGTTCTAAGAGTTCTTAAATATTTTGATATAAAGATTTTGTTTGTACTGTAAATACATGTATATGATTATATGACCAGCACACTGAAAAGACTATCATTTCCCCATTAAATTGCCTTTGCATCTTTGTCCAAAATTAATTGTGTATGTGTGGGTCTATTTATGGATTCTACTCTATTTCTTCCATCTGTGTGTCTTTTAACACACCAATACTACATTATCTTGATTTCTATAGCTTTATGGTAAATCTTGAAATTAGGTAGTACTGTCAGTTCTCTGTATCCCCCAATTTTACAAAATGCAGATTGAAAATATTCTTTAAAAAATAAATAAATCAACAACTCCAGAATGCTCCAAAAAGCAAAACTTGAATTTGCTGGGTGTAGGTAATTATTTACAAAAGGCTTTCTTGGTGGCTCAGTTGGTAAAGAATTGGCCTGCAATGCAGCAAACTGCCTGCAATGCAGGAGACATGGATTTGATCCATGGGTCAGGAAGATCCCCTGGAGAAGGAAATGGCAACCCACTCCAGTGTTCTTGCCAGGAAAATCCCAAGGACAGAGGAGCCTGGCAGGCTACAGTGCATGGCGTTGCAAAGAGTTGGACACGACTTAGCAACTAAACCACCACCACCATCAAGTGATTATTTACATAGCATTTACATCGTATTAGATGTTGTAAGTAGCATGTGCATGCATGCTAAGTCACTTTAGTTGTGTCCGACCCTTTGCGACCCTATGGACTATAGCCCGCCAGGCTCCTTTGACCGTGAGATTTTCCAGGCACGAATAATGAAGTGGGTTGCCATGCCCTTCTCCAGGGGATCTTCCTGACCCAGGGATTGAACTGGGCTCCCGGCTCCTGCGGCTCCTGCATTGCAGGCAAATTCTTTACTGCTGAACACAGAGAGGAGTTGAGGTATATGGGAAGATGTGCACAGATTATATGCATTATATGCATAGATTATACCACTTTATACAAGGGACTTGAGCCTTCATGGATTTTGATATCATGGGGCATCCTGGAACCAAGGACACTGAGGGACAACTATGTAGGTCCTCAAACTTTTCTCTTTTGTTTCAAAACTGTTTTATCTACTTTTATAGATCTTTTTCACTTCTATATAAATTTTAGAATCAGTTTGTCTATTTATATATTTTTAAAAGCAGCTGGAATATTTATTGAGAGTGCAATCAATTCTGTGGATCAGTTTGGAAAGAACCAATATGAAAACAATATCTTCCAATGCAGGAACATAATATTTTGCTCCATTTAGGTCTCCTTCATTTCTCTCTGAAACACTGTGTAATTTTCATTTTTCAGGTGTTGTGCCTATTTTGTTAAGTTTGTCCCTAAGTATTTCATGGTTTTTGATGCTCCTCTAAGTGGTACTAATTATACCACTAGATGCTAGTTTAATAAATACTTTAATGTGACTTTCTTCTAAAATTATCCTTTTTTTAAGTTATTAATGAAAGCACTGTGCAAAGGGTGAATGCTCTCTGGAAGAACTTGGTAAACTACTGGAAGAATTTCATGAAAAATGTGTATAGTTTTGAAATACTGCCTAAGAAACAGTTCTTTTTTTAAGAACAAAGGCTCAGACAGAAGCTAGCTAAGATCATGGAGGACCAGCAAGGTAATTTAGTCAAATTAGAGATCCAAATTCAGTTAGTCTGACTTTGGAAAGAGGAATTCAGGGATTTTGAACCATGGTCCACAAACCTGGAGGAAGAGGGAAGAAAGAAGTTCTTCCTTTAAGCAACTTGGACTTCCCTGGGCAGTTTCTCTGAATCACTGTACATTCTGATTAGCAATCATGAGATGGATAGCCTCCCTCTGAATTCCCTCTCATTACCAGTTAACTCGGACCGGGTTATTGATGGACGACAGTGTACCTCTCTGTATAGGGAAAACAGTTCTAATGACATGGGATCATTTGGAATATGACTGCTTCCTGTGGGGCCCTTTGGAACCGATACTTCCTGCCACAGTGCTATTGTTCCACAATTTGCATTTCTAATGCAAATGCTTCAGTTCATCATTCAAATAGAGATGCCCCTAAGTCAGTCATTACCCAGCAGTTAACAGAAGAACCAACAAGTAATTTTTTGAAAGAACCATCAGAAAGAGACTGTACCTTAGGGTTTGGGGACTTTTGATAGGAGGGGCACTTCAGAAAGTTTCGCAGGAGGCTCAGTGGTAAATAATCCGCCTGCCAGTGGAGGATACAAAGGAGATGTGGGTTCGATCCCTGGGTTGGAAAGATCCCCTGGAGTAGGGCATGGCAACCCACTCCAGCAGTCTTGCCTAAAAAATCCCATGGACAGAGGAGCCTGGCGGGCTGCAGTCCATGGGGTCACAGAGTCAGACACGACTGAGCAACTGAATATGCACATATTGCAGAAAAGGAGAAGGAGGAGAACTCTAGCATTCATGCACTGTGGACAAAGTTCAGAATATAGCTCAATTAGGGAAAAGAGCAAAGGAAGACCAGTTGGAGAACTGAAAGCATAGTGCCCCCTCCCCACTTGCAGAGCCCAGGTAGTTGACTAACAGCCACTTCCTTTTAGCTGGACCTGTGGGGCTGGCTGTGTCTACCAGTTAAAGAAACAGAGGAATATTCATGTAGATTGTGCAAAGATTCCTCTGCACCAGCACATGTGCCCTCTTTGGTGAACAGCTTCTCTGTTCCTTTAGTCAGGCAAGCCAGACATGGATACTCATCCTGGACGCCCACGTCCTGGTCCTTCTCCACGCCACGTCACTCTATGATTTTATTTCCTAAATGTCTCAAGAATCTCATCATGTTCATCCATTCAGGCTGTCATCACCCTGGACCAAGCTTGCAGCATCCACTCTCCTGCTCTCTTGCAATGTCCTGTTTCTGATCTCTCCACATGTTCCAGCCTGCCTCGAACTCATTTTCCTCACGGCAGCCAGGGTGATGGCTGGAAAATGCCAATCTGATTCCTCTTTATGCTGCTTTCAACCACTCAGTGTTTTCCTTTCCTCTTGGAGTGAAGACTGAAATCTCCAACACTGCCTACCTCGCCACCTCGCCAGCCTCTTGTCACGTTCTATGTTTCAGCTGACTCATTTTTTTTCCCGTTAACTCATTATTTCTTTAGCTGCTCATTTTGAAATAATTTCAGACATGCAAAACGTTGCAAAAATAGGGCAAAGATTTTTCATATGTGCTTCACTCAGCTTCCCTAAATGTGAACAACTTACATAACCAGAGTATAATTATCAAAACCAGGAAATTAACATTAATGTGTTGACTGAATAAAATACACAACCTAAAAGTTGAGAATTATGTTTTATTAGGTGGACTTATGGAGGACTTAAGTGTGGGATACAGCCTCTCAGATACTCTGAAGGACTGCTCCAGGGAGACAAGGGAGGAGTCAGGGTATATAGGAAGTTTTGCTGTAAAAACCAGGTAATTGAACATCAAAATATTACTGCTGATTAAAGAAAAACAGACATCTTAAATGAATGAAGTTAGTGCTTTTCTATGTATGGGAAGATACAAGAGTCTGAGCTTATGGAAGTGATTCCTTTCATCTGAGTCTTAACTATCTGGGGCAGTATCCCCTTTCTCTCCATTCTGAGTGCCCTCAGGGTACCCCGTTGAGGGAGGCTGCAGTGGCTGCTGGCTCGGTGGCTGCAACATCCTTTGTTTACTGATACAGCAAGAGACACTTTTGTCCACAACAGGCAAAGCTACTAACTAATCTACAGACCTTACTTGAATTTCAACAGTAGGTTCAGGATTGGGTGATCACTGCTCATTGCCTAGGGGTACCACATCTTCTTGGTCTCCAGTCTGAAGATGTTCCTCATTCTTCCTATGTGGTTCATGACCTTGACAATCTTGAAGAACACAGCCCAGTTATCTGGTAGCCTGAGTCTCA
Organism: Budorcas taxicolor; assembly: GCF_023091745.1. NCBI lineage: Eukaryota > Metazoa > Chordata > Mammalia > Artiodactyla > Bovidae > Budorcas > Budorcas taxicolor. Next base: position 34,565,996 of record NC_068922.1, on the reverse strand, counting down.
GTTTGGGTTTGTCTGCTTTTCTTTCATGTTTAAACCCAGGTTACACATAATTTGGCAAGAATATCACAGAAGAGATGTTGTGTCCCTTCTCAGTGTATTGCATCAGGAGGTACATGATATTCATGTCTCATCATGGTGATGTTAACTTTGAGTACTTGGTTATGATGGTGTCTGCATCATAAAGTTACTCTTTACTGGAGGGATGGGGAGAAGAGAGATATTGAATCTATGTAAGTATGAGATTTCTCATCATAGTTTTATCTGCCAGTTTTATCACCGATTGATGATTCATGCATGCAGTAATTATTACTGTTGTGTTCTTCAAATGGTGATTTTCTATGTCCATTATCCCTGTTATGCCCAGAGTCCGAGTCCCCAAAACTGAGAGAATAAGACGTCCACAGCAATGCAAAAGCATAAAGGGGTTTATTACCAGCTCGAGCCAGGACCCATGTTTCATCCAGCACAGTGGAATCAGACAAACGCCCCGAGCTCTGAATCACATATACTTTTATACAGACGGTTCTTTGTTTCTGTAACAGCATAGCTGATTGGTTAAACCGTAGGCGCACACGGGACTTTTAAACCTCACATCCCTATCCGGATTGGCTCAGGTCTGGCGCGGGCGGGGTGTTACGGGGATTTTTTCTGATTGGTCGAGCTACACTGCCTGCGGGAATTCCCAGAGCCTCAGCTTTTCTCAGGCCTAGCCCGCCCCTTAGAGCCTGTCCTGGCTTCAGTTTGGTCCTAACAATCCCTTTTACATTTAGTAATTGGAATCCTATTGTAAAAAATAGCTTTTCTTCTCATTTACTTATTTATTAACTTGTTGATTATCACTAGCCTGGTGGATATTTGTTTTATTCTATGATATAATCTATTGCTGTCATTATATATCTCATTGTTCAAATGGTCCCAGATTTGGGACTTGCCCTTTTCAATGCCCAAAAAGTAGCAAGGATCCATCTGGCACTAGACCTATGGACATGCTTCTCTCTCAGCCTGGAATAATCTTCTAAGCTTCCCTTGCCACCCCTGTTCCATCCCCAACTTCTTTGCATAGTAAATCCCTTTAAATAAAGCCTTGAGATTTCAGCTCCAATGTCGCATCTTCAGGGAAGTCTTTCTTGAGCCTCCCAAAATTGGGTAAGCCTCCTATTATAAGCTTTCACAACACTATTTACTTCTTCACAACACTTAACATATTTCAAAGTCAAACCATTCCTGAGTGAACATTTCTAAGGGCAGGGACTGTATCTGTTCCAGCTTAACATATTAATAAGTATTTGGGAAATTATTCAGGTTGAATTAATGAATAAATGAACCTAATGCCAGAAAATAAATGGATTGAGGTCTTGCAGAATACCATAGTGATGATTCATTTTTACTCTTAAGAGGTTCCCCCCAGCACATCTCACAGGTTCAGGTAATCTATGATGGACAGACAGATTGACACAATGGAGACTCATTTACAAAATTAACCATTGAAGTCTGACTCAGCCATTTGGATGGAACTAAAAATTATTTTCTGAATGGTCTCAATTCCATGCAGGTTGTCTTATATTGTCCTTTGGTTTTTGCAATGGTAAACATACATTTGTACCCTATCTCTGACATGTTATAACTCCGTAGTGTTTTATAAAGAATTACCTAAACTTTTGACACTGAATCGTGGGGAGAAATATGGAGCTGGGAGTAAAGAATTCTGCAAAGTCCATTGTTCTTTGAACCCTGGTTGTCTGTAATAAGTTTTCATCATTCAAAACCCTTAGAATCAATTCCACACTCTGTTCAAATCAAATTCTCACTGACCGATTTCACTTTCGACTTGGAATTTGGAATGCCAAGCTTTTCTGATTTTTGAAGACAGAAAGCAGGGGCTCTAAGAGCAGATCTTTGATCAGACAGTTTGAGAATGATATTCCTGGGTAGCATTCTGGTTTATTTTCACAAACTAGTTGCTTAGAGTCTCAGGTGGATGTGAAGATTCTAGAGAAAATTCTCCTAATAGAGAAGAACAACTGAGTACGTCTGTAACCCAGCCTGAGGGCTGTACCTGATCTTGGGATTTTTGATCATCCAAGTTTACCCTGTTTAAGAAAGGATTATAAGGGATATTACTAGGAAAAAGATCAATTTCTCTGAGAGAATTCCTGAGATAAGAAAGGTCTCCCTTTAATTTCTCTCCATATGCTTAATTTGGAATGTTACTTATCCATAAACGACCACATGTGTCAGGAATTATGAAGGATTTGAGATTTACACTACTGGCAAGCTAGAAAGTTAGCCTGGCCACAGTCTCATAAGTGCTGCCAGGAGACATGAGACTCCTGGGTCAGCGACAGACTGCCTGTTTTACCCATAGCAATAGCAGTAACTGGCATATCAGAATTTTTTGCATCGAAGTATCAATTCCCATAAATGATGATAGCTACACACGCAGTACATTGCATTACAGGAGAGGAACCCTGTATTTAAGGAGCCCAACTCTTTTATAATGGCATTAAGCATGGCTGCTTTGCTGTAGAGGAAGACGTTTTCTTTGTTATGCTGGAAAGGAAGTATAATTGCCTTTGCTCAGAGAAAGACACTATCTCTACTTTTCAAGGGGGTAGGCAAAGTTGCTCTTTGCTCTGCGGGAGGCATTATCTCTAGCCTCCAAACTGTTTGCTACACAAACATCCTTGACAAGGTATTTGGAACAAAAAGTGCTCAGTACATTGATCACAAGATGTGCAGAAGCACAAGAGAACCACGGAGAATTTTATTCCAGGGGCCTATTTTCCCCTTTCTCCTCTTACTGAAGTCCCAGTATTCATGGGACCTGGGTATACACCTGAGGGTTCCTGATCTTTCTGAAGACTCCTATTCACAGGCACTGGCATTCACTCATTCTCTACTCCACATTTTTCTGTTGGGTAGACGGGCAACCCATACATAGATACATCCTTAGACAAGTGCCAGTTGGTACAAATGCCTAGGAGTGAAGACATCTTGGGGGCTTGGGTAGATCAGAGACCCCATCACCCCTGATTCTTCCTATCCTTTGAAGTTAGCGATACTGTGTTATCACATGCCTGGAAGGCAGGAAACATTCCGTAAATGTAAGCTATTATGTAATGAATAGTAGAAACACACCAGGCTTTGGCTTGACTAACAGATTCTCTCCAAGTATTGAACTGTGTGTTTTTTTTTTCTTTATCTTGCCACTTGCCCTTTATAGGGGCCTGAAGGCTCTGCTCCTCTGCACTGTCCTCACTCCAGGATAAGGTTGATGGGACAGCCATTGTCTGGACCACTCCTGATTCTGGGGGCAGCAGAAAAGAACTGCCTGGAGAAACTAGAGCAGGCAGTAACACGCTCTGGCCCAGAGGACACACACACACACTTCAGTTCACAGCTCACTGGCCAGATCTGGTGTCACAGGCGGTCAAGAAGGTCAATGATGTCGTGTGCCAGAAGGCAGAGAGACAGCATACTGAGAGAAAGCATAATAATTACCATAGCTTTATTATTTAAAATTATAATAAATACATACCCTACCATAACCATCTGCTCAGTAGCCTTCCCATCCCTTTTTTTGGTTTTGTTCAGGTCTCTCCCCTCCCCCCTTAGTCATGGGGCCTCAAGGGGAATGTGACTGATGCCCTCCACACCAGGGTGGCCTGATTGGTCAAGGGGGGCTCTGCCTCTCTTGCTGGTGACTGATTTAGGAAAGAGCACATGTAATTGGGGCCAATGGCATACAAACTAAGGCTTCGAGTATCTGGGGGTGCAGGGGAAATTCATTTCTCCGTCTTCTTCAAGAGCTTCCAGGAGTGACTTTTGCTTTCTTCTCATGGATGCTGTCAAGCACAGACATGAGGTCTGCAAACAGCTGCAGCATCTTGTTGCCCCCAGCCTGAGGATGAAGCATGCAAAAAGAGCCCACAGGGAAACAGATTTAAAGCCCCTAAACTGAGCGAATCCTAGAACACTCCGCATGTCGCATAATGGAGTGTCGTTCTTTATGCTAACAGGAAAAGAACTGTCTATTACTTTTAGCTGAAAGCAGCCTAACCAATACTCTCTAACTATTAACTAGAGAAATTAAGGGTGGTGGTGGGTAGGGGAGGGGCGGAGTCTGGATAACTGGCACCGTGGATGGGTGGGGTGGCAAAACCCAGTAGCAGCAGCAATCAGAGGGTGAGCATGATGCCTAAGGTCCACCACCCAGCCTGGCCATGACTCCCCAAAACCCAGCCATGGGCCCTGGCAAAACAGGCAGGTCCCTGGCCAGCTCTGCAGCTGTCGCCTTAATCTCTTAGGAAGATCTATTACACTGTCTGGAAGAAAACACTATTCTTAAGACCAGTGATTAACCCCAGATTTTGATCTTCGGCACAGATTTCCTGCTGGTTCTCTTTGAGCCCCCTTGAGGGATGTGCCTCTGGGATTTAACTGCAATTTCCAGGACTGGGTCATAAGACAGTCGTGTCACTTGACCGTGAGCCCTCTGGTTGTGCCTGCTGAGCACAAGAGACTGTGTCCAAGCCTGGTAGGCAAGGCCCTATGATCTCCATCAGGTCGGGTGACCCCCTTGCATGGAACCGTTGCACTTTCTGTCCCGGCTGAGAAAGCCTCTTGGCTTGCATCTTCTGGAGTTGGGTTTCTTTAAGCCTTTTCTTACATCATCTTCTCCAAAGCAGATCAGGTTAGAGTCCGGGACACATCTCAGATTTACATCTTCACCAGGAAAGGGCTCTGCAGGCCTCTGACTGCGTGGCTAGTCTTTTATTTCCTGTGTTGTTCTAGTTCAAGGCGAAGGGGAGGATTACTTATTTTTCATCCTGTCATATGAAATAAAGCCCTGGTTTAGAGTTCGGCAAGATTTGATGAGCAGCATTAAAGGCCTGTTTTTAATAAACTGGGGGGAGGGGGGTGATTAAAAAAGAATGTCTGCTCTCTGCAGTGGCTCTGTGATACAACAAAGGCATGAAGATCCCAGCTCCTGGAAGGAAGGAGTCTTATCTTCATCACCATCAACATGAGGCTGTTTCCTGCCTCGCCAGGAATATAACTGGAGGGAAAGGGCTTAAATTAAGGTATATGGGCTCAGAGTGAGATTGAATTTATAAGGAGTTCAGGATCAAAGCATCACAAATGGGTGTTGGGGAGTGGTAGGTCCATTGCTATTGGGCAAGCATCAGTGTGGGGAGTAGACGAGCCCAGGGTACGCTGTGAAGCAATCAGCTCTCCTCAGCCCAGGGGAAGCAGGACCCATTGCTAGACCCATGATACAGGAGGTGGGATGGTATTTTCAAGGCTACCTAGGTGGTTTTGTGCTGGTAGAAGAATGAAGCTAACAATTCATGTGTGATACTCTTGAAATGCTGATAGAATGTCTCCTTGGGGTATTCTTTCTTTCTTTCTTCACCAGGTAATTTCTATGCATCTGTCATGACTTAACCCCTTGTGGGTCTCCCCTCTGGCAGCTATCTCTTTATGTCTTGGGTCTCTGCTTGGATCCAAGCACCAAGGCACCATTCCTGAGCTTAGCCCCTCGTGTGTCTACAAGTCAGAGGTTGTAGAGATTAGCTTTGAGAGGCAGACTGAGGGTCTCAGCAGATGACAGGGGACAGAGTATCATCTAAACAACCCTAGGGATCTTGGGTGTTACTCCAGAAAGGAAACCCAGGGCAAAGTAAATTTCCTTCCAGTCAGGGCAGTAGAATCAGCCCTCAAGGGGTACCATCTATTGGGAAAGGCAATATATAAATATAAAATTCGAGGGACTTTCTTGGTGGTCCAGTGGTTAATAATCCACCTGCCAGTGCAGGGGACACAGGTTTGAACCTTGGTCTGGGAAGATTCCACATGCCATGGGATAACTAACTAAGGCCGTGTACTCCACTTACTGAGCCTGTGCTCCACAACAAGAGAAGCCACTGAAATGAGGAGCCCACACCTGCAACTAGAGAGTAGCCCTGGCTTGCCACAACTAGAGAAAACCCTCGCACAGCAATGAAGACTCAGCGCTTTTAAATTTAAAAAAATTAAGCATCTTCAGACTTTACCTGTTGGTGATGACAAATAGTAACTGTTTCCTTTGTTCCCGCAAGTACAAAGATGCTGGCCTATTGATTTCTCCTGAGAGTCCAGCACAGGGCCTGAGGAGCTGAAAAATTTGCTGCAACAAACAAGTGAAATGCTTGAGATGATGCCTAGATGGGGCCATCCTAGCATCCAGACTACTGACGACACTGACAAGGTCCAAATTGGTTCTCGAGCAAAGAAGTGATGAACTAAGAGAATGATGGGTGGAGTTTCCATGTGTAATAACTAAGAACAATAACTAAAACTGTGTAACTGCATCGCTCAGTCGTGTCCGACTCTTTGCGACCCCATGGACTGTAGCCTATTAGGCTCCTCCGTCCATGGGATTTTCCAGGCAAGAGTGCTGGAATGGATTGCCATTTCCTTCTCCAGGGGATCTTCCTGACCCAGGAATCAAACCCAGGTCTCCTGCATTGCAGGCAGACGCTTCACCATCTGAGCCACCAGGGAAGCCAATGCTGCTGCTGCTAAGTCGCTACAGTCGTGTCCAACTCTGTGCGACCCCATAGACGGCAGCCCACCAGGCTCCCCCATCCCTGAGACTCTCCAGGCAAGAACATTGGAGTGGGTTGCCATTTCCTTCCCCAATGCATGAAAGTGAAAAGTGAAAGTGAAGTCGCTCAGTCGTGTCTGACCCTCAGCGACCCCATGGACTGCAGCCCACCAGGCTCCTCTGTCCATGGGATTTTCCAGGCAAGAGTACTGGAGTGGGGTGCCATTGCCTTCTCCCAGGGAAGCCAATAGTCACTGTTTATTAACAGCTTACCATGTTGGAGGGATTATCCTAAATTTTATTTTTCTCATTTAAATTTCTGGGTCACTTAATATGTAAATTAAAAAAAACCAAGGTATAGTTCATTTACAATAGTATGTTAGTTTCAGGTGTGCAGCAAAGTGATTCAGTTATATTTTTTTCAGATTATTTTCCATTATAGGTTATTTGAAGTTGTTGAATATAGTTCCCTATTGGTTATCTACTTTATGTACAGTAGTTTGCCTCTATAATCCCATATTCCTAATTTATCCCCCCTCCTTCCCGTTTGATAACCATATGGTTGTTTTCTATGTCTGTGAGTCTGTCTCTATTTTGTATATAGATTCATTTGTATTTTTTTTTTTAGATTCTACATATAAATGATTTCATATAGTATTTGTCTCTGTCTGACTTACTTCACTCAGGATGATAATCTCTTGGTCCATCCATGCTGCTGCCCATGTCACCATTTCATTCTTTCATGGGCTTCCCAGGTGGTTCAGTGGTAAAGAATCTGCCTGCCAACGCAGGAGACACAACAGACGTGGGTTCAATCCCTGGGTCAGGAAGATCCCCTGGAGTAGGAAATGGCAACCCCCTCCAGTGTTCTTGCCTGGAAAACTCCACGAACAGAGGAGCCTGACAGGCTATAGTCCATGGGGTCGCAAAGACCTGGACATGACTGAGTGGCTGACAACACACATATACATCTTCTGTATCCATTTATCTGTTGATGCACTCTTATGTCGCTTCCAGAGCTTGACAACTGTCAATAGTGCTACTATGAACACTGGGTGTATGTACATTTTCAAATGAGAGATTTTGTCTTTTCTGAATATATACCCAGGAGTGGGATTGCAGGATCATATGGTAACTTTATGTTTAGTGTTTTAAGGAACCTCCCTTCTGTTCGCCATAACGGCTGTACCAACTTACATTCCCACCAACAGGGTAAGGAGGGTTCCCTTTTCTCCACACCCTCTCCAGCATTTGTTGCTTGTAGACATTTTGATGATAGCCATTCTGACCAGTGTGAGGTGATTACTTAATGTGGTTTTGATTTGCATTTCTCTGATAATTAGTGATGCTGAGCATCTTTTGTGTGCCTGTTGGTTATCTATACATCTTCCTTGGAGAGATGTCTATTTAGGTCTTCTGCCTATGTTTTTATTGGGCTATTTAGGTTTTTTTTTTTTATATTGAGTTGTGTAAGCTGTTTATATATTTTGGATATTAACCCCTTGTCACTCACACTGTCTAAATTTTTTATAAAAGCCTTCAGAAAGGAGTATTCTTGTTACACACAACTTATAGCTAAGGAAACTGAGGAACAGAGAGGTTAAAAGTAATTCAAAGGTAACACAGCGTTGAATCCAAGCAGGTTGGCTCTGCAACTCTCAGAGGATGGAGAAGCAGGTAAATACAGTGAGGAATTAGAAAATCGACTATTTTGAAGGAAATTAGCAACTTCTGTTAAACTAGTTCTGCCCCATCTATATTTTCAGTCTTTATTGGTAATTTTACTTACCATAAACTAAACAACATTTTATTCTAGTTACCAATGCTCCTATTGGCACCCAAACCACCACTAATTTTCAAGAAATTAAAGAAGGGTTTATTACTTATAAAATTACACAGAATAAGGAGTGGAGGGTGATATATGGACAAAGAATCTTCTCTGTGTTTAGGGGAAAAGTTCAACTGACACCCATCTAGTTAGTTTAGATGGTTGAGACTTCGCCAGTGTTATAAATAATATCAAAGAATATTTCAGTCCCCAGGAATTTTTGAAACCACATTTTTTTCCAACCCACCCTGGTGTGTGTGTGTGTGTGTGTGTGTGTGTGTGTGTGTGTGTGTGTTTTAAAAAGCTGAAAGAAGAATCTGGAACCCATTTTAACGTTTTCTTAAAACTCATGCTTGCTACAGTCTGATTTCGTTCAGATTTTGTCCATCTTTCAAATCTAAAATATAATTCTAGAATATTTGTGGCCAACTGTATTTCTATTGAGAAGCAAGAGCATAGAGATTGTCGTCTAGAATTTCTTTTTCATTATAATTTTGGCTATCTCTGGTCCAGTCTATTTGTTTCTCTTTTTAAAAATCTTATCTCACTACCATATGATTTCACTCATATATGGAATATAAAGAACAAAACAAAATAAGTAGACAAATCCAACAAAAACAAACATAGATACAGACAACAGAGAGGAAGGGGTAAGAGGGATCAGCTGTATGATGACTGATGGAAACAATTTTTGGTGGTGAGCATGCTGCGATTCACGGGGTCGCAAAGAGTCGGACACGACTGAGCGACTGAACTGAACTGAACTGAACTGAGCATGCAGCAGGGTAGATCAAAACAGAAACAGAATGTTGTGCACACAAAACATACAAGGTTATAAACTAAGGTTACCTCAATCAGAAATCTAAAAAAAATGTTTAAGGTTAACAACCTTCCTCAAATCTTGTCTACATCCTGCTGGCCCAAGTATTTATTCTTTTCATCTGTTCAGATCAGCATGACTTAAGCAATGAAAAAACACAGTAGCAATAATGTGTATTCTTTATTTACACAGCAACCTTCTTTTACAGATTCTAAACTTTAGGGAGTGAGAACACTGTCTTCTAAATGTTTGTGGGCTGGATCTAGGTTCCTCAGTAAAAGGCATTTAATATGGATGGAAATATTTGGCAGAACTCTCAAGGTTATAGTTTTATCAGGGCCACTTGTTACTTCTCCTTGTTACATAATCCTATCACATTTTGGCCCTTCTCTCCATGGACTTTCCAGACGAATCAGCTACCAGAGATGAGAAAAATTCGACTTTTCATCTGAATTCATTGCTCTGAGCACTTACATCTCCCACTCTAACCCAGGGAAAGTGGTATTTTTATTTCAGCAAAGGTTAACTTCATAACATTTGATCTTGGAACATTTGTGATGAAAATCAGGTTAAGAAATCCCATGTCACAGCACCTCCTGCTCATGTCTGGAAACCTTGGAGCCAGGTCTGGCCACAACCCAGGCCTCTCTCCTCTGCTCCGAGTCACTGATCTCATTTCTCAAGACTCCTTGACAGACTCCAGCCAAGAGAACTTCCCACACACATCTCCACACACAGACCAGTCAATCAAAGCACTAATATGGCACCTACTGTGTGCAGAAAGAGCCTTATGTTTTACTCTCCACTGGCCAATTGCTGGATTAAAATCCTGGCTCAGAATTCCCTTCCAGAAAATGTCCTTTGCTTAATGACTGCCCTTTCCATTGTCTCTATAAATATGTGTCCTCCAGTGAGCCCAACTCCAGCCCTGCTAAGATAATTAGCATTTAACTAGGACCTACAGGGAGGGATAAATTGGATGACACAACAACCCTGTACACACACACACCCCTCACAATTATAGTTAACAAAAATTTCATGAAAACAATACTAACTCTTACTAGACAGGATACACTCAAGTATTTTTAAATTCGAATTCTGTTTGATTTTTTAAAATTTCTCATCTTTATGCACAAAACTGATTTCGAGACCAGCAGCTTGAAAATCCCTGAGGTACCCTGGGTATTTAGCATAGAAGTTAATTAGAGATTCTAGAGAATGAACCTATAATTCAAGCAGGAAGTTCACAAATATTGTCAGAGAAAGTGAAGCTTTCTCCAAATAAAATACTTGCTAACAGATGCCTAGTTTGACTAAATCCTCTGAATTTCTAAGAATTAATTCATTCCTGAAGGCAAACTTATTTTTGAGCATCCAGTCCAGTCTAGAACCGAGCGTACAAAAATGGGTAGATAGGGCTCTTGTCACCCAGAGCCTCATGGTTTAACAGCGGGTGCAGAAGACCCAGGACTCTTGGTCAGTGTCCTGAGTTCTATAATGCGCCCTGAGGTGCTCCCTAATTCAGAAAGGGGGGGTGCACTTCCTAGACCTGGTGACTCTCTAGCGGAGGCTAAAAGAGGAGTGACATGTCTCCATAGACTGAGAGAGTCATAGGTGCTTGTGTTTCTAGAGTACGGGCCCTCTCGAGTCTGCAGGCATTGTGAGCGTGTGGTTCCTATGACTCCAGTGAAGGCCACTCACAGGGAGATGGTCAGAGATGAGCCTTCAGAAGGAAGTGAACAAAGATGCTTGAATTTTCTCCTGAAACCTAGAGGTAACCCAGTGACAGGATAAAGAGGTTTCTGGTTTTGAAAGATTCCTAAAAGAGAAGTGTGGATGATGCTGGCCAAGAAGCAGGCTGGGGCAGCAGGTCTAGTTAGGGCGTAAGTGCAGAAACCCAGAGGAGAGAGTGTAAAAAGGACCCTACTGGACTGATAGTGGTGGGAATGGAAAAGCAGGGAGCCCTCTGTAAGGCATTAAGGACACAGTGGCCAGTGGCTTAAAGCAGGTCCCGTCTCGGATGGGCATCTGTGCTAGCCACTTGGCAGGAGGATGTAGGTGGGGAGACAGTTTTGGGAAAGGAGTTCAGTGCTGGATATGCCCAGTTTGGAGTGCCCTGACTGATTTTAACAGCCACTTGAGTACGGAGATTAGGGAGCAGTCTAGCCTGGTGTTAGATGAAGCCACAGGCAAAGATCAAACCAGCAGAAGATTGGAAATAAGGCTCAGAGAAGGCCCCAGATTCAAGGTTATTACTGATTTGCTAGAGATCAGCTGGGTCTGGTGAACCTGGGATCCGCACAAGCTGCCTTGTCTTTGCTTCTCCAGCTTTTCCTAGCTTAAATGCCGCCAGAGAGCTGGAGAACTGGAGTCTTTATTGTATTTATCCAACACAGTCCCTCCTTCAGGAGACTTCCAGAGATGGCACAGGTGCCAGGCAGAGGGCATAGCTCCAACAAAGGCAGAATGAAGAATGTAAGGGTGATTCTCTACTCAGTCATTGCTAACTGCTGCTAAGTCACTTCAGTCATGTCCGACTCTGTGTGACCCCATAGATGGCAGCCCACCAGGCTCCGCTGTCCCTGGGATTCTCCAGGCAAGAACACTGGAGTGGGTTGCCATTTCCTTCTCCAATGCATGGAAGTGAAAAGTGAAAGGGAAGTCGCTGAGTCGTGTCCGACTCTTCGCGACCCCATGGACCGCAGCCTACCAGGCTCCTCTGTCCATGGGATTTTCCAGGCAAGAGTACTGGAGTGGGGTGCCATCGCCTTCTCAAACTCAGTCATCAAACTGTAAAGGGCTGGTTCTGAAACGTCTGGTGGGCTGCTGCTGCTGCTGCTAATTCGCTTCAGTCCGCATAGATGGCAGCCCATCAGGCTCCTCCGTCCCTGGGATTCTCCAGGCAAGAACACTGGAGTGGGTTGCCATGTCCTTCTCCAATGCATGAAAGTGAAGAGTGAAAGTGAAGTCGCTCAGTCGTGTCCAACTCTTTGTGACCCCATGGACTGCAGCCTATCAGGCTCCTCCACCCATGGGATTTTCCAGGCAAGAATACTAGTGGGCAGGGGGTTCCAAATCGCTCATAGATTCTGCTATATCCCTCTGACACACTGGAGTGTTGTACTGATTGTGTTTCTGAGGATCCTGAGCTAAGAGGGCTATTTCATGATTGAGTCTTAAGTCCTTCCAGCTTTGAATTACTGCACTTGAGTCCACATACTGATCAGCTCCAGAGGAGGGCAGAGGGATGAGGAGGGAGGTGGGGAGGCTGAAGCTCAAGCTCTGTTCTAGGGTGTTAGGGGCAGTGAAGCTCACTGTTGCTATGGGGTGAGTTGTGGTCCCCTGCCCCTTGCCAAATTCATCTGCTGAAGCGCTAACTCCCAGCATTTCAGTGTGTGACTGTGTTTGGAGTCAGGGTCTATAAAGAGGTAACTTACTTAAAATGAGGTCTCATGGGTGGGCTGTCATCTCCTATGACTGGTGTCTTTAAAAGAGGAGATCAGGACACAGACACAGATGGAAAAAAGACCATGCCAAGCACAGGAGGACCACTACCCTCAAACCGAGTAGAGAGTCCTCAGGAGAAACCAATCTTCCTGACACCTGATCTTGGATTTCCAGCCTCCAGATCTGTGAAAAGATTAGTTTCTGTGGTCCAGGCCGCATGGCCTGTGGTAGTTACTAGGCAGCCCTAGAAAACTATCAATAACACACTCACCTTTCATTCTTTTGATGGGGGCTGCTGTGCATAACTTGGTGTTGTGGTGTTCCTCCTACTCAAGAAGAAAAGAGTCTAACACTCACAGGAACAGCAGCAGGGGCTGGATGGAAATCACATGCCAACGCAAGCTAGTGAAACAGACGAATAGCAAGTGTGGATTTCACAAATCTAGATTTACCTACTGCTTTGCAGATTACCAACTACTCCACGAACTTTATTAACTCGTTTAATCTTCGCAACTGCCTCAGCATCACCTGGGAACTTGTTAGAAACGCCAAGTTCTCCGCCCTGGCAGATGTAAAGCATCGGAAAGTGGGGCGGGGCTTCGCGACAAGTGTTTCAACAATCTCAGGTGGAGGTGGGCGGAGGATTCTGATCAGCGAAAGTTAAGTATGAGAACCACTTGGGGGGGGTGGGGTGGGGAGCGGAGACAGGAAAGGTCTTCCGTCTAGACCCGCAGGTAGGAGGGTGACGTGATTTTCACAGTTGTGACTGGAGGGGCCTGGATGGTCTCTTTGACAACGGGCCCGGAGCGCCTGTGACTACAAAGTTCGCACACCTTGCTGGGTTTTATCCCTGGATCGACTGGACCCTCGGAGCTCCAGTTCCGGGTCTCTAAGGTCAGTGGCGCCCCTCCGGCCTCAGAGCGGCCGCAGGTCTGGAGCCCCGGGAGCAAGGCGAGCCCTGGGGCCCGGAGCCGCCGGACGCGTGCGCGCGCGCGCGTTCCCCGGCAGGCGCGGGTGCGCGCCTAGGGGGTGGGTCGCCCGGGCCCCGCTGGCCTGGCGCGCGGTCCGAGCCACTCAGAGCGCCCGGCGGCCGACACCCGGGGGCCCTACAATTAATACCCGGCGCCCGCCCGCCGCTCCGGGACTCGCGCGCTCGCTCTCTGGGAAGGAGGCGCTAGCTGGGCCCTGACCCTCCTCGCAACTCGTCTGCTCTGGCAGCTGTGGCGACGGAGCTCCGGACAGACCCTCTTGAGCCCCTCGCCGAGAGCCAGCTCGCGCAAGGACCAGTGTTCCACGCCCCCGCCACCCTCTTCGCCGCGGGGAATTCTGCGCCGGCGGCCGGCAGGCAGGTGGGCGAGCGCGCCGGCTAGGTAAGTGCGGGAAGTCCGGGCGCGCGGGTGAACCCGCTGGGCTGGGGACGCGGACCCTCGCGCGTGGGTGTACTCTCGGCTCCTCTTGGCCCCCCTCTAGAGTTGTACCCGGTATCTGGGGTAGGGGGAGACGGATAGGCTCACCTGCTGGAAGTGTGTTTACTCGGGCGAAAGAGCGAGTCATTGGCCAGCCACTCCCCCCTGGCTGGGGAGCGACACGCCGGCCGACCTTGGGCTCCCCCGGGACTGCGACTGTCCCTGAAGCTGCCCCAAGCGTCTTCCGAGTCCTAGGGCTCGGGGGTGTGATAAAGCCACTACCCTCTCCTCCGGCCCTTTTAATTCGGGCAGAAGAGGGCTACTGAGAATCAAGACCCAAACTTTGTTTGACACAGTAAAACTGACTTTCCAGGGCTTTTTAAAACTCGTCTTGCGCACGCGGTTAATGGTGGGTTCCTGAGGACGCCTCCGGGGAGCAGGGCTGGACCGGCCGGCCCGCGAGTGGGGCGCGCAGTGGCTCCGGGGCACAGGGACAGCCCTGGTCTTCTTGGGCCGGGGTCGGGCCCAGCTTGCGCATAACGGCCCAGGACAGTCCCGGCGCGCTGGCCGCTACTCTCGTGGGTGGCCGCGGTGGGAGGCGCGGGAGTCCCTGCGCTCGGCCGGGCTCCATGTTCCCGACCCGCTCCAGCCCGGGGAAGCTCTGGCCGGTGGCCCGGCAGAGGGCGCCCGCTCCCGATCGCCGCGCCGGCCGGAGGAGGGAGGGCACTCGAGTGAGGCTCCAGGTGAGGAGCTGTGAATCATCCCGGGAGGGGGACCCGGTCCTCTGGGAAAGCAGGCAGGGAGTGGCCGCGGCGCTCTCGAGAGTCTGGGCTGCCCAGCGGCTGTCGGGCCAGGAGCGGCAGCTGTGCCCCGGGAGGTCTGGGGGAAGCTCGGAAAGAAGGTGAGGAGCGTCCCTCCGCACGGTGGCCGAGGGCAGGGATCAGCTGCACAGAGCTCCGGCGGGCAGACAGTAGGACGCTCCCTCCCCCGGGGGCAGGAGGTGAGGTTAGTTAGGCTTGGGATTGGGGCGGTCCTGCCGGCGGAGGCTGATCTCCGGACCGCCGCGATGGGGCGCTCCCGGGGGTGGGGACCCGCGGGGTCCCGGAGCAACAACAAAGGCGCGGCGCGGCCGCCGCTCCCACCCACTTCCGTCCCCGGCGCGCCCGGGCGCGCGCCGCCCCGCGGCACCGGCCGGCTCAGGCTTCCCCTCCGCGGAGTTTCGGGAAGTTAGCGGGGCGGCCCGTTAGGCGGGGAGGAGGGGCGGGGAAGGGGCGGCCCGGGGAGGGACAAGCGTGTGCCCAGAACTGCGACACTGCCGGCCTCCCAGTTTCACCGCCTGGGCGGAGGGCGAGGGCAGCAGCGGCCCCCGGGCGCCTTCCGCGGGGTCCCTGGGTCGCCCCAGCGGTGGGAAGTGCCGGCGCCGCGCGCCCTGCCCGCCCGCCGGGCCACGCCCCTCCGCGCGGGCTCCCGGAAGGGAGGGGTTTAGTCCCGGGGTGACAGCGGCCGCCCCGCGGTACCCTGAGGGGAGCTCGAGAAGGCGGTAGTTGCATTACTGTGAGGGAGCGACCCGGCGGCTCCAGTTCAGGCCGCAATCTGGGTCAGGTGCGGGGTTAAGCGCTTCTGGCGTCCGCATTACAGCTCCTGTGCAGTCCTGACGGTTTGTTGTAATTGGAAGTTCCGCCGGGGGGAGAGGACGGCGTGGAGAAAGAGGAGAGCTCCTGTCCTCCCCCGAGGTTGTGGTCACTGCGTGCAAACCCCAGACTTAGGCACAAGCCTGTCCTTGGGATGGCTGGGGCAGCATCTCCCTTGTGCGACAGACGTTTCCCGAGAGCAGGACGCCAGAGGAGGTGCTGCCCAGGAGAAACCCGGGGCGCTCCGCTCTGGTGTGAAACCGTATCCCGCCGTAATCTATGGATAGATTTCAAGTTTTCTTATCTGCCGCCACTCCCTTCTGAAGTAGGGAAAGGCCTTCTGAGACTCTTATGTCCACTTAGGAAGGATCGTCACCATTCACTTTAAGCCTCCCGCAGAAAGATGACTTCTACCGTAAAGTTGGGGAAACGGGCTCAAAGAGGTTTCCAGCACCGAGAGTCTGTCCCGCTCGCTCCAAAGGGTACCGTTCGTTTGCTAGTCCCAGTTCCTATCCCAAAGGCTGCCCCTCCAGAGGCGTTGTGGTTTGGTGATTGCAGAGTCAGTGGTACAAGCTCTAAGCCTGGATTCGGTTTGATGGTGTTAGTTATTTGGATTAGATTGTCTTCACCTGTGGCTGACTTTTGCGCGGCTCAGGGCCTCCCCTAAACCAAGTTTATTTATTTAGGCCGCCGAGAGCAACTTGCAGGATCTCAGTTCCCCAACCAGGGATTTAACCCAGGCCCATGGGTTCTGGCAGTGAAAGCCAGAACCCTAACCATTAGGCTACCAGGGAACTCCCCCAACTCTTAGTTTAAAGCTTAAGGTATATGAAGACAACTAAACTGCTTAGAGTCATCTGACAGCACCAGAGAGAGGCAGAAACAGCTGCGGTTTGCCTCTGCAGGCGTCTCATTAGGCAGGTGGGCCTAGGCTCAGGAGTTCTACTAGGAAGCTCGCAGCTCCATTGGCCTTCCTGCAGGAAGAGGGCTGCATTTCCTACCCCATCTAAGCTCTGACATTGTTGCCACGTGTGTTTAAAATGAAGTCTGCCTTGGAAATGCACCAACCTTCATTAATTAAAGTCATAACTGGTAGGTTATGACATTAAGATTCCTGTTAGGCATCTGAGATCATCACATCTTTAAGCCTTATTGAACTCCAGTTTATGATATGAGAAGGTGGTGTTGTCTTGAGTGTACTGAAAGTGTGTTGTCTCAGAGAAAAATGTTGTTTGAAACCCTGGAATGACATTCCTGACTCAGAATATCCTAGGGCACTGCCAGTTGTGCAGACCGCGAGGCATGATGATTAAGGGCCGTTCACCTCTGCTGCCTCCACCGTCTGTAGGTGTGTAATGCTGGGGCTTTCCAGGTGGCACAAGGGTGGAAAATCCACCTGCCAAGCAGGAGACATGGGTTTGATCCCTGGGTTTGGAAAAGCTCCTGGAGAAGGAAATAGCAACCCACTCCAGTATTCTTGGCTGGGAAATCCCATGAGCAGAGGAGCCTCGAGGGTCATAGTCTAAAGAGTTCGGCACTACTTAGCAACTAAACAACACCACAATCATAGCATTGCCTGGTTTCAAGCTGCAAGGGTTAAATGTGATCATTCATATAAGGCACTTAGTAGCACATAGTAGCTGCTCAACAAGTGTTAACTAATAATGAGGAGGTTTGAGAACAGACTTCCCTGGTGGCTCAGATGGTAAAGTGTCTGTCTACAATGCAGGAGACCTGGGTTCGAGCCCTGGATTGGGAAGATCACCTGGAGAAGGAAATGGCAATCCACTCCAGTACTATTGCCTGGAAAATCCCATGGACAGAGGAGCCTGGTAGGGGGTCGCAAAGAGTCGGACACGACTGAGAACTTCACTTCTTGAGAACAGAATCTTCTCTTCCTTTTTGCGGAGAGGTACAATAGTTAGGAGTTAACTTGATCTTCTTCATTCATACAGCAAGGTAATGCACTTAGCTATTCTTGTCAGCAAGTGCTATGTGTGTGTCTGTGTTGGGGGTGGGGGTGGTAATGATGGAAAACTTTGTCTAGTCGCCCAAGGAATTTACAAGGAGCTCTGGAACCGCCCGGTTTTCCTCCTCGTGTTACCGCTGTGTAATTTTGTGGCCAACCTTCCAGCTATTCCTCTTTCTTTTTAAATTCAAAGCCAGTGTCCCGTGGCCAAGAGGACAGGACTTTAAAAGAAAAAAAAGCCCTCAAAACCACCAAACAAGCTGGAGAAAAGGAAGCAGGTCTTCTCTTTGTGCCTTCACTAGACATTGGCAACGCTAAAGAAAATTTCTATGTCTGTGAAAATTGTGCTGGCCTGATCCTGGCAAGTGGGAAAATAGAATACTTTCTGGAATATACTTGGAAAACAGAACATTTTCTGGAGTCTGTTTAAAGATGAGCCACAAAATTGATCAGGGAGAGAGGAGAGTTTTAAACATTTTAAAACTGTTTGCTCAAATATGGTCAACTGGTATGATGCCCAAATTGCCAAACTAACATTTGGAAGGTGGCAGAGAGGGATCTGGTTACATACAGTTAAGCTACACAATGAGTGAACATCCAGAATAACTATTTCATATGTTAAAAAAAAAACCCAGAACTTGGAAGATTTTCGATTTAGCCAAGGCAAGTGGAGAAATAGTTATTTTTAAGTGTATTATGTCAAGTTGTTGATGAAAGCCTCCTGAACATTGCTGCTTTCTAGTTCTTGATTTTTGCATTTATCTTTTAAATAATCATCCTGGGTGAAGGACTGGAGACTGTATAACATCATTAAATGCCACCCAATGGTGAAAGTTGTTACCAAGAAGGGCATGGAGTGGAGTCCAGGGTGGGGTTGCCCTTGAAAGCCATACATAGATTTTTCCATTTGGGTGTGAATGAGCTGCGTGTCTATAACCAGGGAACGGCGTGCAAAGGGTTAGCAGCGAGGTTTCTCCCCTTTTGTGCATCTCGCTTCATCTGTAGCTACTTGTTGAGTTTCCAGGGCGGAAGAGAGAAGCAGCTGCGGGGCATGCGCCAGACCTGCGCTGGGCTGTCGCTTCCATTGTGGGGAAGATGAACAGGCAGCCTTATTTTGGATCACATAGCAGCTTGTTCAAAAGCATCTTGCATTCCCCAGCTGCTCCACAACTTCTTCGTGTATGGGAGAGAACTTGCCAGCTGCTGAGCAACTGTGCTTACATTTGCTTCTTTTGTGCAGAAACCCAGGAAGGTAAAAATCCATAGACGCCTTTGTTAAACTGTAGCCATTGTAAAGAGTCTTGTTTCTGTTATGTCAATGTTATTCCAGATAGAGGGTCTCAGGGGAGAAAAGGAAATGTCAGAATTAACATTCCCCCCCTCCCCATACCTTTTTTTTTTTTTTTTTTTTTGAGGATGACCACCATGTATGTAGATTTTCCCTCCTGAAAACCTTGGCTGCTTTTGTATTTCGGTGACTAACAAAGAAACAGGTCTCATGATAAAACTAAGTGGGTTTTTTTTTTTTAAGTTGCTATATTTATCAGGGTTAATCATATATATTCTTCTGTTGCATGAAATGTATAAAAGTTACAATGTATGTCCTGACCGTGCGCTTTTGTTTTCTGAAGATTTAGGGTATTTTGCATTTGTTAGAGCGAGTCTGTGCTTTGCCCACACCCCTTATCTTAGCCTTGAGAAAACTGGAGTTTCCAAGAAGTTGTTACTTACCCAAGATGACTTAGCTCTTTGGTTTACTTCAGTGCATCTTAGGTTGACTGTTAACATGCAAGCAGGCCTGGAGAACCTGAAGATGAAAAAGGGCTTGGGCCTAGCTGTGGGTGGACTCCCAGGTCAGAAACAACAGACAGAAACAAGTACGATGTGAGGGCTGTAATAGAGGCAGCATTTGCGTGTGTGTGTGAAGGTGCCTCTTCAGAGAGCTTTCTGTGTAATCCCATTGGTGTTGTCACCATGTCTGCTCAAATAAAGCTGAGGAGGAGGGTTGTGGGGCCAGGAAGATGGGAGAGGCTTGATAAGGTTGATCAAATGTTGCGTTCATATCCTAACAAGAGAAGGCTTTGCATGTGGCTGTAGACACACCTGTCTCTGCTGCAGCCCGCCAGTTCCCTGACCGCTGCCCAGCACTCAAAACCATATGCTGTGCTTAGTCGCTCAGTTGTGTCTGACTCTTTGCAATCCTGTGGACTGTAGCCCACCAGGCTCCTCTGTCCCTAGGGATTCTCCAGGCAAGGATACTGGAGTGGGTTGCCATGCCCTCCTCCAGGGGATCTTCCCAACCCAGGGATCGAACCCAGGTCCCCGGCATTGCAGAAAGATTCTTTACTGTCTGAGCCACCAGGGAAGCCCAAGAATACTGGAGTGGGTAGCCTATTCTTTCTCCAGGAGATCTTCCCGACCCAGGAATCACACCAGGGTCGCCTGCATTGCAGGCAGGCAGATTCTTTACCAACTGAGCTACCAAGGAAGCCCACTCAAAAGCCTCTTGCCTCCTAATTCCTGCGAATGGAGGTGAACAAATGACCTCTAGCAGTTACAAGCATAAATCCAGTGGTTTATAGGAACTGAGTCAGGCCCTTTGTTCTAGGAGAGGTTATAAAATAAACTCTGGTCACTTGTGTGTGTGTGCTAAGTCAACCTCAGTCATCTCTAATTCTGTGACCCTGTGGACCGTAGCCCACCAGGCTCCTCTGTCCATGGGATTCTCCAGGCAAGAATACTAGAGTGGGTTGCCATGCCCTCCTCATGAATAAAACCCTCTGATTCTGATGCTCATCTTTGTGCCGGCACCCACTGTAGCTTCAACTCTCCCAGCGACCCATTAATTGCCAAGTTAGACCCACAGTTCTAAGCCCTTTACTCTCCTTCAGGGCTCCATTGACATACCCACACATATTCTCCTTTGCACAGGAATCTTAGATTTTTGACAGCATCTCAGCTTTCAGTTGTTTTTGCTGCCATTTCATTTTAAGACCCTCAAGAACTGTGTTTGGTTCTCTGAGCTGATGACCTGGTGTGGCAGGAAGGGGGAGGCCTCGAGGGTGTGGGGTGTATTTTACAAAAGAGGAAACCGGCTCTGCCTTTGAGAACCTTGCCTGGGCTAGGATTAGAATGATAAGATCCTGCCTCAAAGATCCGTGCCCTTGCTGATCAAGTCTTGAAAGGATCAACTTGTTTGAAACTAGAGGACAAGTCCTCAGCTTCTGGAGACTTCATTGTGTGTCTTTTGTCTGCATGGTCCTTACTGGGTTCTTTCTCTGGAATAATTCTTTTCCTTATTACACTTCTCTGCACGTTATAAAGGCCCACTTACCATGTTCTGTTTTCAAGTCTTGGCTCTTGAGGGCAGTTGCCAACTTCTCTTTTGTTCCTTTATTTTTTAATTGGATTGTAGACTTACAATGTTGTGTTAGTTGCAGGTGTAACAGGTGCAAGTGATTCAGTTATACACACACGTATATAAATCTATTGTTTTTCAGCTTCTTTTCCATTAGCAGTTATTATAAGATATTGAGTGGAGTTCCCTGTACTGTAACAGCAGGCCCTTGTTGGATATCTGTTTTAAATATAGTGGTGTGTATCTGCTAATCCTAAACTCCTAATTTATCTGCCCCCCTTTCCACCTTTGGTAACCATAAGTTTGTCTTATCTGTATGTCTATTTCTGTTTTGTAAATAAGTACATTTGTATCTCTTTTAGATTCCACATACGAATAATATCCTATGGTATTAGTCTTTCTCTTTCTGACTTCACTTAGTATGATCACCTCTAGGTCCATCAAGCTTTATAACACGGGCTTCCCTCCTACCTGTCATGAACCAGCACACAATGTGCGTGCCTGCGCACACACACAGAGGCCCAACATGGCCAGTGGACGTGTTACTCTTCTTCAGCTAGCCCAGCTCCTTTCAGAATATGATTTCACGTTAACTACATCTCAGAGTGTTTCATCCCCGTTCAGTGCTCTGGATGCAATAGCCGCTTCCCTGTAGAAGGAAGAAGGTGATGAGCTTTGGGGGTGCAGCCATGAGGGGCCACTATTTAGCTCAAGACCACCTCACCCTGGTGAGTTCCTTGTGCGGACACAGTTTGCTCCCATATGCCTCCTAACAGCACCCCACACACCAAGCTTTGGCTGCCTTGTCCTCCTTGTGAGACCTTTTTTTTTTTCTTCTCTCTGATGAGCTGCCCTCCTTCTCCTGGTCTGTGGCGGTCACCCAGCCACCTCCCACAGCTGCTGGTTTCAGGTGTCTTAGGGACACTTTGCCTGGAATGCCCTTATCTCCATCTGTCATTGGTGTTTAATTGCTCCCCCACTATCCAGCCTGCCCTTTGACACGGGGTGAGTTCTCCCCTATCCTCGCTGCTTACTTCTGCTGGCTTTTCCTCCTCTGGCTGATGGCCGATCCTTGGCTCATCCTGCGACCCTGTTTCGGCCCCTCTGTGTGTGCACTTTCCCAGGCCTCCCAGGGCATGGCTTTGTTTCTGTCCTGCTTTTTCCTTCTCACTTCCTGTGCTCCCCACCCCACCCCTTTTTTTTTTTACCTTCTTGATTTTTATGTGTTGAAATGTAGTTGACATACCAGCTTCAGGTGTACAACATAACGATTCAGTATTTGTGTATGTTATGAGATGACCGCAATAAATCTAGTCAACATCCATCACCATGCATAATGACACATTTCTTGTGCTCAGCACTGTTGAAGTTTACTCTCTTAGCCTCTTTCAACTAATCCTTCCTCCCCTTCTGTGATGGTGCTTCTGTTTCTCATTTGTTAGTTTTAACCCACACTTCGCAGGCCCTGCTGCCTTTATCATCAGCCAGTCCTGTTTGACTGTCACTTACATTGGGTATAATCATGACATATGTTATATGCACTATTACAGTTTTTATTTTGCAGCTTGTAACTAAAATGATTCTTGGAATTGGACCTTGGAAACACCAGTCTTGAAACTGGTCCGGTCAGGGCATTTGAAAGACTTGAACTTTGGGGGAAAGGTTTTGAGATTTATTTTGGCTTCCCTTTCACATGGCAGCACCTTGGAAGTCACTGAAATATGAACTTGTGTTTGGATAACTTTTTCCTTGCAAATGGACATTGTACATACACAGAACAGAATTAATGTTTGCTTTTTTTCCCCCCTCTTCAAATTATACTTTTGAAAGACCTTTAAAGGAAGTTGAGTTTGTGCTGGGTGGCCAGTCTGTTTCTGTAAATCCTGAAAGATTGGTCATCTTGAGTCTGTGCTGTTCCAGAGGGTCATGTCGGGTACTTCCTTGCTGTGATCCTGCATCTGTGAAAATACAGTGGAGAGGAGGTCCAGGGAGATCCTTCACAGATTCACCCCAATTTGGGACTCTTTATTTTTCTCTCCAAAGCTTCGGTCACAAAGAAGCATCTTCAGGGTCAGGATGGAGCAGGCTGGTTGTTGGAAGGCAGTGGAAGAAGATGCCTTGAAACAGGGCTGCAGGAGGAGTTTCTGGGGTTCAGCTCCTGCTCAGTGGTGATCTCCATGAATTCTGGAGCCCTCGCATCTTGCTGTCCACTTTTTTTTTTTTTAATTCTGCAAAACAAAGGGAAAGAATGCTTCTCTATGCCAAATGGAGTTTGCTTGTAAATCTCCACAATTAGAAAGGAGCCCAGTTTTCTTGCCCTGGTAGACAGGGTAGCCTGCTTAAAGCATTGGGATAGGAGCTTACATTCCTACAGACTCACCCAGAGCAAAGGATCTTTGTTTCAGCCAGGTTCTGTAATTGGTATCCAGCGGCATCTCAAGGTGGTTAACAGGTTCAGTTCACTTAATCTAGTTATCCATCTATATTAACATCTGGGGAAAGGCTTTTTAAGTTGGGATTACGTAGAAATGAGATGTGAAAGCATCAAGTGGACTGTTCATTCACTGATTTGGTCAGCAAGTATCTGTTAACCGTGTGTGTGCGTGGGCTTGGTGTTGAGACTATAGAGTCAGTCCTGACCTCGTGGGGCTTACAGTCGGAGATGGGCGTGCCGGCACAGAAGCACAGGAACGTGTTGTGGGAAGGATGTGAGTATACTCCGGGTGTAAGGGGGCACACAGGATGCACTGGTAGGGGCAGTGATGCTGTTGATCACAGCAGCATGGAAGATTGGCTGGGACTGTGTATCGGGCTCTTTGCTGAGGCTTGAAATGCAGTGCAACTTTTCATCAGCACCATCTCTGAGCTGAAGCCTTCACAGGCTAAGTACCCCAAATGAGGCAAGACAGTGAGTAGTAGAGTCGGTGTGAACTCGGATCCCAAGCCATCAGCTTTATTTAATCAAGGAGATAGCCATGTTAGCGTCTTGTAGGTTGGCTTTTCCTTCTGTGCCCATCTGCACCACCGCAAGCAATGAAGGAAGAAGGAAGCCTGGAGAGCAGTGTGCCTACAGGATGTCCAGTGGGGTGCAGACGACCCCCGCTGTCCTCTAAGGGATGTATGGTGGGGATGTAGTCCAGACAGTGACTCTGAGTCTGTAATTACGCATTTTCTCAGAGTGTCCTTTATACTCAGTGTTTTGCCAACTGTGTTTCTAAAGAGGCTTTCTTATCCCTCTGCCAAGCTCTGCAGCAACAAGCTGCCAGGCTTATTGTCACTCGGGAGGGACTGTCCTCCACAGCGAGCAGCCTCTTTTCCTGGTGCTGTGTGTCACAGCCAGCAACCTCTAGTGTCTGCCTTGCTGTTTTCAGCGGTTTCTGGGGGAGGAAAGAGGTTCTATTTCAGGCCTGTTGGAGGGAAGAGGGACTTCCCCATCTGTTGGAGGCGATCTGTGTGCCTGAAGCCGCTCGCAGAAGTCTCATCTTCACATCCAGCGTGGTGTAGGCTACACTGCTCTTATCTTGAATGCCTTTCAAGGATCAAACGTTGGTGTTTCTGATAAAAGCCCGGTTGTGATTTAAGAATACTGGCTAGGCAGGTTGGCAAAACCTACTATTTTTGGAGAAAAGTAGAGGCTTGATAGGAAAGCTGGGTGTGCTTTCTCTCAGAGGGAGTCTGTGTGGACCCAGGGCAGCCTTCTCAGGATGAATCACTCTGGGGCTTAAGAAGAAACTCTGACAAGAATGATCTGCTCCAGGGCTGTGTCTGTGTGTCCTGTTTCAGACGTGGCCCTTGATAGCCGGGTAAGTAGAAAGGTAGTCCTCTGTTCCTGAATTGTATGCTGTGAGGAGGAAATTCCATGCTTGAAAACTTGAAGGGAAACAGGCTTTTTTTGTGAAAAGCTGTATTTTTAGTCTGTTGGATTGTAAGTCCAAAAGCTCTAAGAATAAGGCTAATACACCCGGAGTGTACTCTCATCTCCCCCATAACATGTTCCTGTGCACTACATTCCTAGAAAAATTGATAGGTTGTGAACCCAAGTATAGAGAGAACTTACTTTAAGTGGTGTTAGACTGTTTCCTTCCCATTCCTCATAATGAATATGATGTAAGACTTTTAAATAAGATATATGTGTATGATATGTAGATATATATTTACATATATATGTTTATATTCTTATTCTGACCCCAGAATTATCGAATTATCTGTTGAAAAACAGTCATCATCATAGTTCTGACGTTGAATTTCCAGGAAAAAGAAACACATATTATATGCATGACAGGAAAATTACACAGTAGAAACATGTTTCACTTGATTATTTATATAAACCTAACATCTGTGTGTTTTTTAAAAACCTTCCTCATTACTTTAAAAAAAAAACTTAAAGCTTTCATCACATGGCTTTCTTTTGTTTTTTTCCTATACTTGGTTCTCCCAGGGTTGGAAGAAAGCACAAGTCAGTTACAGCAGGCAGTGAAAGCACTTTATTATTTTTTTTCCATGAACAAATTAGTTCCATCCCTAATGTCTAGGCTTCTTGGGGAGGGGAGGGCGTGGAAATTAACTTAAAGGAAACTGCAAATTTATTGTAGAAAACTTTTCACTTTCATTTTGAGCACAGACACTAGTTCTAGCTACAAGCATCTTTTATCAGATGGTAGAGCTGCTAATATCTGTGAGTGCATGCTAAGTCACTTCAGTCATGTCTGACTCTGCAGCCCTATGGACTGTGGCCTGCCAGGCTCCTCCCTCCACAGGATTCTCCAGGCAAGAATACTGGAGTGGGTTGCCATGCCCTTTTCCAGGGGATCTTCCCAACCCAGGGATTGAGCCTGTGTCTCTTAAATCTCCTGCATTGCAGGCGGGTTCTTTACCACTAGCGCCACCTGGGAAGCTAACATTTACAGGCCCACAAGACTTCCCTGGTGGCTCAGACGGTAAAGTGCCTGTCTACAATGCGGGAGACCCGGGTTCGAGCCCTGGGTTGGGAAAATCCCCTGGAGAAGGAAATGGCAATCCATTCCAGTACTATTCCCTGGAAAATCCCATGGACAGAGGAGCCTGGTAGGCTACAGTCTGTGGGGTCACAAAGAGTCGGACACGACTGAGCCACTTCACTTCACTTCACTTCATATATTTTTTGCTCCATATACATGAAATCCATGAGATCCTGCCTATGCGGATCTGCAATAGGTTGAATTCCCTGATGCAGAGCCCGTGGATGAAGAGGGCCAACTCTTTGCTGGCCCATTCCTTCCATTTTCTACTCCATCCCTTCCCATGTCAGCTAAAAGTCCCCCTCACAAAGTTAAGCACTGTGTTTGCATAGTGTTAGTCACCTGGTTGTGTCTGACTCTTTGTGACCCCAAGGACTGTAGCTCACCAGGCTCCTCTGTCCATGGGATTATCCAGGCAAAAATACTGGAGTGAGTTTCCATTTCCTTCTCCAGGGGATCTTCCCAACCCAGGGATTGAACCTGGATCTCCCGCATTGCAGGCAAACTCTTTACCAGACTGAGCTGCTGTGTTAGCATAGTCATCACCCAGACCTTTTCCTCCTCTATGCTTTTTGTTCTCTTTGGTTGCCAGCTCCGCACGGCTTGCTGAGAGTTAACCCCAGAATCCAGAATGGCTTTTCTGCTTTATCTGCTGTCCCACTTCCCAGTGCTTTCCCCATTGTTTTCGATTCCAGGGAGAACTGGGGACAGTTGATGAGCTGTGGAGGAGTTGCCCCCATTGTGTTTAGGCTTACGAATTAGTTATCGTCACTCTGTAGGTGAATACAAGGATACCTATGGATTTAATATTTTTTAAGCTTCTGTATCGATAGAGACAATTTAACAAATGAATTCTTGAGAGAACTATTCTCCAGATGGGTTTCCTACTATTATTACCATTATTCTCTAAAGTATCATTCATCATCTGGTAGGACAAACAGCTCTTGCTAAGAGTAATGCCTTCTTAAGTGAATATTGAAAGTTACCATTAAAATGCTATGAATATGACTTCTCATGAATAATCATCATTTAAATTTAGGAGATTTCAAGCTTATACTTATATGAGTGCTTTTATGTGGAGAACACATTCACATCACTAATGCCACTGAATCACAACCACCACCTGAAGTAGGTAGTGTTATTCCCATTTCACAGAAGAGCAGTATTGAAGCTCACAGGGGTGGAGAACTGGGCAGAATCACTTATGTAGTGGGTGACAGGATTGAGATTTAAACCTAGGGCTTCTGACTCCAAGGAATGCCGACCTTCTAGAGCACTGAGCCAATAAATAAATGGTACTAATGTCATACTGCCATACTGTCAGGCTTCCCAAGTGGTGCTAGTGGTAAAGAACCCTTCTGCTAATGCCGGAGACTTAAAGGACATGGGTTCGATCCCTGAGTAGGGAAGATCCCCTTGGGGGAGGGCATGGCTACCCACTCCAGTATTCTTGCCTGGAGAATCCCATGGACAGAGGAGCCTGGTGGGCTACAGTCCATAGGGTTGCAAAGAGTTGGTCACAACTAAAGCAGCTTAGCACACACACACTCTTAGCATGCAAGTCCATGTTGGTTTGGAGAACAGGATTCAAGTATTTGTCTGCTTTTTGCTGAAGATGTTGACTGTCCCAGATCTGTGTCCAACTTATAGTAAGACTGTTTCTGTATTGCTGCTGTTTTAATGTATATATCTTCCAATCACCATTCCTACTGTTTTCTTTCTTCTTTTTTCTTCCTCCTTCCCTCCCTCCCCTTTTATTCCATCCTTCCTTTCTTTCTTTTTCTTTACTTTCTATAGATTTACTGAGGTTTAATGTTACCACTGTTTCTTAACTTTCTAACAGGGTTTTGGGGGGAAGTTTGGCCCACTGTTAAGCCAAAATTTATTAATTTCTTGGACTTTATGTAATAGTCTTAGGAAAGTTACTCAAATTTTTTTCTTGTTACTGCATTTCCTTTTACTTACAGAGAAATCTCTTCAGTGGTAATTTGGGAAATTTTTGAGCAAATACATCTAAAAAGGAGAAGAGTAGTGGCTTGATATTTGACAGTTTTTACTCCCCAGTTGTCTCTTGATTTTCATATTAATGGGAGAACCAACGACCATGAGCATTAAAAATATCTTGTACTTAAGTAATATTTTATAGTTTCACACGCATCTCATTTAATTTCTTATCTTTAAATTTTATTTATTTATGGCCGTGCTGGGTCTTCATTGCTGTACGGAGTGTTTTCTAGTTGTGCTATACAGGCTTCTCCCTGCAGCGGCTTCTCTTCTTGCAGAGCACCAGCTCTAGACACCAGCTTCCATAGTCGTGGCGCATGGGCTTAACTGCTCTGTGGCACGTGAACTCTTCCCAGGCCGGGGACTGAACCCACGTCTCCTGCTATGGCAGGTGGATTCTCAATCACTGGCCCACCAGAGAGGTCCTCATTAAATTTCTTTTTGCACTCTCTACGATGAACTTGGCTCGTCTTTTCTTTTCTATTAATAAAGGAGGAAATTTAGGCTCACAAAGAAAAATGTTTTACTCAAGATCATAAAAGAAGCAGGTTCTAGGGTCTGGCCTGGATTCCATGTCTTCTGACTCTTAGCTCTGTTTTTTCATTCTTAATGTGATTAGGTCAATAACAAGTGATATTTTCCAATGGGATTTGAAAAAATACTTAAAATATCACCATTTTTATACACTTGCCACAATTTAAAAAGTTTGTTACGAAGCTGTTCAATTTCTTCCTTTCTTTCTTAATCCCTTATGAGGTGGAAGGCCACAGCTGTTAGAAGAATGTCAGTGACCACTATAAATAAAGTAAAGCTCTTCACTGAGGGTGAGAAGGGAACGTATTGGCTGAATTCAGTGGTGTGTCAGGATTTTCGGTGATTAGAATAAAGATATTGGCATGTTTTGCCATTGAAGATCTTGTCTTTTCCCATCCTTTGATTAAGATTTCCAGGCATATGCACTAGAAAGGTAATCTCTATACATGGAATGTTTATTGACTGTGGGAAAGGAATTAATGTTTGTTGAGCATGCATTCTGGTGTAGGCTGTGTACTAGGCATTGTCTGTACTTTACAATAGCTCTTACATAGTCCCATAGATGAGTACCTGAAGTCTCAAGAACTTTAAACGTAAGTGGGGAGCTGGTGTTCTTTCTAGGTCTATAATACGGGTAAATCCAGATTCTTTGGACTCTACCGTCTCTAAATTCTGTGATTGATTTTTTTAAAGATTAACTTTCCTAAAAATACTTTCTTCTCTAACTCCTGGTTAGCCTGGAAGCCAGACAAAAGTATTCAAGCATTCCTTGGAGATATTTTGGATTTGATTCCAGACCTGTGCCATAAAACATGTATTGCAATAAAGTTAGTCACATGAATTTTTTGGTTTCCCCATCCATATAAAAGTTTTGTTTACAATATAATATAGTCTATTAGGTGTGCAATAACACTATGTCTAAAATAAGTACATGCCTTAATTAAAAAATACTTAGTAGTCCAGTGGTTGAGGCTCTGCACATTCACTTCAGAGGGCACAGGTTCAATCCTTGGTTAGGGAACCTGAGATCCCACATGCCATGTGGCACAGCCAAAAAAGAAAAAAATTCTTGTTAAAACATGCTAACCATCATCTGAAACTTCAGAAAATTATAGTAGTAACCTCAGAGATCACTGATCACAGGGCACCAAACAAATTATGAAAAAGTTTGAAATATTGCAAGGATTACCTAAACGCAGCACAGAGACGTGAAGTGACCAAATGCTACTGGAAACTGGCTCCAATAGACTCGATCAATGCAAGGTTACACTTTCATGGATGTTCTTGTTCAGTCACTAAGTCATATCCAGCTCTTATGGCCCCATGGACTGCAGCACACCAGGCTTCCCTGTCCTTCACCATCTCCTGGAGTTTGCTCCAGTTCATATCCATTGAGTCGGTGATGCCGTCCAACCACCTCATCCTCTATCGTCCCCTTCTCCTTCTGCCTTCTATCTTTCCCAGCACCAGGGTCTTTTTCCAATGAGTCGGCTGTTCGCATCAGGTGGCCAAAGTATTGGAGCTTTAGCTTCAGTCCTTCCAATGAGTATTCAGGGTTGATTTCCAACCTGAATATTAGGATTAGGATCGACTGATTTGATCTCCTTGCAGGATCGATGCAAGGTTGCCGCTTATGTGGATATTGATTTGTAAAGAACTCAGTATCTATCAAGTGCAGTAAAGCAATGTGTGATAAAATGAAGTATGCCTGTACCAGTTATGATATCAGTCAGAAGCCGAAAGAAAAACTGGCTATAAGTTCACCTGAATACAGACTGTCTAGGGTAGAAGACAGGATACGGTCATGAGTAGGGTAGAAGAGTACCTCTCAACCTTAATGTGCAAATGGATCACCTGGGGCTCTTGTTCAAATCTTTTCTACATTTATTGATTTCCTATCTACTTGTCCTATTAAATATCAAGAGAGCAATATTGAAATATGTGACTATTCTTATGAATTGGCCTTTCTTCTTGCAGCTGTATCAGTTTTTGGTTCATATGTTTGGAAGCATAGTTGTTAAGTTGAATAGATGTTTAGGATTGTTATGTCCTATTGATGAACTGGATATTTTTCATTATAAAATGACTTCCTTTATAGCAGATGATAATTTTTGCTCTGAAATCTTTGTCTGTTAGCCTAGTATATCTTTTTCCATCCTTTCTCTTTAAACCTATCTGTGTCTTTATGTTAAAGTGCATTTCTTGTAGGTAGTATGGATTTTGGATCTTGCTTTTATTTTCCCTGTTTGACAATATCTTTTAATTGGTGTTTTCACACTTAAACCATTTACATTTAATGTAATTACTGATATCATTAGTTTGGAGTATGTAATTTTCCTGTTTTTTTTTTTTTTTCATTTGTCCTGTCTTTTATTCTCTTGTCCTGTTTTTCTGCTTTCTCTTGGGTTATTTGAGAATTTTTTTATGATTCCATTTTCTTTCTTTTGATGGATTATTAGCTCTATCTCTGCTTAGTTATGTTAGTGGTTGCTTTAGGGTGTATCAGTTCAGTTGCTCAGTTGTGTCCAACTCTGCAACCCCATGAATCACAGCACCCCAGGCCTCCCTGTCCATCACCACCTCCCGGAGTTCACTCAGACTCACGTCCATCGAGTCAGTGATGCCATCCAGCCATCTCATCCTCTGTCGTCCCCTTCTCCTCCTGCACCCAATCCCTCCCAGCATCAGAGTCTTTTCCAATGAGTCAACTCTTCACATGAGGTGGCCAAAGTACTGGAGTTTCAGCTTTAGCATCATTCCTTCCAAAGCAATCCCAGGGCTGATCTTCAGAATGGACTGGTTGGATCTCCTTGCAATCCAAGGGACTCTCAAGAGTCTTCTCCAACACCACAGTTCAAAAGCATCAATTCTTCGGCATTCAGCTTTCTTCACAGTCCAACTCTCACATCCATACATGACCACTGGAAAAACCATAGCCTTGACTAGACAGACCTTTGTTGGCAAAGTAATGTCTCTGCTTTTCAATATGCTATCTAGGTTGGTCATAACTTTTCTTCCAAGGAATAAGCATCTTTTAATTTCATGGCTGCAGTCACCATCTGCAGTGATTTTGGAGCCCCCCAAAATAAAGTCTGACACAGTTTCCACTGTTTCCCCATCTAATGCCATGAAGTGATGGGACCAGATGCCATGATCTTAGTTTTCTGAATGTTGAGCTTTAAGCCAACTTTTTCGCTCTCCTCTTTCACTTTCATCAAGAGGCTCTTTAGTTCCTCTTCACTTTCTGCCATAAGGGTGGTGTCATCTGCATATCTGAGGTGATTGATATTTCTCCCAGCAATCTTGATTCCAGCTTGTGCTTATTCCAGCCCAGCGTTTCTCATGATGTACTCTGCGTATAAGTTAAATAAGCAGGGTGACAATATACAGCCTTGACGTACTCGTTTTCCTATTTGGAACCAGTCTGTTGTTCCATGTCCAGTTCTAACTGTTGCTTCCTAACCTGCATATAGGTTTCTCAAGAGGCAAGTCAGGTGGTCTGGTATTCCCGTCTCTTTCAGAATTTTCCACAGTTTATTGTGATCCACACAGTCAAAGGCTTTGGCATAGTCAACAAAGCAGAAATAGATATTTTTCTGGAACTCTCTTGCTTTTTACATGATCCAGCAGATGTTGGCAATTTGATCTCTGGTTCCTCTGCCTTTTCTAAAACCAGCTTGAACATCTGGAAGTTCACGGTTCATGTATTGCTGAAGCCGGGCTCGGAGAATTTTGAACATTACTTTACTAGCATGTGAGATGAGTGCAATTGTGCAATAGTTTGAGCATTCTTTGGCATTGCCTTTCTTTGGCATTGGAATGAAAACTGATCTTTTCCAGTCCTGTGGCCACTGCAGAATTTTCCAAATTTGCTGGCATATTGAGTGCAGCACTTTCACAGCATCATCTTTTAGGATTTGAAATAGTTCAACTGGAATTCCATCACCTCCACTAGCTTTGTTCGTAGTGATGCTTTCTAAGGCCCACTTGACTTCACATTCCAGGATGTCTGGCTCTAGGTGAGTGATCACACCATTGTGATTATCTGGGTCGTGAAGATCTTTTCTGTACCATCTCCTGTGTGTTCTTGCCACGTCTTCTTAATATCTTCTGCTTCTATTAGGTCCATACCATTTCTGCCCTTTACCAAGCCCATCGTTGCATGAAATGTTCCCTTGGTATCTCTAATTTTCTTGAAGAGATCTATAAACTGTCACATATTATTCTTCTTTGGCAACTATGGGCTATTTTCTTTTATTCCTTTATGATTTTGTTTATGAAGACTTCATATGTTTACAGGTTAAGTTATAGTGTAAGAGTTTGGTAATGGTACCCCACTCCAGTATTCTTGCCTGGAAAATCCCATGGACGGAAGAGCCTGGTAGGCTGCAGTCCATGGGGTCGCCAAGAATCGGACATGACTGAACGACTTCACTTTCACTTTTCACTTTCATGCACTGGAGAAGGAAATGGCAACCCACTCCAGTGTTTTTGCCTGGAGAATCCCAGGGATGGGGGAGCCTGGTGGGCTGCCGTCTGTGGGGTCGCACAGAGTCGGACACGACTAAAGCGACTTAGCAGTAGCAGCAGCAGCAAGAGTTTGGTAGATTATGTCAGCTAGCACATTTATTCATTTTCTCAAGGGATGCTGTGTTATTCATTAATCGCGCCTTGTGTGAAGGTGTTAGTCGCTTAATCATGTCCAGCTCTTCTGCTACCCCATGTACTGTAGCCTGCCATACTCCTCTGTCCATGGAATTCTCCTGGCCAGAATACTGGAGTAGGTAGCCATTCCCTTCTCCAGAGGATCTTCCTGACCCACCTGGGTCTCCTCCATTGGCAGATGGATTCTTACTGTCTGAGCCACCAAGGAAGCCCTAATCAGACCTTGGTTCGTTACAGTGCAGTAGACCTGTTACAGCTTTAATGGTCTGTAGAGGTGCAGGGAAAGCAATGGGTGTAAAATTAATAAGTTTTGAGTTCTCATTCAAACTTCTGTGTGTGTTATTTAGTCAACAAATACAATCTGAGACACAAACAGAGCAGATTCCAGATAAGCCGTAAGTTTTCAGGTTTGGTATGGTGATTTTCTGTTAAATTGTGTCTCCTTTATTTCTATTTTAATCCTAATATGTGATAAGGATTATATCTAAGAATTAAGTTAAACCTATAAGATTCAAGAAAGCATACCCTTACAGTAGAACAAAAAATAAAGTGCAGATTTCCAGTTGTATCTTGAATTTGATAATGTTGGGAGAGTCTTTACCTGAAATGAAACAGAACGCTAGCTTTCTTGTAAAAGGAAAGGCACCCAGAATGTGTTAGGTCAAACTTAGAAGTTTGGGTGTGAGAGTTTATAGATTTTGGGTTTTTTATTTTTGGCATTGTCACATGGCTGACTAGGGATCAAACCCACACCCGCTGCAGTGGGAGCTCAGTCTTAACCACTGGACCACCAGGGAAGTCCCCAGTGATTATTCTTTTAAAATTAGATTTTCACAGGAGAGGGGTTGGGAGGAATTGGGAAATCGGGATTGATACATGTATAACTGATACTGTGTGTAAAATAGGTAACTTATCAGAAGACACGGTATAGCACAGGCAACCCTACTTAAAGCTCTTTGGTGAGCTGAATGGGAAGGAAATCCACAAGGGAGGAGATGTATGTGCGTGTATGGCTGATTCACTTTGCTGTACAGCAGAAACTAACATTGTAAAGCAACTATTCTCCAATAAAATTTTTAGAGACGAAATGAGCTATGGTCATGAAAAAACAAGTAAAGAAAATTAGATTTTTCATCTAATAACAAACGATCACACTGTATCTGTTTCCTGTTGGTGCTGTAACAAATTACCACTGGCTTAAAGGCTTCAATGAGACAGATGTATTCTTTTATGGTCCCAGAGGTCAGAAGTCCAGTGAGTTTTACAAGGATAAAATCGAGTATTAGCAGGGCCAGTTCCTCCGGGAGACTTCTCCCAAGGGGATTCTGTTTCCTTGTTTCTTTCAGCATCTAGTGTCTGCTCACATTCCTTGGCTCATCCCTGCATTCCTTCCCCCATTTGAAAGTACATCACTCCAAACGGTGTCCATCCTCCTGTTGGCTTTTCTTCTGTAGTTAATGTCCCTCTGCCTCTTCCTGTAAGGACACTCACTGGTGATTACCTTGGGCCTATCCAGATAAGGCAGGATAATTTCCCCATGTTAGATGACCTTCACAGCTTCCAGGGCTTAAGACCTGAATTTCTTTTTGGGGGCTCGAGGAGCATTATTCAGTTTACCACAGGCACGATTTCCCTTCTGACCATGAATATTCCTGCAGCCTATGTTACCTTTGACTGCACTGCAGATCTTCTCGGGGAAACTGCAATTTAAAGGGAAAATAACCGTCCCCCCATATTTTCCTTTACCAGTATTCAAGGAGAAAGAACTTCTCCATGGTTTCTCTTTCATGCATTCGAGGAATACTTGTGAAGCCCTCGTTCCTACTCTCCTAATATTTCAGAAGGTATTAACGTATTTAAAATTGGCACCACATTGACGTGGTTTCAACTGAACCACTGCAAGCATCTCAGTTTAGGTATAAAACCAATGTATAAGTAAGGGATAGTTTTTTTAAATTTTTATTTTTAATTGGAGGATAATTACTTTACAATATTGGGATGGTTTCTGCCATGTATCAAAATAAGTCAGCCACAGGCATACCCATGTCCCCTCCCTCTTACACCTCCCTCCTCATCCCACCTAAGTGAGGTGTAGTTTTTAAAGATGTCTTCCTTAAATACATTAAAAATTAAAGTAGCACCTCCTTTAAGACTGCTGAGAGATATCTGCTCATGTCTCTGGTCATGGAGGCCTGAGTCACTGTGTGTTGCCTTTGATGATGGAGATGAATCAGTTGCCCGAATGACCAGGGAGGGGTGCGGTCCTCTTTCCTCTCCAATCTTTTCTTTTTTTGTGTGACTGCACTGGGTCTTGGTTGCGGCCCATAGGCTTCTCTTACTGTGATATGGGCTTAGTTGCCCTGAGGCATGTGGGATCTTGGCTCCCCAAGGGACTGAGCCCATGTCCCCTCATTGGCAGGCATATTCTTAACCAATGGACCACCAGGGAAGCCCTGGGTCAGTCCTAATTGTTTGAGCTTGAGCTTATGTTCTGTTCATATAACTAACCTCACTCATTTCCACCCACCTGTCTCCCACCCTCTCTGGTGATGTGGGTCCATTTGATTGTGCTGGCAAGGATTTGGTGCTTTGTATGTATGTGTTTTTTCCAAATCACCTGGCTTGGGAGAAGAGAGGAGAAGTGGCAGTAGCTGCCCAAGTTCTGGGTACCATGCACTGTGTCAGGGGACCTGACATGAACCCACTGGCACTGGCTATGACCATTTTCTATGAGGAAAAGGAGGGAACAGGAGTTAACCCTGAGGTCTGCCTGTCTCCTTTGCCCCTGTAGGTGATGACCTGTTCCCACAAACTTCTGCTATGACTTAGGACAGCTTTTCTGATTCCTCTGCGTTTGATCTTGGCAGTGGGATTGGCCATCCTGGCACATGCATCCTGGTGGTGTTCACTGGGCATACACACCCTTTCTCTGTGCAGGTGCTATGTGAGGTATAAAGGGGTGCAAGGAACAGTCTGGCCCTGCTCTCCTGGAGCTTTCAGCCTAGAAGGGGAGACAGACATGAGCAGTGGACCAAGATATCCAGGCTTAGAGATGTGCTAGGTGCTCAAAAGGATACTGTGAGGAAAATGGGACTGGGGGTGGCAAGGAGAAACCTACTTTACGCTGGTGGTAAGGGAAGGCTTCAGAACTAAAATCTGAAACCTTAGGAGTCAGGCCATGAAGAGCATTGCACACACCACTTGTATGTGCAAGAGCCCTGCGTGTATATGTTTACTGCACATGTGGAACGCCAGTGCACTTTTGTTCATAGATCTTCTTCCCTCCGCTTACTGAAGGCCTTTCAGGACGGTGGCAGGGCCTTTGTCAGTGTCCCTCCAAAGCTGAGCATTTTGTGGATGAATGATTGAGCCCCAGAGTAATATTATTCCATTGTTGCATCTTCTATCCTGGCTTTGTTATCGGAAATTTGTGTCCCAAATAAAAGTGAATAATAGTTCATTTTTCTGTTTCATTATCAAATGGCTTTTCTTGGCTTTGGGTGGAGGGCACAATTGGGATTGGTCAATAACATAAATTAAATTTTAGATGGTATTTTGGTGAACAAATAATTGAGAACTAACTCAACATGAGGGCCTGTGTTAGGTGCTTCAGAGATTTTTTTTTTAAGTGAGGAAACAACTCCTGCTAGTGAGGCAGTCATGGTATAAACATTTCCAAAGTATTGTAAACCGCTTTCTGTCACCATTTAGTGCATGTTCAGTTACTAAGTGAACATATGCATACACACTTGTGAAGTGCTATGGGTTTACAAAGTGCTGTGAGCTCTGTGGACTGCAAAACTTAACAGAAAATCATAGATTTGGTTGAGTGAAGAGTGGTTGCAATTTGGGCATGAAAGGCTGGGGAGCCCAGCTCTCAGAAGCAGGAAACAACAGTGAACTTCCACGCTGGTAAATATCTTAGACTGTTCAGGCTGTTATGACAGAACATCAGACTGTGGGCTTAAATAACACGTTTCTTGCAGTCCTGCAGGCTGGAAGTCGAAGGTCAAGGTGCTGGCACACCCAGTGTCTGGTGAGGACCCACTTCCAGGCTCATAGACAGCTGACTCTCTTCCTGGTGTCCTCACTTGGTGGAAGGGTCCAGAAAGCTCTCTGTGTCTCTCTCTTTTTTAATTATGAAAATATGATAACACTTTTATAGAATACTTGGAAAATACAGAACAAAGTTATATATAGTTTCACTGTATATTACAATTATGTTTTTAGGTAGAGAAATTAAGATTTTTAGTTGGAGTTTCAATATCAAACTCTCAAAAATTAATAGAATGAATAGACAGAAAAGTAGAAGGGTATGGTAGACCTGAAAAGCATTATGAACCAATTCAACATAATTAAGATTTGTACAATTTTCACACAATAGCAGGATACAAATTCTATTCAAGTTCTCTGCACAGGGCACTAATCCCATCCATGAGGGCTCCACCCTCATGACCTACTCACCTCTCAAACCACTAATACTTTCACACTGGGGATTAGGTTTCATGAATTGTGGGAGACAGTGTGTTCGGCCTAAAGCAGTAAGCACACAGATGAAGAATACATCTGCCAGTTGCTCCCTGGGGAGCCTCAGCCCTTTCTGCTAACTGGATCATTTTTGGGGGCTGCTGAGGCATCCTAGGTGGGATGGGAAGCATCTCATGTTGCAGGGCTCTGTTATTTGCAGACAGATCCAGGGATTGCCCACCAATGCTTCCCTCTACCCCTCTGAGGCACAGACATCTGGGCCCTTCTCCTAGTAGAGGTCACCTGCCCAGGGCCCTGTGCCCACCCCACTGGCCCCACGCTGGGGTCTTTGTTCTGAGCTCAGAGCCCCAGTGGGTGCTGGAGCATTTGGATGACTGGTTGACAGAGGGGCCTGTGTTCTCTCCTCCTGCCCTTTCCCTGCTCCACTTGTCATGAATGGAGGGCACATGAGTGGAGAGCAGGAATGCGTTTGGAGTGGAAGATGCGATTTTCAAGAGGGGGGTGGTTTCTGACAGCAGGTGGCGTTGACGGCTGCAGGCTGACAGTCCACTATCGGCAGAGCCAGCCTGTGCAGGGGACGGGGCTCAGTCTCTGGTATTTGACCCTGAACTGACCCGAGTTACTTTCAAATCCAGTGTTAGGAACTCAAAGACAGAACCCAGAGAAATTTAAAAAGGCTGATGAAAAGTCATGCAAGTTGGGGAAGAATCCTGGGTCTATTTTAAAGTTAGATTTTTTTTTTTCTTTGTTCTCTCTCTCTCTCTTTTCTTTCTTTCTTTTTTTTTTTTGGCAAAAAAACTGTGCTTTTTCTGTATTAAAAATAAATTTCTAGATTATTTCACATTACCCCTAAGCCTACATTGGGGCCCTTCATATTGTGGGAGTTATCTTGGTTGAGATCCTAAGATCCAAGTTTGGAATTTTTTTGCTTTTGCCTTAAAAAAAAAAACAAAAACAAAACAGTGAAGTGAAAAGAAATAGGGTTTATCTATTTAATGAATATTTATTTGTCAGGCAGTCTGTCAAATTCCTTAGAATGTGTGTCAGCAAGCAAGATCAGGACGACTCCATCTCTGCTCCTCGAGAGTTTGGGCTCTTGCAGAAGGGCAGATGTGCAGAAAACAAGGTGTCAGAAGCCGGCTGTGAGTTGAAGGTTCGCACCAGGAGCAGGAGCCATCCGGAGCCAGGGGACGGGTCTGATGATCAGATTGTCCACAGACAGCACATTTGAAAGTCAAGAGAGATCACAAAGGTCTATGAGCTGTGTCAATTTAGGGATTTCTTTTCACTGTCACCATAATATAACTTGGATTGATGCCCGGTAGAGTGGCCTTATTTATGAAGTAGAATAAGTTCATTGATTATTCCTACCCCATCTGATGAACCTCATCAATTTGTGGTCTGAGCTAACATCCTGATTCTGGCTGCAGCTTCCCTTGGGGGTCCGGGGAGTGAGCAATGAAGGTAGTGAAGAAGCTCGAGTCTGCAGTGGGTATCTGCTCCATGGACAGTCCCATCCAGGAGTTCACCTCCTGCAGAATCAAACAGGGAGGTCAGTGTGTCTGCCTTGGTCTGTGCAGGAGGGTGTTGGCTCTGATTCCCCTAGACGTCTGAGTGCTGCAGGAAGGCGGAACATGTCTGCTTGTGCTGTTGGGTATGGAGTCTTTTTTTCTTTCAGGAGCTTATCCTCCCATCCAAGTACTAACCAGGCCTGATGCTGCTTAGCTTCCGAGATCAGACGAGATTGGACACATTCAAGGTGGGATGGCTGTAGACAGGAGTTTATCTTATTTTGTAAAAAATTTATTTATTTTTTAATGGAAGGATAATGGCTTTACAGAATTTTGTTGTTTTCTGTCAAACATCAATGTGAATCAACCATAGGTATACATATATCCCCTCCCTTTTGAACCTTTCTCAATGGAACATTTATTCCAAAAGTAGCCCCTGAACTATGCTTTATAGATGTCTCTATGAGGCTTTAATCTGGGACAGTTCCCTAGGAAATACTATGTTTAAATATTATATTTAAAGATGCCACCACATCCCGACAGAATTCTTTTAAAAATATTTCACATGATCTGTCAAATTTATTGGAATATCACAGTATGTTAAAAGTAACTCGGAGCCTTATAATTATAAGGCTTATTTAATTAAAAGGTTTCAGCATCCAGTTAGAACAGTTTTCTGCCAAACATAAGTGACTGTTTGAATGTATTTGTGAACAATTATTTTCTGTTGGAATGGAGAATCTTTTTGGGTGGGAGATGGCAACTGAGTATATTATTGCATGTGTGCTAAGTCTAAAGAACTAAAGAAGAACTAAAGAGCCTCTTGATGAAAGTGAAAGAGCAGAATGGAAAAGTTGGCTTAAAACTCAATTCAGAAAACTAAGATCATGGCATCTGGTCCCATCACTTCATGGCAAATAGATGGGGAAACAATGGAAACACTGAGAGACTTTATAAATAAATAAGGGCTCTAAAATCACTGCAGATGGTGACTGCAGCCATGAAATTAAAAGACACTTGCTCCTTGAAAGAAAACCTATGACCAATTTAGACAGCATATTAAAAAGCAGAGACATTACTTTGCTAATAAAGGTCCATCTAGTTAAAGCTATGGTTTTTCCAGTAGTCATGTGTGGATGTGACAGTTGGACTATAAAGAAAGCTGAGTGCTGAAGAATTGGTGCTTTTGAACCGTGGTCTTGGAGAAGACTTGAGAGTCCCTTGGAAGGAGATCCAACCAGTCAATCCTAAAGGAAATCAGTCCTGAATATTAATTGGAAGGATTGATGCTGAAGCCGAAACTCCAATCCTTTGGCCACCTGATGGGAAGAACTGACTCTTTGGAAAAGACCCTGACGCTGGGAAAGATTGAAGGCGGGAGGATGAAGGGAAAGACAGAGGAAAGACAAGTTGGATGACATCACTGACTCGATGGACATGAGTTTGAGCACGCTCTGGGAGTTGGTGATGGACAGGGAAGCCTGGCATGTTGCAGTGCATGGGGTTGCAAAGAGTTGGACACAACTGAGCAACTGACCTGAACTGGTAAGTCGCTTCAGTCGCATCTGACTCTTTGCGACCCTGTGGACTGTCCCACCAGGCTCCTTTGTCCATGGGGTTCTTCAGACAAGAATACTGGAGTAGGTTGCCATGCCCTCCTCCAGGAGATCTTCCTGACGCAGGAATCGAACTTGTGTCTCTTATGTCTCCTGCATTGGCAGGCAGGTTCTTTACAACTAAGGCTACCTGGGAAGCCCAGGTTTATTATTAGTTATAAGATTTTTCTCTGTCCTATAAAAAGCTACAGTTTTACATTTCTTGAGGAAAGTTGGGGGTTGCACATCTTCCCATCCCCCAACTCAAACTAGCTTAAGCAAAACATCAAATTTGTTGACTTATAAACTAGAGAAATCCACGAGTGAAGCTGGCTTCAGACAGTGCTCAAGTGTCCTCTGGGGGCTGGGCCTGAAAGATAGCCACTGGCAGTTCTTACAGCTTTGACCCAAAAAGAAAGAAGAAAGACCCTCTTTCTTCTAGTGCTGCTCCATCAAGTCTTATGAAAGGAATCTCTTTGGCCTGGATCACGTGCCATGGCTGTGCCCAGAGGGGTGAACTGCCATTGCAGGGTCCATCCTTGCAATGAAGGGGGGAGGCAGTGACAGTGGGAGAGAGGAGGAGTTCCCCAATGAAGATAAGCATCCATGGCAGACACACCCCCACTTGTGCTAGTAGTGCCTGCTGTTGCTAGTGGCACCTGGTGTTGGAGGGATGGAGGATGGAGAGGAGGACGATGGCAGTCCCAGTGGCACCTGTGGTTTGTTAGAACCTTGAGGTTATTGGCTCAATTGCTGTACTTTTCCAGCTGGCTTTTATGTAAGTACCTGGATAGCCAAGGATAAACTCACGATTGGGGCTGAGAGCAGGAGCGGCAAACAGCCGAATGCTGTCTTCCATAGATAATGAAAACGTGCACCTTTCTTCACTGCTTTATAAGATATGGGAAAGGGTTCATGGAAGGGGGTTCCCCGAACCCTTCCTGTGACATTTCCAGGCTCCTGTTGGTAGAAAGATTTTTGTAGGCGTGTCTTCTTGGTGAGAGGGTGCCCCTGGGGTCACTTGGTAGGTTAGAGAGTTTGGGCAAAATACTCATCCAAGGGCTTTCTCAGCAAAAAAAAAAAAAAAAAAAAGGAAAAAAGAAAAAAAATGGCCAATGATGATCTTTGTTTTACTGTGGGAGTCTCCTTCCCACATAAATGAAGTTAGAGCCTCAGCGTTCCCTCAAGGACCATCTTCATTTGCCTCCCAAGTTTCCCTTTGATTTCAGCAATTTTGTCTTTATGCAGTGAGCAGTCTCTATCTTGGTCAAGCATCTGCTAAGGAAGCTGACATTTTGAGTCTTTTTCAAATTTTTTTATTTAAATTTTTTATTTTCTATGGTGGTATAGGCAATCAACAATAGTGTCATAGTTTCAGGTAAACAGTGAGGGGGTTCGACCTTCCATATACATGTATCCATTCATCCCCAAACTCCCCACCCATCCAGGCTGCCCCATAATATTGAGCAGAGTTCCATGTGCTGTACAGTAGGTCTTTGTTGGTTATCCATTTAAAATATAGCAGTGTGCACTTTTCCATCCCAAATTCTCTTACTATCCCTTTCCCCCATCCTTACCCGTGGCAACCGTAAGTTTGTTCTCTGTGAATCTCTCTTTATTTTAGGTCAATTAATTTCCTTGATCTACGTTTTTACTGTTTATTGTGTCCTCTTTTTTTCCAAAAAGGAAAAAAAAAATCCCTTCTGCCCTGAGTTTGGAAATCTCTCATCATCTTTGCTTGGTCAGTCAGACTTCATTACAGTGCAAACTTTGAAAATCACTCTTCAGTTCCTTATTTGTCCAAAGGGAGGGGTTTGAGCCCAAACCACTGTTCAGTTGGTTTGGTTTCTTTTCGAGCATTTTCACCAGCCCACGTGCCCAGAGGAAGCAGTATAGCAGATGCCCTTGACCCCAGGTACACCGAGGCTTGGACTTGAACCACCTTTCTTCCTTCTGCCTGGAGAGCTGGCCCCATCTGGCTTCCCACCCCCATGTTTCCAGCCCCAGCAACACCACTCGCTCAAACACTGAGCAAATCTGGCTGGAAAAAACCCTCTTTGTCAGTTCAGCCTTAGCCTGTCCAAAGCTATCATTAAAGCCATAGCAGTTGTTCAATTATTAAAATCCGTTCTTGTATTCAGCTCTCATACAGAATCCAGCTCATTGACCAGTTGTTCAGATCTGTCTTGAGTGCATTCAAATCCATGGTTTTACGGTGTCATTTGATGACGGTGCTTTTTCCAGCCGGGCTGGCTCCTGTTGGCTTAAACGGTGCAGCCAAATGGGCACCGAACCTCCCCACCTTGTCTCCTGTAAACAAAACTCTTTTGAACACTATTTTGTGTTCAAAGCACCATGCTACACACTGGACACTTAAAGTTGAAAGACACTTATGATTTTGTTCTGTATCCATTTTACAGATGAATAAAGAGGTTTGGCAAGGTGAGGAAACGTGACCCAATTAGAAAGCATTTTAAGGCCATCTGTGGGATTCCTGAGCCCACCTGGGCTCCTTGCTTACACAGCAAGGGGATGTTCCCTCCCTCATGCCAATCCAATGGGGGGAGGGATAGCCATGTTTATTTTCAGCTTCATGATGTCATCTCTTTGTGCTGATAAGAAGTCTAGTGGTACATTTCCTTTTGAAGGCAGTTTTAACATTGACAGACACTTGCTTCTAAATCAGCTGACCAAAAATAAGGAGCTCAGCCCATGATTTCTTGCTTCCCATGGTTTGATCAATCTTGCCTGCACTGACACTTCCTTTTTAGAGCAAACAACGGAACCTCTCCCCTGAGGTGGGCAGGAACTTACCTGAGTCATTGGAGCAGGGATTCCCCCGGTCCTTGAATTTCCATTTGCTCTCTGATTCC
This sequence comes from Budorcas taxicolor, assembly GCF_023091745.1. Taxonomy (NCBI): domain Eukaryota; kingdom Metazoa; phylum Chordata; class Mammalia; order Artiodactyla; family Bovidae; genus Budorcas; species Budorcas taxicolor. The sequence goes on along the minus strand of NC_068922.1, from coordinate 34,522,281 downwards.
CCTCCAGGAAGGAGACCAGAGCAGAGGGCTTGTCTGGTTCACTTAGCCTGAGGCTTAAATATTTGGGAGGGTGATTTTGAGCGTTTTCTTCTTATTGTTCTTAGACCACAGTGGTGAAATCACTCAGGCATCTACATGGTATTCCCCACCTTTGTTCTTCATCCTCTGGTGGCCATGGGAGCTGGTGGCTTTGCTGTTCCTCCTGGAAGGAAACGTTAGTCACATCTTAATCCTGAGTCATACACTTATACTCATTTGGGAAATAAGGAAATTTGACAGCAAGGCTGAGTCAATAATTTTGGTCCTGACCTTTGAGAGAGATTGGTAAACAAACTGAATCACAAATTGTTTATTATTTTGGTTACAGAAGCTAGAAAGTTTCCAAGAAGTGAATCTTTCAAATCCGTATAGTATCCCACGTACTTTAAGTTCTATCTGTCATCAATTATTTAGATGATTAGTATTGCTACAGATTTGGAAAATAAATATCTTTCTATTATAGAACATTACAGTTTTATTTAATGGAAAAAAAAACCAACTGTTCTCTTACTTTTCTTATTCTCCTAGAAGAAAATGTTCCATTGAATAATTTATGCTTTTAAAATGAAGCCTTGTGTTTTCATGATACCAGAGGCCCTTTCATTACCTAAGTGAATGTTAAGCAGCCCTGAATGTCAACCATTTTCATGTAATAAACATTTTGAACCTAGGACAACTTGGGCAACTTGATTGTTCTCAGGTGAAGTTCAGACTATGAATTACACTGAAGTACAAATAATTGCAGATGATAGAACTAATCACAGTATGCAAATTAGCCATGATAAGAAAGTTTTTGATGGTTTTTCATGGTTATGTTCACGTAAAATAGGTTGTAAAATTTAATTATGTCATTCAGGATGGTAAACATATTATTATACTTTCACACTTTTTAAAAGAATTGAGACAAATAGTTGTCTGTAATTTTGTGATTTTGTGATTTTGTATAAAATGCATGATTTTTTAAGACAGAGGGACCAACTGAAAACACACTGTCCCCTGATATTTCAGATTTAAAGTGCCTGCTTCTAAAATGTATGCTTGGCTTGAAATGACATAAAACCGTCCATGTTACTGATTTATACTTTAAAAAATTATTTCTGAAGATTCTACAGCAGGTCCTTGTTATCCGAGGATAATTAGAACCAGGAAAAGGCCATTTCAATGGAATCAACTTAAGCAGGGACCAGAATGTCATAATACAGTTTTTAAAAGCTTTGGGGTGTTATCTGGCCAAAAACTCTGAATATCACGAAAATAGTATTTTTAGTTTAGACTTTATAAAATGTAGATGATCATTTTGACCTTGGTTAACTCTTAGAATGAGCAATGCAAAAATCAAGTATTAATTGTTTGGAGAGGAATACATTTTTAGACAAACTTGTGATTGTGTATCATGGTACTTTATAAATCCCATTTGACGTTGACATCTCATCTTTAAGATGGTCAGTTTTATAGAAATACTTGAGATCCTAGCCATTTTCCTCTGGGCCTTTTATATTGTTGACTATCAAACTCCTCCCAGATTGAAATCCCTACGTTGTCACCCATTTAAAATGTTTCTCTTAAATGATTGTGGCTCAACCGCCTGCTCAGTCCCCATTTGCCACTGTTTTACCTGTCATTGCTGAAATTCTCTAATGTTTTGATTAACCTCATGAAATTTTGTATTTGGAGGGCAAGATTTGCAATTAGGAAAGATGCTGATGGTGACCAGGGATAGGATTTTGATTGGGAATTCAAGTCACTTGATGGTTGGTTGTTAGGAAATATTGTAGAGTTTTGAAGGCATGTTTCCCTAAAAAAAGCTCCTCACCTTGTGGGGATCTGGACAGTGAACATTCAGGTAACCGGGACCCCCCGACTTCTTTGCCTTGCCGTGTGCTCCGGAAATGAGGAGGCAGATTCATGTGTGGGCCTGGTGCTGGTCTCAGTCCTGCCAGGAAGTAGGTTTATGACCATGGATAAGTCATTTAACTTCTTTCAGACTAATTTTCTAATCTGTGAAATGAAAAGGTTGAGCTCAAGCCTCTTCTGGTGACAAGATTCTGTAATTCTGAAGTGTTGGATATTTTAAGGCTGGTGAGAGCTTTAACACTCAGTTTTCATATAATCCCAGAACTTCATAATCATCAACTAACTCCTTCTTTTAGTTTAACCATATAGGTTGCTTACTAAGTCACTTCAGTTGTGTCCAACTCTCTGCTACCCTGCCAGTCTCCTCTGTCCATGGGATTCTCCAGGCAAGAATACTGGAGTGGGTTCCTCCTCCAGGGCATCTTCCCGACCTAGGGATCGAACCTATGTCTCTTAAGTCCCCTGCATTGGCCTGCCGATTCTTTACCACTAGCACCACTAAGTATCTATATATAATATAAGATGTAAAAATATGTATCTGTAGATAATTTCCATAGCTACGGATCACATGTGGATATATGTGATCATTTATTTGGTAAAATTGTAATCAGCACTTTGGAACAATTTTAAATCTGCTCTTTTCAATCGTGTTATCCTTATGCATTTGCTTATATGTTGTCATCTTTTTTCTTTCTCTTTATTTACTTTTTGGCCTCACCAGGTGCCTTATGGGATCTTTGTTCTTTGACCAGGGATTGAACCCTGGCCCTCGGTGATGAGATCATAGAGTCCTGACCATCAGGGAATTCCTTTGTATTGTAATCTTAATATGTTTCTTTTTCACATTAATCTGTTCTAATGACTTCCATTAATAACAATATAATAATCCATAAGTACATTTTCTAAAAATTTTTAATGTTTTATTTTATATTGGAATATAGCCAATTAACAATGTTGTGGCAGTTTCAGGTGCACAGCAGAGTGACTCAGCCATCCATATACATGTATCCATTCTCCCCCAAACTCCCCAAGTACATGTGTTGGTGGTGGTGGTTTAGTCACTAAGTCATGTCTGACTCTTGCGACCCCGTGGACTGCAGCCTGCCAGGCTCCTCTGTCCATGGGATTCTCCAGGCAAGAATACTGAAGTGGGTTGCCATACCCTCCTCCAGGGGATCTTACCAACCCAAGAATTGAAGCTGGGTCTCCTGCATTGCAGGCAGGTTCTTTACCAAAGTACATGTGTTATGATACATTATACTTCAATATACCCTGCCCAGTATATCCTGACAACAGAGCATCTCTATACTTAAGAATTTTAGGGGGGAGTTTTGAGGTCATGTTACCATAGGCATCTCTGTAGGTAGACAGTTTTGTAAAAAGAGCTTCCCACCCCCCTAGGATGGTCTGTGTACTCTGCAGTACTTAAATGCCTTTAGCCACTACTGTAAACAGGAAGAAACATACTAAGGCAAAGAAGTGGCTAAGAGAAGCAGGGGGAGTGGCAAGGAAAGCTGGAAGGATATTCCTTTTGCTGCTGCCAGCAGGGCAAATCAAGATCCCGGGAGTCTGGCATAAATAAAGGAAGTTGGGAAGGACACAGAAAGGGGTTCTGGATGCATTTTCGGAGCACTGCACACCGCATATTCAGTTAACCCGGAGGGCTTGGTGACCTTTGGCTTCTGAAGTTGCAGTGAGCCTGGTGCCGAGAACAAAGCCACCAGACATCACCAGCCTCCAGGAGCAGAAGTGCTCATGGGAGTGAGACAGCCAGAGGCCAAATGAGCAAATCCTGCATAGTTTAAAAACAGCAGCACTTTTTAATTCAAGATCTGGGAGATTGTCAAAGCATCCTGGGGGGATAAGAGTTTGTTCATCCGTTAAAACTTCATCTGCTGCATCCTCCAAGATGAAGGGAACGTAATTGATACTCTTCCGTCCCCTCTGGCCAAGTCTGCTTTAGTCTCTGGTTGCTCTGGGTCGCCTGCATATGTGGGTGAATGGCTTGCGATGCTTTTTGACATAACTTGCTACAATAGCAAGGTTTCCCTTTATTGAGAAAGGGAACTCTGTGTTGCAGAAATGGGGGCGGGGGGTAACTTCGTTGTTTACAGTAGTTGATGGCACATGTTTCAAGTTAAGCCAGGTTAAGCAAGGCAATTCTGTGATCAGCATGACCAAGTAGGGAAAAAAAAAACTGTTACAGAAATTTTATGTCAGTTTCACTTCCCCTTGTTGAAGGCCTTATGGAAATGAGGGGTAGTGATAAAGTCTGGTGAAGTCCACTGTTCTCAGAGAATTTATTTCATCTCATTTATGTATTCCTCAGCTTTAGAAGTCATATCCTATAGTTTAACAAAAAAAAAAATTTTTTTTTTTTTTTTTTTTACAGATTCTAGCTACATCGGAAACTGGTCATTTTCTAAAACTAAAGGAGAAGACTAGGAAAGGGTGATGAATTCTTTTTGAGTTTTGAGTTAACAAAATAAAAGGTAAGTATTGATGAATTCACAATGTGTTTACAATACTGTTGAGACCAGCTGAAAAAGCAGCAGACGAATAACCAAGAGTTTTGGATATTTGCTCTCACAAAAAATAACACATACACTTCTGATGTACTTATAGGATTTTAAAAGAGAAACAAAACTTAGCATATCCTTTTAAAATAAGCTTTCCAGGTAGATATACCAGAGGGTTAAAGTGAGACCCAGCTGAGTAGTTTATTTTTTTCATAGACTGCATCCCTGGGCACGTTTCCCAGGCTTGGTCTGTATAATATCCCCTGATTTGGATAGAGATGTGAGAATTTCCAATATCGAAGTTAGAGAAAGACAGCTAAAGTGTAGGGACTTACTTTAATCACATAAATTTGATGAAACTTAATCACCAGCGGCTACCTTAGGTCCTTCCGCAGGTCTAACTCACTTAAGCCCCATGATAGCTGCCAGCCCTACCTAGACACTCCCAGATCTCTTTGGCTAGACCCCAGGAGCAACACCCTCTCCTAGCCCCCTCATCCTAAAGCTGGTCATCCTCTCCAGGCCAGGGGTAGTCCTCGCGGGGTGCCCTTTTTCCCATTTCCCAGAACTCACAGCCAAAACTGAGGACCGTCATTAGTCTTCAGGACTGCCATTAGGACTACCAAACTTATTGTTTCCTCTAAAGGCTGTCTTTCCAAATCTCTTGGCAATATTTTGTTGTTATGGACAGTCACAGGTCCTCTTTTCCACTTCTCAGTGTATCCATTGATTTTCCTCCTCTCCCTCAAATTGCTCTGCTTAATGACTAGATTCCTGGCTAAAAGGAAACCACTTTAAAATTCATATCGATCTACTTTTTATTTTTTAAAAAGCCAAATCAATCTCAGGGCCCATAGGCTGAGGATATAAAAAAAAATTAGAAGTTTTGAAACCTCTGACTGTTTAATGAACAGGCTACCCTGCCTGGAGGAGCATCTCTGTTGATGGAAGCGTTTCTATAGAAACTGCACACCTGTCTGACAAGCATTCTCCAAAAGAGGAACCTGGCTGAATTTGTAACAAAATTTTCTAGGTTCCAGCCAAAAGGAATTATGCAGTTTCTCAGTTGATGGCCCAAAGGAAGCAAAGTTGTGTGTGTGTTTAATTCACACATTTAAAAAATTAAGCCAAGATATTCAACTAGATTATTGCACATCTGCTGAAAGGTGACTCTGATTCTCGAGTATATTTCCAGAAAAGCTGTCCAGGGAGAGAATGACTCTGTGGGCATTTTTCCATGTGATATGGGCTTCAGTGGGTGCAGGGTGGGATCCCAGAGGGCCCTCGGCAGCAGGTGGGCACAGACAAAGCACACCCTGAATCAGGGTAATTGACCATTGGGATCAACAGGGGGACAGTGATGAAAGCTGATAGTAAACTGTCTGAAGTGGGTATGTAGGTTTTGCTGGGCCGTGAGGGAGATTATATGAGTTGATTATACATCTGACTGTTATGAGGGTCTGAACATGACTTTGGAACCCCACCTGCCCTGCCACCCTTGAACCCCTGGTGTCTGCCTCCTGCTCCCGTAGCCCCATTGACCTGTCCTTGGAGGTGGTGGAGGAGTAGTCCTTAATACATGAGAGAAAGCACAGTAGGGTCATCTTTCCTGAAAACTTCTATATATTTGAGCCTCTGAAGGCATATTTATTTGTGTTTTAACAAAGTCATCTCCTGTTTCCTCCTCAAGCCTCCCTTACTCCAGCAAGAAGTGTTTTCTCCTCCTCCTTTCTGCACGAGCATTGCTGGGTCCTTGTCTTGTGCCATTCCTCACGTTAATTATGTGGAAAGAGGCATTTGCCCACTTACTGTTGCTGCTGCTGAGTCACTTCAGTCGTGTCCGACTCTGTGCAACCCCATAATACTAGACTGTTAACTCCAGGAGGCAAAGGATTTCTTTGTTTTGTTTTCTACTGGATGTCAGGCGCCTGGAACGGTGTCTGGTATGTGGAAGGTGTGTGATAAACGTTTACTGGGGTAAATGAGGTGGTGAATGCATCTTTCTGACCCAGATTCCTTAGGCTCAGGACCCGTCCCTTCATCCATGAACTTCTTGCTGGACTGACACAGCGGCTGGCCTACTCACTGACCACTGGTCTGTGGGGTGTGATCACCCATACCTGGTCCCTCAGAGGGGCTGGGGACGGGGTGTGCTGTGTTGTCACCACCTTGGTGATCTTAGGTTAAACTGTCAGCTATTGAAGGCATTTCCTGGGTGCTTACAGGTGTGACATGGAAGGGAAGCAGCCGCCACGGGGCAGCTCTGGCGTCCGTGGTGGGACCAGCCCCTCCCAGGAAGCATCTCTGATGGATGGGCCATGGCTGGTGGGAGACGTGGAGGCAGGAAGGGCGTGTGCTTCCCTTCTGGTCGGGTCTTCCCTTCTGGTCGGGTCTAAGAGGAAGCCTGTGGTTAAGTCACGTGGCAGCAGAGTATCTGTCCCTGACGGGAGGGTTAAGGTGGCCCAGAACAAGCCCTGCCTCTGTTCAAATACTTAAAAGAGGACAGACAGAGGCTGCATTGCAAGGCATGGGATGTGATTTGCAGCAGATAAGGAGTTAGGTCTATGGAAAGTCAAATCTAATTCCGATGATCTAATAACATCTTTGAGTGGTTGCCCTGAGGGTCAGTTCTGGTTGGTTATGGCTTTTACTCCCCTCCCACCCAGCCCCACAATCATAAGGAGGAGAGCGGGAAGCCGACTTTCTCAGAACCTCTGTGCCAAGAGAGTTTATCTGGAAAGGACATTGTAGGTACAAGACTTAGGCTGTAAGGCACAGTAAGAGTTGCCTTCTGGTCAGCTGATGAGTAACTTTGAGACGATTATGAGATATTAATGTCATAACCTGGATTTCTGCTCCTGTCCTCCTTTCCTGCGCGCTTCTTTCTTCTTGCTCATCATCATCGTCATCTCCTCCTCCTCTCACACACACACACACACACACACATACACACACACACACACACACACACCCCTACCCCTCCCCCCGCCCCGGCTGACACTTGAGAAACTGTCAAGCCTTTCCCTGTCAGGCTCTGTGCAGAGGTGGCTGGAGTCACTCTAGTCATCACCAAGTATTTATGAAGCTCTCACTCGGTGTCATGTAATTGCTGCCAACTTCTCCTCCTTCTCTGCTTTGTGCGCCCTGAGCCTTGCTCTCTAGTTGCTCCATGCTCTCCTATTCCGTTCCCCCAGGGTCATCCCTTCTCAGCCTCCCTTATCAAGTCCTAGTCCCTGCCCCACCTCCACCTCCCAGAAGCCCACCTGGTTGCAGCCCTGCAGAGCCCCTGCTGCGCTCACCTCCAGCCCCAGGAAAGCAAGCCCAGCAGGTGATGCCAGTCACACTGGGGGAATCAGCACCCACCCTGAGCCGTGACCACCTTGTCACTCCCTCCCTTTGCCCATCTCGCCCTGGGCTCCCTCACCCTCCCGGGATACGCAGGGCACTTGTGGTAACCTGACCCTTTGGCTGTGGCCCCAGGGCTGACATCTAGTCTCAGCTTAGTATAGTCAGCTCCTCGGATGCAGGCCTCCAGCCCCACCCGGTGGTCCCATGTCAACCTATATGAGAGGTGATGGCCCCACTTGGGAAGCCTTCACAGAAAGACCTAGGCTTACAAGAGAAATGGCAACGTTCCTGTAGTTTTCACGTCTTGTACCTAGAAGTGTTACTTGGAGGGAAAATACATCTTTTTGGCATCTGCGTTCATGGGTTGGGGGTAGCTGCTGAGCTGAGTGGCGAGGGAGAATGTGTGGAACGGAACAGTGGGCGTCCAGGACACTCAGAGTGGGTGTGTGCACTGAGCTCAGTCGTGTCTGACTCTATGACCCCATGGACTGTAGCCCACCAGGCTCCTCTGTCCATGGGATTTTCCAGGCAAGAATACTGGAGTGGGGTGCCATTTCCTACTCCAGGGGATCTTCCCGATCTATCCAGGCATCAAACTCATGCCTCTTGAGTCTCTTACATTGGCAGGCAGATCCTTGACCTCTGTGGCACCTGGGAAGCCTTCACAGAGGGAGTCAAAATGATTCAGTCTCTTCCCTAAGTTTCCATTTTTTTATTAGAGATTTTAAAATTGATTAAATAGCAGTTTTCAATACCCAGTTGATCAAGGTATTTTAGAAACCTTTGATTTGAAAAGTTCTAAGGTGAGTGATCTTTAGTTTGGTGGACAGATGGCTTCTGATGACCTAGGGTGAACTCTTGTAGAAGTGAGTAGGGCTGGTTCTCAAGAGATGCTTCCAATACCCAAGGATCGTAACCAAGTGCCAGTGGGAGAAGAGACTTAGAAAATACGCTCCATGCAGCCACATGGGTGTTGCATCATAGCAGATGCTAGCTGAACAGGAGCCCTAGTTGTGGCCAAAGGCCGTTGTCAAAAACAGAAGGGCTGGCTCTAATCTCCCCCACCAGGATCCAGCTCAGTGTTCCATAACCAGCTGCTCTGGTTGCTGAAGAGGACATCTCAGGGCCCAGGGTCACCCTTCCTGCCCTGCCAGAGCCAGCCCCCCTGCCTCTTCTCTCCACTTACTTTAGACAGGAAGAAATATCTATGAGACTCTGAGTATAGTCTCAGAAGCATGTCTTAGTTTATTGTCATGGCCCAAGACTACTTAGTAAGTCCTTAGGACTGGAGGTAAGCTGACTGTACTATTTCCTAAGTATCTGCATTTAACAAGTTAAACAGTCTTTGCTCTCAATGAGTTTGTATCACACATACACACACACACACACATGCCTACCCTTATTATTTGCACTTTGACTGATGATATGTGTGTTTCTGTAACACAGGGAGTAACGCAACAACAGGATGGAGATGAGTAAATCTTTACTATAAAAAATCTTTGTGTAACACTAGGGCAGGGCTCTTTTATCCATCATGAGAATAGAAGGATGGAGGAAAAGGCATGGTTTTCCCTTCACCTGGAGGGGGAACAGTGGAGGAAAAATTAGTTTTATTCTTAGAAGAGTTGAGGGCATGACTAGAACATGGTTTGATGTATAAGAAATGCCAACCATGGTGGGACTGGTTGGGGAACAGAGCCGGTGTGCCTCTGGGAGGCGTCAGGGGACTGCATGGATAGGAGTAACATTCTAGTAAGTTGGAGGGCTGGTTTCTAGGGGTCCTGGTATTTCAGGTTCTACTCTGGGTCATGGATGTGACCTGGGCTTACTGAACTGATTGCTACAAAGTTATGTGTGGTAGGGAGAATTGTGACTCCCCAAAGAATCATGGTTCACATCCTAATTCACAGAGGCTCTGGATATGTTAGGTTACATGGCAGATAGAAAGGTCTCATCTGGCCTGGAAATGGGGAGGTTATCCTGATGGTCCAGGTGGGTCCTATGTAATAACAAGGGTCCTCTGACGTGAAGGAGATGCAGGAGAGTCAGTGTAAGAGTGATACCGTGGGATAAAGTCTCTGGAGGAGGGGCCACAGGTCAAGGAAGGCAGGGGCCTCTAGAAGCTGAAAAGGCCAGGAAATAGATTGGCCCCTGAAGCTGCCAGAGGGGATTGCAGCCATGCTGACACCTCAATTTTTAGGCCAGTGAGACCCAATTCAGACTTCTAACCTCTAGGGCTGTAAGGTAATAAAGTTATTTTAAGCCACCAAGTATGTAGTAATTTGTTACAGCAGTGATGGAAAACAATCCAGTATGAAAACCTGCCTCTACTGTGGAGATGTGAGACTCCCTTAGTTATTTATGAAACTTAATATAGTGAAAAATTTATGAAAGATAAATAACTCAAAGAATCTTGTCAAAATGAATTGTAAGATCTCTCTAAGCTAATCTGTTTCAGTAAAGTGAGGGCAAGAATTTTATTTCCTCACTATTATACCCTCACTGCCTAATTCATTTTTATAATTCATTTTTTAAGTGAATGAAACTCTTAAGTCCATGAAAAAACAAAACAACCATCTTTTCAAAGAAATTATTTTATGCAAAAGTGTGTCACTATGATTAGAAATCTTAAATAAAGACTTTGTAAACCAATAATATTATACTTTACATTGGTTAGAGGATTTAATTTCTTTTAAGTTGTTGCGTGTAAGCAGGAATCATTTTTGCTTTCTTGGGTTCTAGGAACTTCTTTTTACCTATGCATGGTTTGAATGTTAACTTGCCCTTTGTCTTATCAATAAAACTACTGTAATATGTAGCAAGCTGTAACCTTAAATCCATGACACCCCCCCCGCCGCCGACACACACACAAAAGTGCTCATTATTTGTGAAATTTAGTTTAGGAAACCTGATACTATAATACTTATCTATTATAAATGATCTTTGCATGGACTCTTAGAATTACAAATATTTCTAGTGTAGATTTGCTGTTTCTTGGCTCACTTATTCTTTGAGAAAAATCTTGGTTAGGATTTTGCTATGTGCCAGTCCATGGGAAAACAAAGGTAACTAAGATGTAGCACTTTGCAGAGAAGACAATGGCAGCCCACTCCAGTACTCTTGCCTGGAAAATCCCATGGATGGAGGAGCCTGGTAGGTTGCAGTCCATGGGGCTGCAAAGAGTTGGGCACGACTGAGTGACTTCCCTTTCACTTTTCACTTTCATGCATTGGAGAAGGAAATGGCAACCCACTCCAGTGTTCTTGCCTAGAGAATCCCAGGGATGGGGGAGCCTGGTGGGCTGCATCTATGGGGTCGCACAGAGTCGGACATGACTGAAGCTACTCAGCAGCAGTAGCAGAGAAAGCCACCTTCTCAATGGGAAGATAAAGAAGTCTGTAGATAATGAAAAGATGAAATACCCAATACTGAAATAATTCCCAGTGTCAAGAGTAGTAAACTTTCAACTCTGCAAGGAGAATACAGCAAAGAGGAAGAGACTAGAGGACCAGAAGGAGCCTGGCAACTAGAAGGGATGAGTATTAATTGCCTACTGAATCCTGGCATTTGTACACATAATTTTATCATTTTACTTTGCAAAATCACACAGAGTGGAAATAATAATCACTGTGTTCTGAGTCACTGATTTTAAAGCAGAGATGGGCAGACTTTTCTGTGAAGGGCTAGATAGTAAATATTACAGGCTATGGGGCCATACTGTCTCTGTCACACCTATTCAGCTCAACTGTTGAGGCAGGAAAACAACCACATAGAATACAGAACCAAATGTGCATGTCTGTGTTCCAGCAGAATGTTATTGACAACAATGGACAGTGGGCCAGATCTGGCCCAGGGGTTGCAGTTCGCTAATCCCGATTCTCAAACAGCCATGATAGCTACCGTTTCATTTTAGAATATTTCTGGAGAGAGAAATTATAGGTTTCATTAGCTTTACAAGTGGGTTGGTGACAGTTTCAAAATGAATTATAGAATCTCATCAAGAAATAATGGCAGACTAGATTAATAATGGAGGTTCAGACAGACCCAGTTTTCGGACCTTTCACATCATCCTGGTTAATATTTAACAGGCCTCTGAGAATCCAGATATAATCCATCTGTAGGTCATTATATGATGAGTCTAAAGAGAAAAGCACACTAATTCAGTCTTGGCACAGGATATGATGCTGTGTAGGCATGTGTGTGTTTTAGCTCTGATATTTTTTAAATCATGGAAATAAAGATTTGTCTGGAACCATTGGGAAGAAATGAGGTAAATATCTGAACGGATGACCTGGGAGAAGCCTAGAGTGTAAAGTCTCAATACCTGTCTTCTGGAAAAAGGCAGAAACATCTGGTTAGTGTAACAATGAGGGGTGATGTGAAAGGAAACCCCATATCCAGATTAGAAAAGCAGAATACATCTTGACATCTTAAAGCAACAAGCCAGAAAAAAAAATCTGTCTTTAATAGCTGATAGTGTGGGAAAAGTCACTAAATTCAGAGATTGAGTTTCTTAATTTGGTTTCTTAATCCTTTAGAGCAAAACAGTGAATTTTTCTTTCCAAAAGTATATCCAAGTGTGTCTCTTAAGATACAGAGTAGTAGGAAAACACCTGGAAAACCAATACAGAACTTTAAAAAAAGTGACACTGGGAAGCTGTTTAGGTCACCTGTCCCAGCCCTAACGTGACTGAAAGGAGATTTTTCTCTTGGCTGATGAGAGAGAGCTTGGACGAATTTGGTTACATTGGGGAGCTTATTTCTTTTGAGTAAAATTTTCAAAAATCAAAAGCACACAAAGTTTATAAGATGGTTTCAAGTGTAGATGGTTCCAACTGGATTGAAACATTTTTTCACCAACAGGAATCAATTAAAAGGATGTTGTCTCCAGAGGTCCCCATTATTGGCACCCACGAGTGTGTTTTGATCTGGTTCCCCATCCGGCTCTGTACTATTGCTCTTAAGATTGACTTGGAGGAAAGAGGGAGGAAAAGATGGAAAATATGGGAGTTGATATCTTCCTGGAAGACACTGTAGATGTCAGCAGACTGAATTATTCCAACCAAAACAATGTAAGCTTTTCCTTATGCTTTGAATCCTGGGCACGAATCTTGTCTTGGATGAGACAGATGTGATTCTGGGGACGTGCACCGCGTCCTGAGCTTCGGTGACTTTTCTGCCTGTCACTTTTACAGGAATCAGACACCCTACTGCTGTGCATTTGTGTGCTGTTTCTAACCTCTTTCTAAGTTCAGTGGAACTTCATAAAACTCAAGAAATCTTAGGACTGCTTGAAGAAAATAATCTGTAAAGTAGATCAATGTTTTAATGTGGATTATAGCCAACAAACAGCCTTTATGTTGATGGCTTTAATGCATAAGCTAATTAAAGAGTCTTACAAGTTGACTTTTCTTTCCCAACAGACAAAGCCTTTTTTAAAAAAGTTAATTAATTGGACTTTCCTGGTGATCCAGTGGTTAAGGATCTGTCTTGCAATGCAAGAGACACTGGTTTGATCCCTGGTCCTGGAAGATCCCACATGCCAGGGGGCAACTAGCCCGTCCACCACAGTTACTGAGCCCATGCTCAGGAGTCCTGGAGCTGCAACTACTCAGCCCACGTGTAGCAACTACTGAACCCCATGCGCCTGACCTCCGCAACAAGAGAAAAGCCACCATGATAAGAAGCCCGAGCACCCCAACCAGAGAGTAGCCCCTTCTTCTCTCCACAACTAGAGAAAGCCCACACACAGCAACGAGACCCCAGAAAGCCGAAAATAAGTAAATAAATAAATATTTTTAAAGTTAATTAATTTGGTTGCACTGGATCTTCACTGCCCACTGCCTTGTGCAGGCTCTTATTTGTGGCATGTGGGATCTAGTTTCCTGACCAGTTCCCTGCATTGGGTACCCAGAATCTTAATCACTGGACCACCAAGGAAGTCCCCAGACAAAGCTTTTTGCAATGTAAATGTGGTAAGGAATATTCATACTCTACAGTCTTGCTGGCATTCTTTTCTTTTAGCAAGGGTTAAATAAGGGGGATCTTCAAAGCCTTGGTGCTATATTATAGAGAGCTTTGGAATTTTTATTAGCTTCCCTGGAAATCACTGTTCCCTGGAAAGTTCACTAATGGAATATATAGTCTCTTACACAAATCCATTTCTTAGCTGTATAGAGTAAATTACCTAGTCAGTGGGGATTCTATGGCAAGATAAAGTTAATACCTAAACTGATCCCGAGTCAGCTATTCCCATTGTAAAGCTTTTGCAGTCATAAGGTACAATGTTATTTGGGTTAAATTAACATTTCTGTATCTTAACTCACCTCCTGAACTCCCTGAAAGCAGCATAATATGCATTTCCCAGCCAATCAGATGGCAGCTCTTATACATGGAACTAACCTCTTCCAGCTTAGTGGGCAGTGCCAGCCTGCACCCAGTGCCCCCGGCTCCTTCTCATCTCCGCATCTCTGCCTGTGTCACCACCCTGTCCAGAGCTGACTGTCTCTGCCTTCTTGGTGGCGGTGGCCTCCTATCAAGTTCTCTGCTGCTTCTTTCCCTCTTCCCCATCTACCTAACCCCCAAAGTCTATTTTCCTTGGAGCAGCTAGACTGATTCTTTAAAACTAAATCAAGATCATCCGTGCCCTCCTGCATACCCTTACAGTGGCTTCTCATACCTACAATGGCTTCTTGTACCTCCGAATCAAATTCCAAGTCCTTCTTTGGCACAGACCTATGATCTGTGCTCAGCTTTCCCTGTCCCACATTTCCTGCTGGCTTCCCAGGCAACTCCCTGTCCCTCGCTCTGCTCCAGCCACACCGGCCACCTTGCTTGTTCCATGCACCCATTCAGAACTTAAAACTTCACGCTTCCCTGCTCCTGAACCACCTCTCCCTCCACATACCCTGCAGCTTTCTGGCCAGTTCTTCCAGGTTTCTGCTCAAAGGCCATCACCTGAGACCCGACCACTTTATCTAAATGAAAAAACCCCATCCTCTTACCCGGCTTTTCCATCCTTCCTTCCTTCCTTCTCTTACTAATGGACATTCAGCTTATTATTGATTGATTGCTTGGTTTATATGTTCATTCATTTATTTATAGTTCATCTATCCCTCCCAAGAGAATGTAAACTCGGTAAAGACCGGGACTTACAAAGATACACATGTATCTTTCGTGCCTCACATACATAGGCAATCAAGAGGTATCTGCTGGGTGTTGAATGAAGGAAAGGACCAGAGTTATTCACATTGTCTTTGGTCTCCATATATAGACCAAGTCATAGAGCAGTTTATGTTGTTCAAAATGCCAATGATGTTTTTTTATTTTCCTGCCTTAATAAAGTTTTCAATCCAATAGCCAGAGTTTATCTTAGATTTACCTCTTGCCTAAAGATCTTAGCAGTGACCTTGGTCAGCCTCCAGTGTAGTTCAACATGTGAACATAGGTACCATATGGACATGAGGACCTGGACTTTCTGGTGATGTAATGGTTTTGTAGTGGCCATCCATGTCCATGGACAGAGCTGCTGGAATCTTGCTTGCCTTGTTAGTGATTAGCAGGCACGTATATAGCACAAGGAAAAAGAGCCAATAGGCACGTCTATTCTTAGTACAGTAGAGTTCCCATAATTATCTAAGCACTCAAAGGTTACTTTAAGAAATTTTGTAAGACTAATGGAGCTTTTTCTCCTACCAATGAGCTACTCATCATCTTCCTATAAATATTATATGAGAAGAAATCAGGGGTGGGAGTTAATAGAGGAAGTTGGATACACGGTCTGTAGAACCTTGTAGAAGATCCTAAGAGCCCCATTCCATGAGATAATTTTGTTGGCATAATTGCTTAGGGCTGCTTCTAAAAAGTCAGATGTATCAATGCGTAATTTACATTCAGTAAAATTCACTTTTTTAAAAAGCATACAGCTGTGCATTTTGATAAGTGCATACAGATACATTTTTGTAACCACCATAATCAAAATATAAGTTTTCGTCCCTCCAAAATGTTCCTTGGAATGTGCTCCACTGTAATTGCTCAGCCCTGACCCCTGGAAATCACTGATGTGTTTTCTATCCTTATGGTTTTGCCTTTTCTATAATGCCCTGTAAATGGAATCATGCAGTCTGTCGCTGTTTGAGAGGCACCGATATGTTATGGGTAGTTAGTTCCTTATTACTGCAAAGTATTCCAGTGTGAATATAGTTTCTCTTCTCCCTTCAATTCTGTGTTCCAGTCTCTTCTATGTGGATTTTTAATTGACTTTTATGTAAGTATTTCAAACCTTCCCTGTTGCCCGGGTTCCCTTTTTCCTTCTCCGCACCAGTGCAGTGTCTGTACCCAGCAGTTCTAAGTACACATCTGTTTGGTTGATCTCCAGGGGCAGTGATGGCATTTGGGGTGCTTTTGTGCATGTGTAGCAGCCTCATGCAGCATAGGCACAAGGTGAGTGAGCCCTACCCCAGAGCCGAGGTAGAGATTCCTATTATTTCCCTCCTGGCAGTAAGGCATTACCTGCCAGGCCTGGAATATAAAGAAGCCTGCGCATCGAAGAATTGATACTTTCAAACTGGTGTTGGGGAAGACTCTTGAGAGTCCCTTGGACTGCATGGAGATCAAACCAGTCAATCCTAAAGGAAATCAACCCTGAATATTCATTGGAAGGACTGATGCTGAAGCTCCAATACTTTGCCATCTGATGCGAAGAACTGACTCATTGGAAACAACTCTGATGCTGGGAAAGATTGAAGGCAAGAGGAGAAGGGGACTACAGAGGATGAGATGGTTGGATGGCATCACCAACTCAAGGGACATGAGTTTGAACAGATTCCAGGAGATTTGATGGACAGGGAAGGCTGGCTTGCTGCAAATCATGGGGTTGCAGAGAGTCAGACATGACTGACTGACTGAACAATGGGATATAAAACTGGATTGAGCTGTCACAGCAGTGAAGATCCATCTTGCCATGAGGGGGACGTCAGACCAAATCTGTGGTTTTTATAAGATGTATAGATTTAACTTGGAGACACCAGCCGTGAAAAGTGCAGCATCTTGTCCGAAGGATTTCCTATCTCTCAAAGATTTCACGTTGTTTTTTAAATCACTTGTAAGCTTGGCATAGTGGTTAAGAGAGAGAGATCTGGAGACAGACTCTATTAACCACCTATGTGACCTTGGGAACCTTTCAACACCCTAGTTTCTTCATCTGTAGAATGGGGATAAAAATAGCAGCGAGGAGTGATGATAAATGGTTGATTTGTACATGGTGCTTAGAACAGCACCTGGCAGATATTAGGCTGTACAGGACCATTAGTCACTGCTGCTACTCTTATTAACTAACTTTATCCCCGGTACTTCTCTGAAAATGTGCATTTTACATGCATTTGTGACACTTTTCATGAATGTCAGCTTCTAGATACCTGTTCAAAGAAAGATTACGATTCAGTTAATAGGGATTTGGGAATAAGATGAGTTAGGAGTTTGGGATTAGCAGATACTACACACTACTGTATATAAAAGTGATAAACAACAAGGACCTACTGTGTAGCACAGGGAATTATATTCAATATCCTGTAATAACCTGTAATAAAGAATCTGCAAAAGAAAAAATATATACATACCCATATATATATTTAAATTGTGAAAATTTATAATACATGTGCACACACACGTGTGTGTGTGTATACATATATTTATATTCTAACACAACTCTATGGGCTTCCCAGGTGGTGCAGTGGTAAAGAATCCGTCTGCTAATGCAGGAGACTCAGGTTTGATCCTTGGGTTGGGAAGATCCCCTGGAGTAGGAAATGGCAACCCACTCCAGTATTCTTACCTGGAAAACTCCATGGACAGAGGAGCCTGGCGGGCTATAGTCCATGAAATCTCGAAGAGTTGGATGCGACTGAGCACACACAACTTAACAGCAACTAACACAAATATGTAAATTAAAAGAAAAAAAAAGCAGTTAACAGTGAGTGGGAGAGTTTGTGGCATTACCTGGAGTAATGTCCAGTGGCCAGTCATCCCCGGAGGTGTGTATTTATCCTCAGTATGTTGACTTGGGTCATGTTTAGTCTCCTCAGTTCTCTGGTCTCACTTGCTTATTTCCCCTACTTTTGGAAGCTTGGGGTGGGGGGAGGTGTGACTTCTGAGTATCGCTGTTCCCTCCTTCAGAATGTCCCTCCTACATGTGAAGGAACACCAAACCATCAGTTTGTTCACTAACTCAGGGCTGAAAGTTTGGGCACAAGATTTTCAGTCATTTCTTTCTCTCTTCCTAATTATTTTACTGCCATCTACTACAATGATGGTTTCTTCTAGCCCTACTTAGAAACTTTTCCCTGATGTTGCTTTATCAGGCCACCTCTCTGTACTTTGAAGCACGTGTTCAGTAAGTTGCCTCTGTGTTTGGGGCCACCACTTCAAGGCTACAGCAGCTGGTCCCAAGAACCAGTGGGTGAGCACACAGGTGGCAAGCAGACCCAGCCAGCCTGCCCACATCACCACCCCCTCAACGCCCGCCTTCAACATAGCCCTGCTTCTCTCTTGCCCTTCAGAATTACCGCAAAGGCTGGAGGAATTCACAGGCAGACCTCGCTTTATTGCATTTCACAGATAACTGTGCTTTTTACAAACCAAAGGTTTGTGGCAACCCTGTGTTAAGCAAGTCTATGGGTGCCTTTGTTTCCAACAGCAGCATTTGCTCACTTCCTGTCTCTGTCACGTTTGGTAATTCCCACAATATTTCAGACTTTTTCGTTATTATTCTATTCATTATGGTGATCTGTGATCAGTGGTCTTAGGTGTTACTCCTGTGATGAGCTGAAGGCTCAAATGACATTTTTTAGCAAGAAAGTAGTTTTTAGTTAAAGTATGTACACTTTTTTCCACCTAATGCTATCGCACACTTTATAGACTGGAGTGAAATGTAAATATAACTTTTACGTGGACTGGGAAACCAAAACCTCGTGTAGCTCACTTTATTGTAATGTCCGCTATATTACAGTGGCCTGTGTGTTCTGAGCATCGTCTGCAGGCTGAATCATGACTCACAGGAGCACTACTCTGAATGCCGCTAAGTGCCGTGACTTAGAAAATAAAGACCTGTGAGAGACACTGCTGAATTCATAGCAGCCTTTCACCATCACTTACTAAACACAGCTGCTGGTGTGGGGCGGATCAGAGGCAATATTGGTGTTGTAAAGGGGCTCCTCATACTTGAAGCTCTTGAGACCCACGTCTGTAACAGACACCCAGGAGGTGAGAGAGAGGAGGAGAGGGTGGCCCAGGGTCCACCAGGGCCCATTGCCTCCTTACCTGCCATGAGAGCTGATGGGCACATATGCCCATTGATGAAGATCAGCCCCTAGTGTCTATTTTTCTTATCAAATACTATTTGCATGCCAGTAGGTTTTTATATTGTTCGTTTAGGAAAAGAAAGAGCAAGGCCTATCTTAGTCATCTTACTTTCATGAGAACATGCATCTGGAAAGCAAAGACTGATAGAAAGTATCTGCCCTCACCAGCTGGTGAGTCTCAGGGGTCTGTGGCATCCAGGAGACGGAGGAGGGGTCGTGACGTGGTGGTTGCTTAGAGCCCACTGCTGTACTGCGGAGACCCCATGTGCCTTCCACAGAGCCTGTGATCCCAGAAAGGGTCTTAGCTCTGTTTTTGCTGTGGCAGCTGCACAGCTAGGGTCCCTCCTCTAGCTGCCTGGAAAAGGTGCTCATGTCAGGGTTTCAGGTGTGGTCAGGTTTAAGGGCACTTGGAGAATGTCAGACCCTTTGTGGTACACTTTGGAATGTTGAAATGTTGCATCCCTTTTTGCAGCTTGGCATATTGTATGTTTTGTCATTATAACTACAAAGATATATATGTATGTGTATGTGATAGATGTGTGTATATTTATACATGTGTATATATATCCATATATACGTATGTGTATGCATTTGTTTCATTCAGAAATATTAAGGTGGCTCTTACTATATGTCTTACTTAAGCCCATTGTAACGGAATTCCATAGACTAAGTGCCTTAAACAACAAACCATTTATTTCTCACAGTTCTAGAGGCGTCGAAGTCCAAGATCTAATAGCCGGCAGATTCAATTCCAAGTGAGGGCTCCCTTCCCGGTTTGCAGACAGCCACCTTCTTGCTGTGTTCTCACATGGAGAGGAGCAGAGAGAGAAACAGGGTCTCCCTGTCTTTTCTGTAAGGACACAGATACCATCATTAGGGTCCCACCTTCATAACCTAATCACCCCAGAGGCCCCACCTCCAAATACCATCCATCACATTGGAGATTAGTATTTCAACAGATTGATTTTGGCGAACACATAGGTCTGTATTTGGATGCTGTGTGTGTGTGTGTGTGTGCTCAGTTGTGTCTGACTCTTTATCATACTTACAAGCATATATATCTATCAAACAGCAAGCTGAGTGTTTTTTCAGAGTTTGTTTGCACATTTTGTGGTTGCTCTTAGGCAAGTAGTAGGAGACACTGAAGAATTCGAAAAATATATATGAGAGAACTTAAAACTGAGAATTTGGCCCATTAACATAATGTTTCTACTTGCAGTTGTGAGTGATATGTACATCTTTTGACTTGTGAGGCAGAAGGCCTCCCAGGATTTTATAGGGGCCTATTTGAAAATGCACGAAGACTTGGCCTTTTAGGAACCTGTGCTGTAGTGAGGTACATGGGAAGCCCACTGGTGGCAGCGTAAAGCCCATAAAGTGGGAAGCATGTCCCCACAGGAAGGTGTCCCCAAGGGCAGAGGGGAGGGGGCCTTTCTGGATGTCACTAGGGAGGGTTGTGTGCTTATTTTAGCTCCCTCTCCTTCATGTGTCCCCACGTCAGCTGCTATTTTGACTGTGGGCACCTTTCTGCAGCTGGTTGTGTGCTGGCTGCTAGACGCCCTCCCGGGAGAGCGAGCTGCCCTGTGCCCACTGGTTCCCGTCCGTCAATCCACATCCACTCGAGCAATGAACTGTGGCTGTGAAAAGCTACAAACATACAGGATTAGAGGCCTCTTGTAACAATGCTCAGTCCATTTTCGAGAAAAAAAAAATACAACATTCTCTTGGTTAAGAGAAGTAAGGGCAAAAGGTTGGCACAGTCAAATTGTACCTCAAAATGCATTTAATATAGCCTCATTTAGAGCAAACGACCAACATTTAGTACAAAAAAATCCAGTATTTAGGAAAATACTCACTGCTCTATGGATGTTATCCTAATGTGTAAATATACTACAAGCATAATGGTTCAGGATCACAAAATCTCTGATAAATTACTTGACACATAAAATGGACCATTGTTGGCACTCTAAAAATGGTCTATGATTTATTCTTTATCCAAGCTTTCTGTACCCTGCCCCACCTCCATATTAAAATGAAGCCAGGCAGCCTTGATGTCACTGAGAGTGGTCCCATGCACTTTCTAAAGGTGGTGGGGGGCTGGTGATCTCTGAAGGAAGTCCCTCCCACTCAGCATCTTTGTGGCCCCACCTCCCTCCTGTGGCACCTCCCCTTGTTGTCATTTCTCCTCTGCATCCAGCCTCAGCTTCTGCACATGCCACTGCGGTCACTTACTAATGGTTTTTCCATCAACTTGTGAGGTCCTGAAATTGACGCTAACAGAATGTCACCTTGGCTTGGCCACCGGTATCTGGAGGCTGATGAAATGGAGCTGTCTCCACACTGTCACAGACCCACAGAGATGTATGTCAGTTACCATGCGGCCTGTCAGTGGACACCTTCTATTAATAGGAATGTGATTTTGCTGACTTGGAGATGGGTTTTTTTTATATTTTTAAATTTTTTGGCCATGCTGGTTCTTTGTTGGTGAACATAGGCTTGTCCAGTTGTGGTGTGGCACGTGGGATCTTAGTTCCCTGACCAGAAATTGAACCCGTGTCCTCTGCAGTGGAAGGAGAGTTCTTAACCACTGGACCGCCAGGGAAGTCCTAAGATACTTATTTTTTATAAATGTTCAAATAATTTAAATGATTATTATTTTAAAATTATTACCATTACTACTGTTGCTGTAGCTAATCTAACCCGTGATGGTTGAGAATGACACATAAAGGTGATGGTGGTTTCGTCACTACGTCATATCCAACTCCTTTCGACCCCACAGACTGTAGCCCGCCAGGCTCCTCTGTCCATGGGATTTCCCAGGGAAGCATACTGGTGTGGGTTGCCATTTTCTTCTCCAGGGGATCTTTCTGACCCAGGGAGCGATCCTGTGTCTCCTGCATTGGCAGACAGATTCTTTACCATTGAGCCACCAGGGGAGCTCCCTGAACTACAGTAGTTGTTTGTAATCAGGTCTTTAGCATGAATTGAGCAAGAAAGGTCCCCAAGAAAGGAGGGCGGCAGCCAGGGGAGCCTCACAGGAGGTGAGGGCCTCTGAACTGAATTCAGGAAAGTGTCTTGAGGTTTGTTTGGTTGCTGGGGTAGAGGTGGGGAAGGAAGTTCCCAGTGCTCTGGGAAAATGTCAAGACCCTCCTTTCCCTGCTCTCAGCATCCAGGGAGAGAAAGACAGAGTAAGTAGCCAGAGTGAAACTTGAATCTGGGGAAGCCTCATCTCTCGGGTCTGTAAGGGGGACTATTGGATGCCCAGTGAGGGGGCAAGGCTCTGCTAAATGCCCTGGGCCCAGAGGCGCCTGACTCTGTGCTCCTTAGGTAGGTACCACTGGCCCTCTAAGTCCACGGGTTCTGCGTCCCTGGATTCAACCAACTGCAGATCAAAGATATTGGGGGAAAAGAAATTCCAGAAAGTTCTAAAAAGCAAAACTTGAATTTGGTGCATCCTGGCAACTATTTACAAAGCATTTACGTTTTATTAGGTATTATAAGTCTTCTAGAAATGATTTAAAGTATATGAGAGGATATGCATAGATTATATGTAAATGATATACCAAACTTTTCTGTTTTCTAAATTTAATTAAAAATTTTTAAGTGCAGTATAGTTGATTTACAATGTTGTGCTAATTTCTGCTATATAGCAGAGTGATTCAGATATACATATATACATTCTTTTTGAGATATTCTTTTCCATTATGGCTTATCATAGAATACTGAATCTGGCTCTCTGTGTTGTACAGAAGGACCTTGTTGTTTATCCATTCTATAAGTAATAGCCTACATCTGCTAACCCCAACTTCCCACTCCATCCCTCTTGGCAACTACCACTTTGTTCCCTATGTCTATGAGTCTATTTCCTAGATAAGTTCTTTGGGTCATATTTTAGATTTCACATATAAGTGATAGATGGGATTTCTCTCTGTCTGATTTACTTCACTTAGTATGATGAACTGTAGGTTCATCCGTGTTACTGCGAATGGCATTATTTCATTCTTTTTTATGGTTGAGTAGTATTCTATTGTATGTATGTACCACATCTGTTACCACACTATGTTCTATAAGGCGTTTGAACATCCATGGATTTTGTTATCCAAGGGGATCAGAACCAATCCCCTTCAAATACCAAGGGATGACTGTAACATGTGACCACAACTCACTGAAACATCCCTTCCCTATGGGCACCTCCACTGTACCTCTTGTTAAACCCAAGTCTTTTGAAGCCTTCAGATAAGAGTCTGCCTTTCTCTGCCATAGTTTCCCCTCCAGATGCAACTGGTCTAGAATTACTGACAAAGTCTTGTCAGAGTTTTTGCATAGAGATAATCATCTGCAAGTTCAGTGACAGTTTATTTTCCACCAGGAAGAAATGCTTTAGAAGGATGGAAAGAGCACTGGAGAGACTGGACAAGCCCCCGTGGGTCTGACCTTGCGTTTGGGTGCCTCTTCCTGCTGCACTGAAACCATATTGACTTTCCCAGTGTCCCCTTCTCCCCTGAAATTCTTTCGGCTTTTATACAGGCTTGACTAGTTTAATTAAACTTCAACCTGTCACTTAGTCTGGATCCTGGCCTGACTGTGGATTTGCTCTTTTTTTTTTCTCCAAGTTATCACGAATGCATTGAAACCAATATATTGTTTTGTTTTCCTCCTGATGGTATATTCTGAAGTTTTATTATCTCGTGACTGAGGTTTTCCCTTTGTCTTTGGACAGACCAGATTCTGAGATTGAAAGCATCTCAGGTACAAGCCCTTCAGCCTACTCCTTGGTCCTTGGGCTCACGATCTCCACTGGAAGTTTACTTCTTTCTTTCCCCTGGTGTGGAGACCCAAGGGGGTCCCTCTATACATGCAAGTTTGAGAACCCTGGCTCTAGAGGGTCCCAGAGGGTGTGGACCAAGGACAGAGGGACGAGGTTGTCCTCTCCTGCCCTTGCCTCTTGGCTTCTTTTGGTTTTCTTGGCCTTGTTTTCTTTCTGAAATGTTTTCATTTTCCTTTGTAGCCAGTGTGTAAACAGGGTCTCCTTCCTAAAGCAGGTCCTTCCTCCCCAGTGTAGTCCATAGAGGAGGAGTTTCAGGAGATGAGAGGCTTCTGTTGGTCTAGCCCAGTTCCCAAGGCTCCAGGGCTTTTTAGTAATAAACAGATTTGTGGGGGATGAAGGAAAAAAGTTTGGGGGTGGGGGGAGCACAAAAAAACAGCCTCCTTAAACCCAGGGGTTGGTCTGGGTTTACTGCAGCCATCTTTGTGGCCTCAGATCATGAGTTCACAGCTGTCTGAAACTCCCCCAGCAGCGGTGACAATGTTTCTTGCTTGTGGGAACTTTACATGGTGGAGGCCCCTCTGCCCCCTGTCCCCACAAGGCTCATTTCCTTGTAAGTTGCCTCTGCCTGGGCTTCCGCAGATAAAGCCCATTCTCCCTACATGAGAGGGAGGCTCTGACACCAAGCCTCCCATGTGCTTCCAGAGACTGGATCCTGACACCAGCTGTGTCCTTTAGGATGCTGGCGTGTCGTTGGCTGCTGTCCAGTTCAGGGTCACCTGTGCTTGAGTGAACCGTTTTCCAAGATGATGCTTTCAAAAAGTGACAGAAGGGCGGCGTCCCTGGTGGCCCAGTGATAGAGTCCACAGGCCAAGGCAGGAGACACAGGATTGATCCCTGATCTGGGAGGATTCCACATGCCTCGAAGTAGCTAAGCCCGTGTACCATAACTGCTGAGCCTGTGCGCCCACGTGTCGCAACTGCCGGAGCCTGTGAACACTGGATTCTGTGCTCCACAGTGAAAAGCAACCGTGATAAGAAGCCCGCACACCACAACCGGAGGGTATCTTCTGCTTGCCGCAACTAGAGAAGAACCCACACAGCAACAGAGACCCAGCACAGCAATTAAAAAAAAAAAAAAAAGATGACACAAGCAAGCACTGCCTGGACATGAGAACAGAGGAAGAGGCGCCTATTTCACCCTGAAAATCAAAGACTTCCCAAAGGCCCTCTGTCTTAACCACTAACCAACGAGCCATTAGCCAGCTAACGGACCTGGGGCTTTCCTGTCTGGTCCGGGATCTCAGGACTGGAGGCCTGCTTGTTTCTGGTGCCCTTTTCGCAGGCTGAGTCATTGGAATGCCACATGGGCAGCCAGGCTATTGAGGGTGAGGAAGGAGTGTGTTTCCAGGCAAGTCATCCTGTACACAAATAACTAGCAACAAGGAAAACCACACAGGAAAGTGTAGCTTCCCTCTGTCCTACTCTGTTGTTTTTCCAGCGCGGGTGGGGTTTTTCCTCTTTCCCCAGCCTTTGAAGGAAGATGAATGTTGAAGAATTTCTCTGCATGCAGTCAGTGGCACAGACCAAGTTCTAGCCAGTCCCTCAGTCCAGATGCCTGAGATGGGTTACCCTGCTCTCACCTTCTTCATCAGACTCTCTCTTTCTCTAAGGACCTGGGTCTTAGTCAATTCCCTCTGGTCGTACATGTTTGACTTTTTCATAAGTTCCAACCCATCCTCCTCTGTCTTCTTTTGTTACAAGGCTTCTGTCCCAGAGGCCCTTATTTGGGTCTGTCGTAAACCTGTGTTGTAGAAAGAACTCATGTTTACTCAAGATAGCTCTGCTTTTTTTTTTTTTTCTTCTAGAAAGGAAAGTTGCTGTAATCAGAAAAGCCAGCAACCTAGGGCAAAGGTAGACTCAGGTCTTTAGGCCAACTCTGAAGATTCTGCTCAGCCATGACAGTTTTTAAAGGGCAAAAAGGGGAAAGAATCTCAATGAATCATCCAAAAGCGGGGTGGGCTCTGTGTCCTTCTCCACTGTGCCATTGTGTGCACACTGGCTGTGTGTTATTTCACTACACAAGTGATCTGCCTGCAGCATTGCTAAGGGAGCTGTTGGAGGTAGAGAGCTAATCATTTCTTAACTACTTAATTCTTCATCCTCATGCTTTAATCTAGGAAAAAGAATCAACAGGTTAGACAAGGCAGGCATGGGTAACTCAGTGGTAAAGAATCTGTTTGCCAGTGCAAGTGTTGTGGATTTGATCTCTGGTCCAGGAAGATCCCCTGGAGTAGGAAATGACAACCCACTCCAGTATTTTTGCCTGGAGAATGCCATGGACAGAGGAGCCTGGCAGGCTACAATCTATGAGGTTGCAAAGAGTCAGACATGATTGAGCACACATGTGAGGGGTCTATTCAGGAAAGCATAAGTCAGGAGTTAGGTTAGCTTGCCTGGTGATCTCATTCCTATAATTGGATTCTTTTAAGGTGAGAGGGGAACAGAAATTGGGCAACAGGAAAGGGGCAAAAAAGCTGCTTTCACAACCCGCCTCAGACCAGAATTCTTGGATCATGCTCTCCGGCAGGTGGCCTGTGGGCCCTGCTCTCTGCTCAGGTTCTTGTCTGTGGGAGTGGTGTCCATGCCTTCTGGATCCAGGGCACCAGATTAGGTGAGTACTCATAGAGACAGGTGTCCTGAATAAAGTGGCACTGGCAAGCACACTTCATCTTGCCACAGTGGTTCCAGGTGAATCTGTACAGGTAGGAAATAAGCTATGGGCTTCTCAGCTGATGTTGACAGAGCAGTGGGCATTCTTCCAGGGGCTGCACTGCCCATGTAACCTGTCCTTGGGACCTGGTTTTTCCTTATGGTGCTTGGCGCTCATGCAGACATTGAGAAGCTCCATCCTGGGCGAGGCTATCTGGATGGCAGCCACCCACACCAAAAGGCATCACAGCTTCCTTGTCTTCCAGGCCATGCTTGTCCCTGAGAGAAGAGTCGTGGTCAGAGGAGCAAGGAATGTGAGAATTCGGGAGGAGACAGCTCGGCTTTTAGACCAAATGTCAGCTTTCATCATGAGAGAAAAATCAGAGCTTTGCACATAGAAACGGTTTTATTCACCAAGCTTAAGATAGAGGAGGAAGATGTATTTTTGTCTTGTTTTTGCTTTTCTTTTTTCAAAAGTTTATTTTATTGAAGACTAGTTGACTTGCAATGTTAAAATATTAGTTTCAGGCATACAGCCAAGTTATTCATATATATGTGTGTGTATTTATATACATATGCATGTATATGTACGTTTTCAAATTCTTTTCCCGTATAGGTTATTACCAGATACTGAGAATAGTTCCCTGTGCCATACAGTTAGTTCTTCTTGATTATCTATTTTATGTATAGTGGTGTGTATATGTTAATCCCAAGCTCCTAATTTATCCCTCCCCCCAACCTTTCACCTTTGATAACCATAAGTTTGTTTTCTACGTCTATAGGTCTATTGTAAATAAGTTCATTTGCATCATTTTTTAGGTTCTACATGTAAGTGTTATCATATGCTATTTGTCTTCCGCTTTGTAACTGAGTTCACTTAGTATAATAATCTCTAGGTCCATCCATGTTTTAGGGTACTGTGGGTTAGGAAGCAGGGGTGGTAGGAGCGTAGAGAAAGGTTAAGTTGTGAACTCTCCCCCCAAAAAAGAGTAGAAATTTATGCATGTAACAAGTGACCAGTACTAAGTTATATGAAAGATCATGGAAGTATTGATATAATGCAAAAGATTTCTCTTTCACTTTTCACTTTCATGCATTGGAGAAGGAAATGGCAACCCACTCCAGTGTTCTTGCCTGGAGAATCCCAGGGATGGGGGAGCCTGGTGGGCTGCTGTCTCTGGGGTCGCACAGAGTCGGACACGACTGAAGCGACTTAAAAACAGCAGCAGCCAAAGACTTCAGCCTCGAAGGAAGTGGGTCTCAGAGGAAAACACTTAGGTAGAATGCACGTTATTCTAAGTACAGTGTGAAGAAGGCAAGGTGACAGGACAAGGAGGGAAACCAACTAGCCAGACAGACAAGGTTGTGCGAGAAGTGAAGAGGAACAGGTAAGATGAATTCTTGGAAGCTGTAAACAGTTTGGCCCTTAAAGGGCTTCGGGGTAGGAACAGCATGTTTGAAAAGATTAGTCAGGTAGTATTAATGACTTCTAAAGAGAA
The DNA here is from genome assembly GCF_023091745.1 of Budorcas taxicolor. Taxonomy (NCBI): domain Eukaryota; kingdom Metazoa; phylum Chordata; class Mammalia; order Artiodactyla; family Bovidae; genus Budorcas; species Budorcas taxicolor. Next base: position 34,494,188 of record NC_068922.1, on the reverse strand, counting down.
AAGAATGAAAAAACATGAAGGTTTGGCTGCTACATAGAAAGTTAGTGCAGGAACCCAGTGATAAAGAGATGGAACAGAAAGAAGAGGAAAGAGAGAAAGGATCCTACTTAAGAGAAACACAATTTTCTGAAGAGAGAGGACAGAGACAAAGAGAAATAGTTTAATGGTTAAAAGAAGAAATTTGTTGGAGTTTGGATTCTAATCTGGCATTGGCATTTAAAACCAGCTGAATTATGTTGGGCCAGCTATTTTGCATCTCTCTGCCTAGAATCCTTGTCTGTAAAATGGGGATAAGAATAGTACCGTGCATGGTAATTGTGAAGGACTTTTTAAAGTGCTTTACATGTATTAGCGCTTCCCTGATAGCTCAGTTGGTAAAGAATCTGCCTGCAATGCAGGAGACCCTGGTTTGATCCCTGGGCTGGGACGATCCTCTGGGGAAGGGAAAGGCTACCCACTCCAGTATTCTGGCCTGGAGAACGGACTGTATAGCCCATGGGGTCACAAAGAGTCGGGTACTACTTAGCGACTTTACTCACTTTACCATCCATGTTGCTATTTACTCACTTTACCATCCATGTTGCTACCACATGTCATTATTTCATTCTTTTTATAGCTGAGTAGTATTCCACTGTATATTACCACATCTTCTTTATCTGTTCACCTGTCAGTGGACGCTTAGGTTGTTTCTATGTCCTGACTATCATAAATAGTGCTGCTTATGAACATCAGGATTCACGTATCTTTTCAAATTAGACTTTTCTCCAGATATATGCCCAAGAGTGGAATCACTGGATTGTATGGTAGCTCTCTAAAGAATGTATTTTTAATTGAGTATTTTTAATAAGAGCTTTAAAAAGATACTCTAACCGCTGCCTATAATTTGTAATCACCACTGTAGATGAATAATTGAAAGGAGAAAAGCTCTTTAGAAGCAGAAAATGAATCACAGCCGTGTACTTTGCCTTGCTCATACATGTGGTTCTTATGTTGTTGGCTGTTTTCTTTCTTAGATTTAAGAGTAGAAACTTTTCTTTTGCAGGAAGAATTTGAGTAGATGAGCTGGAAGACTGGGAGAGCTGAGACAGGAAGATTTTGAAGTCATTCTCCATCTGAAGCTATGATTTAAACGTCAGCATTACGGTCAGTATTTAGAGAGAAATAGAACCATTCTGAGGTTATATACACATCATTGGTTTTGCCTGAAATTCTGAGAATACGGTAAAGGACGTTGTGAAGGGTGAGTTTGTTTCAATCACATTCAACAAAGCAGAGCTCTGAGAAAAGTAAAGGTATCTCAGTCATAAGTTTTGGGACCACGAACATCCAGGGGGAGAACCATTCTGACAAACTGGGAAAGTCTGTTTGCCCAGTAGCCATTTGTTCCAGTATGTAAAAGAAAAGCCAAGCTTAACATATTGGAGTTTCCTTTTTGAACTGGGCTGTGGACATGACAAAGCTTTTATGGGACTCTTGAGTTAGACTTTTAGTGTGTGTGTATTCTTTTTTTGTTTTTTAAGTCTTTATTAAATTTGTTGCAGTATTGCTTTCGTTTAATGGTTTGTTTCTTTGGCCTTGAGGCATGTGGATCTTAGCTGCCTGACCAGGGTTTGAACCTGCACCCCCTGCGTTGGAAGGCAAAGTCCAACCACTGAGCCACCAGGAAAGTCCCTGAGTTAAGACTCTTTAGAGGAAGGCAGGGCCAGGCATTGCAAGGGCAACAGAAGCGTCTTTCTGGGGACTGTGCTGTCTGCCCTGTTGCTCTGGGGCAGGATTTCTCAAAATGTGTTCCATGGAACACCCTTCTCTAGGCTATTAATGCACTGAGGACAGGGCCGTGAAGATGGGTCTGTGCTACAGTGAGTTTGAAAAACATTCAATAACCTTCCTTCCTAAAGAGTCTCAGAAATGGATGAGTCTTGTGACTCTCCATGGGCATATGGTTGGCAAGGCTCACTGGAGTCCCATGGAGCTCTTCTTACATGGCACCGTAAGTCCAATGTTTCTGTGTTCATTAAGTATGTATTAACACCTGCCACGTCCATGTTAGATGCTAAAAATACAGCAATAATTGAGGTCAGCAGGGCTTGTATATAGATAGCAAGATAAGAAGCAAATAAGAGCAATTATTTTTTTCCTCTTTAAAAAAATTTTTTTAAATTGGAGTATAGTTGCTTTACAATGTTGTGTTCATTTCTGCTGTGCCGCAAAGTGAGTCAATTATATGTATACATATCCCTCTGTTTTGGATTTCCTTCCCATGTGGGTCATCATAGAGCACTGAGTAGGGCTCCTTGTGCTGTATGGTAGGTTCTCCTTAGTTACCTATTTTACATATAGTATAAATACACTAGTGTATATACGTCAGTCCCAGGCTCCCGACTCATTCCACCCCTCCTTCCCCCCTTGGGGTCTGTACATTTGTTCCCTACATCTGCGTCTCTATTTCTGCTTTGCAAATGGGTTCATCTGTACCATTTTTCAGATTCCACACATATGTGTTAATATAGCAGATGTTTAAGAGAGTGGTCTGAGGAGTGAGGGGTCTGGGTTTGAATCCTGAGTGCGCCACTTACAAACTGCATGAACTTGAACCAGACACTTAACCTCTCTTTCAATGTTGACATCTATAAAATGGTGATAATAGTGTCCAACCTAGTGAGGTTGTTGTGAGGATTAAAATGATGAATCCGTGCTGGCAAATACTAAACCTTATGCAAGTGTGATCACAGTGAAGAATAATGGCTGAGTGTGTTGGAAGTTGTGCGACACGTGTCTGGGGAGGAGGCAGTGGTGGAGCGGGGTCTTGGAATAGGGCGGTCCAGCTCTGCCTTGAAGCAGAGACCTGTAAAGAGGAGCAGCATTGAGCTGTGGAGACGGTACAGGGAGCAAACACAGAGGGAACACAGTTGCACAAGGGCCTGTCTCATGCACAAGGAGAAGGGGATAAGGCAGAGGGTGAGAAGGTTAGATAGCATGACGGATTCAATGGACACAAATTCGGGCAAACTCCAGGAGACAGTGGAGGACAGAGGAGCCTGCCTGGCATGCTGCAGTCTATGGGATGGCAGAGTCAGAAACGACTTAGCAAGCAAACAACGACAGCGGTCTCATGCAGGGAAATTTGGACGTGTGTTGTGCATACTAATTTGGTTCACAAATTCTAACACCTCTTTAAGATTAAATAAACAACAGCAAACTAGACTCGAAGCAGACTTCAACCTAAAAAGAGCACCTGTGAGAACCCCACAGCTAACTTCATACTTTATTTCAAAGGACTGAAAACTTTCCACCTAGGGTCTAGATCAGCTTCAGAAAGGTTGTGGGATACAAGAGCATTATGTCTAATGAAACAATGTACATGCCTTAATTTTAAAATGCTTTATTGCTAAAAAATACTATCATTGGAGCCTTTAGCAAGTCATTATCATTTTGCAATAGTAACATTAAAGGTCACCGATCACAGATCACAATAACAAATATAATAATGAAAAAGTTTGAGATACTGCAAGAATTACCAAAATGTGGCACAGAGACACTGTGAGCAAATGTGGTTGGAGAAATGTTTCTGATAGACTTGCTCAACAAAGGGTTGCCACAAAGCTTCACTTAGCATTAAAAAAAAAAAAGCACAGTATCTGCAAAGTGCGGTAAAGTAAAGCACACCAGAGCAAGTTGTGCCTGTACTTAGGAATAAATGTAATTAAGGAAATATAAAACATGCTCATAACGCTACAAAATATTGAACAAAATTTAAAGTCTCAAATAAATGGAAAAAATTCCCATGTCCACAGGTCAGAAGACTTACTATATTAAAACAACAATACTCCCTAAATTGATCTATAGATTCAATGCTACTGCTGCTGCTAAGTCGCCTCAGTCGTGTCCGACTCTGTGCGACCCCATAGACGGCAGCCCACCAGGCTCCCCCGTCCCTGGGATTCTCCAGGCAAGAACACTGGAGTGGGTTGCCATTTCCTTCTCCAATGCAGGAAAGTGAAAAGTGAAAGTGAAGTTGCTTAGTCATCTCCGACTCTTTGCGACCCCATGGACTGCAGCCCACCAGGCTCCTCCGTCCCTGGGATTTTCCGGGCAAGAGTACTGGAGTGGGGTGCCAATGCAGTCTTTATCAAAATCTCAGATGAATTCTTGCAGAAATAACAAACTGACCCTAAAGTTCATAGAGAAATTTAAGAGACCCAGAATAGCTAAAACAATCTTGAGAAAAAAGCAGAATTAGAAGACTCACCCTTCCTGATTTCAAGACTTAATACAAAGCTACAGTACTCAAGACAGTGGTTCTGGCATAAGGATAGACATTAATGTTTGGTATAGAATTGATAGACTAGAAATAAACTCCTACATTTATGGTAATTGTTTTTGTCAGTGATGCCAAGACAATTCATTGGCAGATAGTGTCTTCAACAAATAGTCTAGGACAACTGAATATCAACACACAAAAGAATGAAGTTGGATCCTACCTTACACTGTCTATAAAAATTATCTCAAAATGAATCAAATTTTTAAATGTAAGACCTAAAACTACATCCTTCTTAGAAGACAACATGAGTGTTAATCTTCATGACCTTGGGCTAGGCAATTAATTTTTTAAGACATAACACCAAAAGCATAAGTGACAAAAGGAAAATAGGTAAGTTGGATTTCAACCAAATTAAAAACTTTTGGGATTAAAAGACACTCTCAAGAGAGTGAAAAAACCCTACAGAATGAGAGGGAATACTTGCAAATCATGTAATCTAATAAAGTACTTTTATCTAGAATATATCAGAGAAGGCAATGGCACCCCACTCCAGTACTCTTGCCTGGAAATTCCCATGGACGGAGGAGCCTGGTAGGCTGCATTCCATGGGGTTGCTAAGAGTCGGGCACGACTGAGCGACTTCACTTTCACTTTTCACTTTCCTGCATTGGAGAAGGAAATGGCAACCCACTCCAGTGTTCTTGCCTGGAGAATCCCAGGGACGGGGAAGCCTGATGGGCTGCCGTCTATGGGGTCACACAGTCGGACACAACTGAAGCGACTTACCAGCAGCAACAGCAGAATATCTAAGAACTCTTTACAATTCAAGAATAAAAAGCTAACCTACTTCATAAATGGGCAACTATCTGAACCAGGCAAAGATATATAAATGGCCAATAAGCACATGAGAAAACTTTCAATATCACCAGCCATCACAGAAATATAAATTGAAACGAAAGGAGATACTGCGTCCTACCCTCTATGAAAGATGGAAAGTAACAAGTGTTGGTGAGGACATGGAGAAATTAAAACTCTCATACATGGCTGGTAGGAATGCAGAATCTTTCCAAGCAGCTACTTTGGAAAGCAGTTTGGCAGTTCCTAACATAGTTAAACATAGATTTTACCTTATGACCCAGCATATCCACTCCTAGGTGTATGCCCAATAGATAGGAAAGCATATTTCTATATAAAAGCATAACATAGAAGTATTATTATTATGTATTTTTTTTTGTTTACTTTACAATACTGTATTGGTTTTGCCATACATCAACATGAATCTGCCACGGGTGTACACGTGTTCCCAATCCTGAACCCCCCTCCCACCTCCCTCCCCATACTATCCCTCTGGGTAATCCCAGTGCACCAGCCCCAAGCATCCTGCATCGAACCTGGACTGACGATTCATTTCTTACATGATATTACACATGTTTCAATGCCATTCTCCCAAATCATCTCACCCCCTCCTTCTCCCACAGAGTCCAAAAGAAAGATGGTAACGATAACCCTGTATGTGAGACAGCAAAAGAGACGCAGATGTATAGAGCAGTGCTACTTTTTAAATTTTATTGGAGTATAGTTGATTTACAATGTTTGGTTAATTTCTTCTATAAAGCAGAAAGATTCAGTTATGCGTATATATACTTTGTAATATTCTTTTCCATTATGGTTTATCACAAGGTATTAAATAGAGTTCCCTGTGCTATACAGTAGGACTCTATTGTTTGTGCATCCTATATATAATAGTTTGCATCTTATAGCAGTATTGTCCACAACTGCCAAAGAATGAAAATAATCCAAATGTCCATTAACTGATGAACAAACAAAATGTTGGGTATTCATATGATAGGATGCTATTCGACTATAAAGAGGCATGGAGTACTGATACATCCTATGACAAAGATGAATATTGCAAATATACTCACTGAAAGAAGCCAGACACAAATGACTGTGTATTATATGATTCCAGTTATATGAAGTTTCCAGAACAGGCAAATCTATAGAGACATAAAGCAGATTAATGGCTGCCCAAGACTGGATTGTTGTAGGGGAAATTGAGAGTGACTGCTGATGGGTATGTGGTTTCCTTTGGGGGTGATGAAAATGTCTAAAACTGATTTGATAATGGTTGTACAGAATATATGAAAATCCATTGACTAGTACACTTTTAACTGGCGAATTGTATGGTGTGTGAATTGTATATCAATAAAGCTGTTGTCTATAAGGAAAAAGAATGTTTCTTGGAGGTACAGCTGTCAACACTGGTGATAGCTGAGTTTTGGGGAGTGAGGACTAGGAGGGCAGAAAGCATGACTCCCAAATCCTGGCAGCTTCTGAGGAGAGGAAAGACTGGGGGAAGGAGGGTTTTCTTTGTTTTTCTTTTTGCATTTGTTTGTTCATGAGGAAGGCCAGCTTTGAGACTTGAGATTTCTGTTGTGGACATATAAAGTGAGGTGCCTGTTGAATATCCCAAAGAGGTATTAAGTAGATAGTTGAACATGATGCCAGAACTCTGAGGAGCAACTCTTGACTATAGATGGGATTTAGGTAACAAGTAAGTTCATCTGAAAGGATGACAACAGAAAGAGTTTGTTCATGAGGCTCAGGTTGGGATGGGGTAGAGGGGAGGCAGCCAGCCAAGGAGGCAGCAAGTGGGAGAGGGTGGGGTCCTGGAGCCCAGGTGACCAGGATGATGGTAGTTCAGAGGTGGGGACCCCAGACCAGAGTGGATTGAGAGGGGGTGTGCAGAAAAGCAGTGGAAGCAGTGAGGCAGCTGTTTCTAGAAATTCTGATGAGCCACACTCTGGGGGAAATTGCTCCTGGATCATTTCCTGCTTGGCTGAAACACCAAGTGCTGGTAGGGTTTGAGGTCATCTCTTCCATGGGGCCAACTCTTACAGGTGTAATTCCTGTATCTGGGACACTACCCATTGTAGGTAGAGGTGAGGCAGGAGGGTGGTGCTGGGCTGGAGTCCAGAGAAGGGTCCTCAGACTTTGTACTGTTTGTCCTCTGATGATTTTGATTTTCTTTTATTATTTTGATTGGGAGAAAGCTGAGAGAATGATTTTATTGACATGATTTTTTTGAAATTTAGGTTGAAATGTTTAAAAGATCTTTTATTGGAGCTGGAAAAGGTGTGGAGAAAAGGGAACCCTCCATCACTGTTGGTGGGAATGTAAATCAGTACAGTCACTTTGGAAAGCAGTGTGAAAGTTCCTTAAAAAACTAAAAATAGAGCAACTGAGCAACAACAAGAGCTACTATATGATTGAACACTCCAATCTCTGGGCATATATTTGGAAAAGACACATGCATCCCATCATTCATAGCAGCACTATTTACAATTTGCCAGGACATGAAAGCCACCTAAACGGTCATCGACAGATGAATGGATAAAGAAGATGTGGTCCATATATACAACAGAATATTATTCTGCCATAACAAAGAAGGAAATATTGCTATTTGCAGCAACATGGATGGCCCTAGAGAATATCATATTAAGTGAAGTAAGTCAGAGAAAGACAAATATCATATGGTATCACTTATATGTGGAATCTAAAAAAATGATACAAAGGAACATGTTTGCAAAAAGAAATAGACTCACAAAGAAAACAAACTTATGGTTACCAAAGGGGAAGAGAGTGGGATAAATTGCGAATACTATATATAAGAGAGATAACCAACAAGGCTCTACTGTATAGCACAGGAAATGATATTCAATATCTGAAAATAACCTATAATGAGAAGAATCTGGAAAAGAATAGATATATGCATAGCTGAATCACTTTGCTATAACAAGAAACCAACCTAACATGGTAAATCAACTGTACTTCAATGAAAAATTAAGAAAGTTGAGAACAAATAATATTCGTTTGAAATCAGATTGAAAAGAAAAGACATCCTACAAGCTTTTGTTAATAGAGTCCATGTAGGTCTTTTTAGAGCAAAGTCCTGGCTATGCCTACATCACTGCCTCACAGCTCTTCAGACATTAGTGGATCCCAACTTTGGGGCTCCCAAGACTACAGCCGATCCTGAAGTGAGGTGGAGGGAACAGGGTGATTTTCTCCAAAGGTGCACCTAGGAATGCCTGAGTCTGGTACAGTTTCGTAAGCCTATTTATCGGAATGCCACATGGGCAGCTGGACTTTTGAGGGTAAAGAATGAGTGCATTTCCAGGCAGGTCATCCTTGCACACAAATCACTAGCAGCTAGAAAGCCTCAAAGGTGTATGAACCGTGGGCCTTACCATTTGCATCAGTGCATTCTTTCCCCAGTGCTCCTTTATTCATTTAGATTGTGTGAAAGCAACTGTTTAAGACACATGGTCCGCTCTCTACGCCAGCCCTTCAAGATGCCAAAGGGGAAGAAGGTGGCCCCAGCCCCGGCCATGGTGAAGATGCGGGAGGCCAAGAAGGTGGTCATCCCCCTTTTCGAGGAGAGGCCCAAGAATTTTGACATTGGACAGGACATCCAACCCAAGAGGGACGTCACCCGCTTTGTCAAATGGCCCCGCTACATCCGGCTGCAGCGGCAAAGGGCTGTTCCCTATAAGCAGCTGAAAGCGCCTCCTGCAATTAGCCAATTCACCCAGGCCTTGGACCGACACACAGCTACTCAGCTGCTTAAGCTGCCCCACAAGTACAGACCAGAGATAAAGCGAGAGAAGAAGCAGAGGCTGCTGGCCCGAGCTGAGAAGAAGGCTGCCGGCAAAGGTGATGCCCCCACCAAGAGGCCACCTGTCCTTCGAGCAGGGGTCAACACTGTCACCACCCTGGTGGAGAACAAGAAGGCGCAGCTGGTGGTGATCGCTCACGATGTGGATCCCATCGAGCTCGTGGTCTTCCTGCCCGCCCTGTGCCGCAAGATGGGGGTTCCCTACTGCATCATCAAGGGCAAGGCCCAGCTGGGGCGCCTGGTCCACAGGAAGACGTGCACCACCTTAGCCTTCACACAAGTCAACTTGGAGGACAAGAGCGCCCTGGCTAAGCTGGTGGAAGCCATCAGGACCAATTACAATGACAGATACAATGAGATCAGTCGTCACTGGGGAGGCAGTGTCCTGGGGCCGAAGTCAGTGGCTCGCATCACCAAGCTAGAAAAGGCAAAGGCCAAAGAGCTGGCCACCAAGCTGGGCTGAGTGTACACTATTGAGTTTTCTGTACATAAAAGTAATAAAAAAGATTCTTCTTCGAAAAAAAAGACACATGGTCCTTCAAGTAACAACCTTCTCTTGAGAACTTGGACTATTCCTTAGGCTGTTAAGCACTTTGGATATTCTGGGCAAACATCATGTCTCGAGACCATGATTAAAGACTATGCATTTTGGATGAGCCCAAGTGGTATTTATTTTCTCTTTTACAAGGCAGGGGTGGGGGTGGTGGTGTGTGTGGGGGTGTGGATGTGGGTGGGTGTGTGTGTGTGTGTGTATGTGTGCGTGCACGCGTGCGCAGCCCTGCACACTTTGGTAAGTCAGATTTTTAAAGTTGTATCTGACTTCTCTCAGCTCACATTTCTGCCTTTTCTTATATGGAATGTAAGTGGCTGATCATAAAACCTTAGTTTTAAAACCCAGTGTTTCCTAACTGGCTTGGCATGATATGAGAAAATATGCTGGTTTTTCAAGCTCTGCTAAAAGCCTTCTTGTAAGGATTTTTTCCTTGTATATGTGGTTTGAAAACTTATTTTGATGTGGTTATTGTTGTTTGGTTGTATTTCCTTGTGCATGTAGAGGGCGTGCAGTTTAGGGATTTTGAGGGAAGAATTTTTCAGGGTTACTTTCATGAAAACAATCTTCTTCTGAAAGAAGCATCTTTGTTCTCAAGCACAGATCCACAGGGTTTTTAATTATTATGGGAAATCACTATCAGGAGTTTGCCTTACTTGAGGAAATCACCAGCTTCAAAGAAACCATGAGTCCAGAATCTGTTGTTGTTGTTTTTTTCCAGCTGTCCTCTGCCCTGGGTTTAGAGATCTCTACTAACTTCCACTTATGGGACAGTTAGAGTCTGGTTATCTGGAAGGAATCATTTGAACCTTAACCTGTCATTTTGCCTACAAGGCCGGGCTAAAGGGCACTGTTGATTATCTTGATCTTAAAAGAGCGAGAGATGGTCAAAAGAGAAAGCCTTGGTGTGCTCCGCTCACCGTGGCCCCTGAGAACAGCCTGCCCTGGTCCCTCATCATGCTCAGGTCTCGAGGTTAGTGTCCAGGTGTCTTGTAATCATTTGCAGGTGACCAGACTGCGTTTAGCAGGTGCTGCTGACAGCATTTCAGATCCATCCATGGAGAAAAACTGATTCCATTTTCTCTGCGCAAGGGTGGGTCTGTGCAAATAACTTTGTTTCTCAAAATCATCTTGTTTGCCTTGGGCTGCAGCCAGACCTCTCATGTGAGTGGTGTGTACTGTGTCACAGACCTCAGCCCGGGAGCCTGAACTTTGCTTTGTCCATCAGATCAAGGAAATGGGGTGTGTATGAAGCCGGCAGCTGGCCCTTTGGAGACTCCAGGGGGCCAAAAAAAAAAAAAAAAAAGGATGTTCGTGAACCTATGTAGACAGAACCTTTGGGCAGATTTCTCTGAGGTTTGGGACTCTAGGTAACAGGAAGAGAGGAGAAGCCAGGTAAGGACTTTTGGATTTTCTGAGATTACTCCATTTGGCTGCATTTAGAAGCCTCGTTAGCATTTCACGGGCTGGTAGGGGCCTTGTGCTCTTTTCTTGGTGGGGTTGGGGTGTGTGTGTATGTTTGTATATGTTTGGTGAGGGGAGTGGTCTCTGCTTTTTGAATGTTGATAATGTACTTAGGTTTGGGCATTTTAGCTAACAATGCCACTAGTTTAAGTAAAAACTAGGGTTCTTTAAAAAAAAAAAAAAAAAACCTGCTGTCCTACTACCAAAAACCTAGTACTGTCTGGCTTTCTCTGCAGGAAAAATAAACAAGTCCATAAAAATCCTTCAGGCATTATTCTTTGTGATCTTTTATTCAATCCAATTTATGATGAATGTCTTATTTCAAATAAAACTTACCATCAAGCAGGAAACAGTAACTGTGGAAGAATATAAATACACTTTTGGACTTCTCTGTACCTTACCTGGTCCCAGACACACACAAACATACACAGAGACATATACACACAGAGACAGACACACACATGCCCTCATAGACACACAAAGAGACAAAGACGCACGCACACGGACATATATACACCCTCCATGTAGTCTGATTTAAAAACAGTAGGTAGCAAGCATCTTGAAGGGCAAACAGAAGGTACAATATAATCAAGTAAGTGGTTGAATCGAAATTGGAACAAGTCTGGACTTTTCACTTTCATTTGGATACTATTACTAACTCTCTCTGCCGGGTTTAGGCTTTTCAAACATTCTTTGGCCCTGGGAGGGAGTTGTATAACCATAAAACTGGAGAATCCTGGCCCTAGAATAAATGTTCCTTTAAAAACCCCAAGGACAGAAAATTGAACACAGCTGTGTAAGAGAAAAAGTAGGGGGGAAAAAAAGAAAATGGAGTGATGGTTCAGGGCTGTGGGCGCCCTGACCAAGTTTCCCAGGGCTTTGGGGCTGCGGTTTCTGGGTGGAAGCTGGGAGCTCCAGTGTTCTTTCTGAAAGTTTCAGGACAAGGTCAGGACCTTCCCTCAGCGAGGTAGGTCCTGTGATGTGGTGCAGAGTACATCCTGGTTGGTGGCCTGTCTTGTCTTGGGCATAGTCTTTTGTTTTCCCCTGAGACCATTGGGGTTTCTGGTCACTTGCTGAGACGCCATTATTCCGCAAACCTCCCAGTTTCTACTTAAAATTAAACCTCAGAGCCTAAGCAGTTGATACTGGAATTAGAAGATAAGACAAGAGTTTTGAGCCGCAGATTGCAGCTCCTCTGGCCCCTCAGTCACAGAATTTTCCAAACAATGATGAGACTTCCAGCGTGTGCCCTTGGGATGAAAACCATGCTGTCACCTCTCTGATGTTTGCTGGGTGGGTCTGCTTGTTTGGTTTATAGACCCCAGGAAGCCATGCCTGTGGACCCCAGCCTCTGTGCAGCCTGGGATTAATCACTTAGCTCTTTGTCAGACGGTGTAATGATGATTCATGCGTCTTCCTCTACAAGATTAGATTACTGTAATTTTCATATCCTGGACTGCCCACTGGGGATTTGAATTAATACTTGTTGGTATAGAAAGCAGGATTGTGTTTCTAGGGAGAAAAAAGCCAAGCTTGCCCACTTGGCCATTGGCAAAAAATATTTAGGGAGGGCCCTGTTAGGAGTGTGATTCAGGAAAGCAATCCTGTCTTCAGGGCTCACCAGGCAATTAGCTTACAAAAAGGCCTGCAGACCAGGCCTCCCCGAGCTGGGAGCCCAGGTGCCATGGATTTGCATAAGTGATGCTAAAAGATCAGAATGCACTGAGGCCTTTGCCAGGAAGCCCTGCAGGGAAATCAGGCCTCATCTAATAAGGAAACTCTTCCCCAAAGATTTTGGTATGTGGAGAGGAGGTGAACTAATTCAGGCTTGTGAAACTGTCTTGCCGAAGTGAGCAGGACTGTAATCACAGACTAGAGACTGTGGGGGGAGCAGTGAGGGGCAATGAAAAAACTTTTTTACTTTATAAAAACTCTGTCTGGTACTTTCCCTGTAAAATAGATATTATTCATCCCTCTCTTCCAACAAACATTTTTTGAGCTTTTACTGTCTTGAAAGTGAAAGTCACTCAGCCATATCCAAGTCTTTGTGATCCCATGGCCTCATCCATGGAATTCTCCAGGCCAGAATACTGGAGTGGGTAGCCCTTCCCTTTTCCAGGGGATCTTCCCAACCCAGGGATTGAACCCAGGTTTCCCGCATTGCAGGAGGATTCTACCAGCCAGGCACTGTTTTTTCATACTGTCCATGGGGTTCTCAAGGCAAGAATACTGAAGTGGTTTGCCATTCAGTTGGTGATGGACAGAGAAGCCTGGTGTGTTGCAGTTCATGGGGTTACAAAGTATCAGACATGACTGAGTGACTGAAGTGAGTGAGGCAGTGTTCTGGGGTACCAGAAATGAAATCATCTACACAGCAGACAAAAATCTCTGTCCTGGTGGAATTCACATTCCCAGGGCACCGAGGTGGGAATGTGGGCCATTCTAAGGACTTGGGAGAACCTGGAATAATTCCTAAATAAGCATCATCCTTTGAGGATGTATCTGCCAACATGTTTCTCCTCTCTTCGCTCTGATGCAGTGTGTGTGTTCCATCCCACAGATGAGGTTACCAGACATTTCTAATAGAGCCTCCAAAGGGAATTTTCCCCATGCATGCTGGTATAACAAGTCCAGCAGATGACTTTGGGGTCTTTGAAGGGATCGTCCACTCTAGACCGAGCCCCTGTTTGAGGGAGCTGAGGTGTGATCCAGGGTTTTTATCTTTATTTCCAGTCTTGCTGTCTCATAAATACTTCTCACTCCTGAACGCCTGATGCTGAACCACTTGATCTCTCCTGGATCCCCTTCCGCCATCTGTATTACACTCTTCTTTCTCAGAATTCTCTCCAGTTTTCTCTGGTGACTGTGAGACAGTGCTTTGCCTCAGAGTCCCAGAATCTCAGGCTTTTAGAACCAAACCAGACCTTGAGGTTGACCTAGACCAGCAATTCTCTGGCCTCTGGACTGAGACCAAGCTGTCACCTGAGGCTGTGAAATGAGAACGATCAGAAAGTGAGTTCTGTTTCAGAACTTAATCAATGGGTCTCCATATTGTTTCCTTATTTTCTTTTCTTGAAACTTTCCGGTTTTTAGCATCGCCCACCTACCCCAGAAATTCCTCCTCCTGAACTCGCATGCACTCCCAACCCCCACCCAGCCCTGCCCCCGTGTTGCCTGCTCGGTTGACCCCAACCCCGCACCCTGTTCTCCCACGCTTAGATGTGTCCACACAGCGCTCTCCTCCTCAGCGCTGTCACCCCAGCCCCCAAATCAACCGTGTCTGGGTTACCCTTAGGGTAGGAAGTCACCACCCTTTGTGCCTCCAGGATCTCCAGCGGGAGCCACAGACACACTTGAAGCTACAATGCGTAGTGGTTCCGCTTTATTACAGGTTTATTAGGCTTCTGTGGGTTGGCCCAAGTGTGCAGCCATCACTTAAGAGTTGTGTTTCTGGAGGAGAAGGAGAAGGATCGTGATGCCGGAAACCCAGTGGTGGGCACTGTGCCCCCTCCTTGGGCTGCGTGGGGTTTCGGGGTGTGCAGAGGCCGGGCACGTGGTTACAGAGCAAGCAGCCCTGGTTCTTTGTGTCCTCAGTGCATCTCTGGGGTCTGGGTGTTGCTCCCAGTTCCCCTCTGTAACCCGGTGCAGAGATGGACTCTTACACAGCACCCCAAGGAGGACCACAGGAATGTCGTGTTTCATGCAGAAATCAGGGCTGTCCATTCTCTCTCGTTGTTTGGAGTCAGCCAAGGAAACCCACCTCCCCCACCCCCCCGCCCCGTTTTTTGATTTTTGATTTTGTATTGGGATATAGCCGAGTAACAACGTTGTGATTGCTTCAGGTGAACAGTGAAGGGACTCAGCCATACATACACATGTATCCATTCTTCTTCAAACTCCCATCCAGGCTGCCCCATAACATCGAGCACAGTCCCCAGCGCTGTACTGTAGGTCCTTGTTGGTTATCTGTTTTAAATATGCAATGTGTTCATGTCCATCCCAAACTCCCTAACTATCCCTTCCCCACATCCCTCCCACTGGTGACCATACGTTTGTTCTCTAAGTCTGTGAGTCTCTTTCTGTTTTGTCGGTAAGTTCATCTGTTTATTTCTTTTTAGACTTCGCATATAAGGGATGTCATATTATATTTCTCAAGGGAACCCCTTTTGGTGCTACGCTTTGTGATGGCAGCCCCCTCATGGAAAGGAAAGAGCCCCTGAGTCTTCTCCCGTGTGCAAGCGCCTCCCTGCACTGCTGTATCATATCCCTCTGAGCCAGTGTCCCCACTTGAGAAGCCACCTCTGCATTTCTGCCATGCGATGAATCGACAGCAGTCCCATACTTTTTAATCTATAGCAGCCGAAATAGAGTAGGTCACACTCTGTACATCTCCGATTACTCTCAAGACTCTGAGTGCGGTGTCCAGGAATGCAACGCTGGTCCAGCCCTCTAAGAGGCTGTGTGCCCACAGCCAGGACTCATAAAACATGGGCCAGTCCTCCCCCTCTCTCCCAGCAAACTCACATTTCATCTGGACCATGAGCCCAGCAGTTCTGCTCCTGCTGCGCATTTCTCCACACCCATCATTCTTGAAGCTGCAGCCTGGGAGAGAGGGCTTGGCTTGCTCATCTGGTGTTCGAAGCCAGTGACCTACACATGACCTTGGAGCTCGAAATATTGTCCTCCAAACCAATGAAGCTCTCCGTAAGCTTTGAGAGGGAGAGAGACAGACATTGATTGATTGATTTAGACTAACTGGGAGAGGGTGCTTTATTGGTTGAAAAATACTGTTAACAAAAAAAAAAAACCCTTTTTGCTTTTTAAAAATCTACCCACAGTAAAACTTATTTGTCCATGGTCCAGGCAGCCCAAGCTCAGAGTCATGAGGGTGTATTAGTGTAGGTGTTAAGAGATGACGAGGTATGTTTTGGTCTTTACTCACAGATGTCGAAATCCCAAGTTTATGGAGAAAAAGAAAGTGATTCCAAGTCTGCTTCCCAAGTTATATTGGAGAAAAAGAAAGTGATTCTAAGGCTGGTCCCATCATAGCAGAAACGAGAACAGACTTCAGACCCTGGTGCTTCGTGTTTTCAACCCCTGGAAAGGAGCGGCTTAAACAAATACTTCTCTTGATTGCTCAAGTTCATTGCCATTTAGAAAGCGGAACTTTGCAGAAGGCAGGAGCAGTCAGGTGGAGAACTTTGTTTTGCTTTCTGCATACTGACAGTTCTGGCTGAAATTCTGACGTCCTCCTCTCTTCAGAAATAGGTGCTTCATAGAGGGAAAACTGGACAGTGAGGCTTCTGCCAAAAGCCTATGAGCTGGCTCCACCCACTTCATTCCCTGCCTATAAAGTGAGGAGCCACTTTGTCACTCTTGTCACTTTCTAACTCCAGAGGGGAGGTCAGTGTCCATTGGTTACTGCTGGAAAAAAAAGAGCATGTCGCTGAATTAAAATTAGAAAGAGACCTAAAGGCATGCCACAGACATTTATTGCGTGTAGGGAGTGACGGACACTGCTGGATTCCATGGATGCAGAGACAGATGGGGCCCCTGCCCTTTGGACACGAACAGTCTAGAGGCTGGAATTCACGGAGCACGTTAGGAAGGGCTCATCGAGAAGTAGAGTCAGCTGAGCCTTAAAGGATAATGAGGGATTTTCCAAGTGACAAGGAAGGGAAGGCATTCTTGAGACCAGCCTGGATCCAGCAACCCTAGTCAGTGTGGTTTCTGGTGGTCGCCTCTGGGGTGGAGGGGTGCTGGGACATACGACTGAAGAGGTGGGAGGGGCCGAGTCACAGTAGGGACTTTGGAATTACCCACCAGGCCAGCCCCTCTCAACGCCCTGTTTGTCACCAGCACACAGATGTTGTATGCACGTGTCACAGGGTCCTGGATGTATCCAAATGTGAAGTTGATCATAAAACGAAACATGCAATCCTCTTGAATCACACAGCTATCAGCCACACATCCGTCAAAGTAAGTCACCGCAGATCTGGGTCCATGAGGTCAGCTCTGTTGCTGCTGTTCAGTCGCTCAGTTGTGTCTGACTCTTCGTGACCCCATGGACTGCAGCATGCCAGGCTTCCCTGTCTTTGACTATCTCCCTGAGTTGGCTCAAACTCATGTTCTTTGAGTTGGTGATGCCATCCAACCATCTTATCCTCTGTCACTCCCTTTTCCTCTTGCCCTCAATCTTTCCCAGCATCAGGGTCTTTTCTAATGAGTAGGCTCTTCACCATCAGGTGGCCAAAGGATTGGAGCTTCAGCTTCAGCATCAGTCCTTCAGTGAATATTCAGGGTTGATTTCCTTTAGGATTGACTGGTTTGGTCTCCATGCAGTCCAAGGGACTCTCAAGAGTCTTCTTGTGAGTCAAGTGCAATTGCCCCAGGATTCATGTGTAACCTGATCCCTTTCCCCTCCTCCTGATGAATATCTACAGGAGGGTGAAAGTGAGTCATTTGTGGGGACATGCTTACATTTACTCCTCAAGAACCTCGAATTCTCAGAACTGGTCACATGAGCCTCCATCCAGGAGAAGTACCTGGCTGCCCAGGGAGACGCCACGAGCCAAGTCCATGCTGAGAACTGCTGGTGAGTTGGGAGATTCCCCCCCAGAGTGATGCAGTCAGTCAGGCTGCTTAAAACACATTCTGGAAGGAGTGAAGAGGATGAGTTTGAGGAGGGAAACGCAGCTGGAGGCTCTTGCAGTAGTTCTGACGAGAGGCAGTTGAGAGAAGGGGTGAGGAAGTAGAAGCAGGGAGGAAGGCTGAGCTCCTGGCCACAGGATGTGGTCTTGGCTGGAAGGGAGGGTCCGGTGCTGAGGCTGTGATCAGCTGGGAAAGCAGGAGCCAGGGGTCACAATGGGAGGGGAGGAGCATAGCATCATTTGTCTCTTGTCTCATATCCTGGTTTTCTGAACTCCAGGGAATCAGCGCCATCCGGAATTCTGCTGAGGGGCTTACAGAACTCACTCTGGGAGAAACAGAGATTTGGTGGCTGTGGAAATGGGCAGAGGATGTCAGATGCCTTATAGAGGCCAGGTCCGCCAGGAGGGCCCATGGTTGGGGAGCAGTTCCTGGGATGTGGAGGAAGCTGGAATCCCATTGTAAACCTGAAGGGTGAGGGACTGGGGTTGGGTTGGCAGAGGAGACAGTGGTTGTGGAAGATGAGTGATGAGGAAGTTAGATCCAAACGCCCTGAGAGCCAAACTAACTCATGCTGGATTTTGTGTTAGAAAGGATCAGCTCTGGGGAAGCCACGTAATGCAGGTATAAGATGAAGCTTGTCTTCAGTTCATTGAACAAGGGCTGCCCAAGCCCAGGAATATCCATACTCCTTTGGATCTAAGTTTCACGTTCTGGCATCTGAGAGGATAAAGAGCACTGAAGGACCCTCAGACGTCCTGTCCCACCATGCAGAAGGCTAGACTTTTATCTTGTCCTTTTATTTTCAAGAATGATACCTCCAAGGCTATAGAACTCTTGGCTTTAGAAACCTATTTTCTGTGTTTGTAGTGGGATGAAATTTTGGGATGGCCGGGTCACCTCCCTCTCTGAAGAGTTTTCTTGTTTCTCAGTGGTTGATCAGGTTTTGAAAATCATGTTGAGCAGTGGATTGAACTGCTGAAAATGAAGGGGAGGGATCCTGTTGTTTATTAGATGGGCCCCAGGAATTAGAGATGCTCTTTTCCGTATCCAGACAACCAGCCATATAAACATGCTCAGTTGGAAAGCAATGCTTTCCATTTCTTCTTCTGTATGAAATGTTTTACTTAGGGCTATGACTTTCCATCTTGTAAGGGAAAAGAAACATTTCCAATTTGAATTTCTTAGGGTGGCATTGATGACAGGCAAATCCACTTAGACTTACTCAGAGTACAATTATGGTCAGTAACTCAGTTACAAATGGGTTGCATTTGGAAGTTTCATTTGAAGTAGATTTTTTAAAAAATGTTTAGACTTTTAATTTTGAGATAATAGATTCAGATGTGTTTATAAGAATTACTACAGAGAGAGCGAGCAAGCGCTGTGTACTTTTGACCCATTCACCCCCAGTGGTAACATCTGGCAAAACTGTAAATAAGATCATCACCAGGGTACTGGGTTTGATGCAGTTGGTAGGACAGGGGAAGAACTGTTCTTGCTGTTCTCACAGCCCTGTCACCCCAGCCCTAGCCTCTGCTGCATCCTCCACGTCTGCACAGTAAGCTTTCAGGGAGTGTTGTAGAAGTGCAATCACACAGCATCTAAACTTTGAGGATCAGCATTCTTTCACTCAGCACAGTTCCCTGGATATTCTTCCAGGTGGCTGCAGATATCAATAGATTGTTCCATTTTATTTCTGAGCAGACTTCCATGGTATGGCCACACCAAATTTTTATTTAGCTGTTCATCCATCAAAGACACCTGGCTCATTTCCAGGTTTTATCTATTGTGAATAAAGCTACTACGAACAGTTGTATTCAGGATTTTTATGAAAATAAGTTTCCATTTCTCTGGAATAGATGTTCAGGAGTGCAGTTGCTGGGCCATATGGTAGTTTGGTTTGGCAGCTTTAGTTTTCAAAGAAACTGCCAAACTGTTTCCCAGAGTAGCCGCGCCATTTTATATCCCCACCAGCGATGTGTGGTCGAGTTTCTCCTTGCCAGCGCTTGGTGTAGTCAGTTGTTTTTTTTTAATGTTTGCCATTCTGATAGGTGTGTAGGAATATCTCATTGTTTTAATTTGCATTTCTTGAATGGCTAATGGCGTTGCACATTTTTTCATATTCAACGTGAAATTTGCCATCTGTCTTTCATCTTCTTGGTGAAATGCCTCACTGTACCTTTTGCCCATTTTCTAATTGGACTGATTGGGGTTTTTTCTTTTCTTTTTTTTGGCTGTTGATTTTGAGAGTTCTTCCTGTGTTCTATATAGTTCTCCTTTTTCAGATATGTAACCACAAATATTTTCTCCCATTCCCTAGCATGTCTTTTCATCCTCTTAATGTGATCTTCTGAAAAAGCAGAAGTTTTGCATTTTGATGAATATAATTCATGATTTTTCACTTTTATGAGTTGTGTTTTTTTAAACTTTGGTTTATATTCTTTTTAAAATTTTTATTTATTTTAATTGTGGCTGTTCTGGGTCTTGAGCTGCTTTGGCTGCTCTGCACGTGGGCCTTCTCTAGTTGCAGTGAGCCGGAGCTACTCTAGCTTTGGTGCTTGGGCTCCCCATTGTGCCGGCTTCTCTCGTTGCAGAGCACGGGCTCTAGAGCATGGACTCAGTAGTTGTGGCAGATGGGCTTAGTTGTCCTTAGTAAGTTGGATCTTACTGGACCAGGGATCAAACCTGTGATTCTTAACCGCTGGACCACCAGGGAAGTCCAGGTCTAAGACACTGAGTGCTTTTTGTGTCGAGAACAAGAACTCATCTAGATCCTGACGATTTTCTCCTGTGTTTTTTTTTTTTTTTTTTTTTACCCCTAATGCTTCACTTTGGCTAATTTTTATATAAGGGGTGAAGATTAGATATAAGAGTTTTGTTTGTTTATTTTGGTCTATGTCTGTCCATTTGCTCTAGAACCATTTGTTGAAATGGTGTCTTATGTCAAAAATTAGTTATATTTGTGTGGTCTATTTCAGGATTCTTTATTCTAATCCATTATTATATCTTTTTAGTAAGGCTTAATATGGGATAGATTACTCTCACTTTATTCTTCTTTTTCAAGATTGTTTTAGCTACACTAAGGCCTGCCTCTCTTCCTATAGATTTTAGAATAAGCCTATCTTTTTCTAACAAAAATTCTCCCTAGCATGTTGATAGGAATTGCATTAAATCTAGAGATCATTTTAGGGGAGAACTGACATCTTTACTATGTTGACTCTTCAAACCCATGAGCAGAGTGTATGTGTATTTGTTTATTTAGGTCTCCTTGGCTGTATTTTATCAGCATGTTAAATTTTTCGGCATACTGAATCTGTATATGTTAAGTTTGTATCAAAATATTTTTTGTCATGATTGTAAAAGCATTGTGTTTTAATTTTGGTTTCCACATGTTCATTATTATTATGAAATAGTTTCCATAGAATGTAGTTTCTCTTAAGACCAATGTCATGTAGTCATAGTTTTTAGATTAGCCCACAAAAGCCAGATTAAAAGTCATGCTAAAGCTGATATAATGAAGTTACTAGTGAGAATGAGACTACCATATGGTTATTATAATTCTAGTATTAATAGCAAATGAGAAATAATTATCAAATGTCTTGGAGAGGTCTAAGTCTAGTTCTTACATTAATTTATAAAATGTGATGTTCGCTTTTCTTCATGGGTATATCATTAAGTCTGCTGCCATGCATGTCAGTTCTGATACTGTCATAGTTTGGGAAAGAAGTGTGTATGACAAGAGTTTCCTAATTTCAGGATACAGTCAGAAAAAAACAAAAAAGGAAAGTATTTAAACACATTGCACAGGTAGAATTAACTGGACTTTGAACAAAGATAAAAAGCATGTGTAAAAGATGCACTTAAGAAGAATTAATCTTTAGACTCCAATGCATTAAGCTAGGCCAATTCTGTTGCAGCAGGAAACAATAACCTCAGAGGTGTCCAAAAGTTAGATGTTTATTTTGTGGGAGTGAATCTGTTTTGGGAAAAAAGCCTGCATCGTTGTGGTAGCAGTGATTCATTGTCTCCTCTTTTCTTAAAAGAAAGACCTCAGTAGTTAGTTATTTCACCTAAGTTTTTGTTTTTACCCTGCTTGCTCCAGGAGGAGTTTAAAGCAGCATTTATAAATATATAAAGCAAAGTCAAATAAAATTTAAAAAGGGGAAAAAGCAAAATTGGTTGAAGGGAAAATAAAGTGAGGCCCCATGGGGATGGAGATTAGGAAGAAGGAGTCATGCTATGAAGTTTTGTTTGTCATCTTGAGGTGATTAAAAAACTTGGTGTGGACAAAGCGTCTTTAACCCTTGTGCAAAACAGTCACAAAGCCGGTGTTTAATCATTACAGCTGCCCAGGGTATCTGACTTCTTCCCTGGCCACAGGACTGTCTGTTTAGAAAGAGGCATTGTCCTGCAGGGTTAATGACTAACCGGAATTCAGGTCCTGCTCTGGGAGCCTCTGCTGACTGGTGCAGCTGGAGGGTCAGAGAACTAGCAGCCAGGTGCCTGCCCCTGAGCAGCACAGAATTCTGAGTTCTATGCTTTATGCTGGAGTTAGATGAACAATTAAGAGATTCTGTTAATCTTCCCAATGACAAGGACACACACAGTTGTAAGTATTTTTATAAGCAGGGTTGTAATATTAGTTTGAATACCTAAAAAAACATAAATAGCCTTTTAAGAAGTGGTTGTGCTCGACAGTTCTTTTTTTTTGTCGCCCGTTAGTTAAGTTTCTTCTGGTCTTTGAGTGAGCTGAACAACCTGAGCTCCATCTGAAGCGAGATCCATCCATTCAGAGCACGGTCTTTGGTTTTAAGACAAAACATTTGTATTGTTTTAGAGAAATTCCTTCCAGGGCAATTCTTTCTTCTGATGACTCATTTTCTATTGGAAATTTCTCTTTTTGGAAGTGAGGAGAAACCCACAGATGTCCGCACCACGTGTAAACTTGTAGAGAGACGTGTGCCTTTATAGCATACTGTTTATACATGTATGTGTATGTTACTTTCTGAATGTTGTTGTCTGAGCTTTATCAGTGGTTTTGTGTTCTTTTATAATCCGAAGACTAGCATTAGGAAAACATTTGCCTATTCAGTTCTGTATGGTTGTAGCCTGTTCAGGAGATGGCTGTTGCATTTTTAGTTTCTCTGTAAAGCAAGCTGAAAGACAATGTGGCAATTCTCATTGCACTTCAGGTTGCCACTGGCCAGGCCTGTTGCAACAGCTGATGGGCCCCTCTGAGTTTCAGGAGCTATTTCTGGTAGATGAGCTGAGATCAAGGCTCTCCCAGTTCAGGCCATAAAAGGCCTGTCGCATGTGGAATTGCTCCACTGCTTCTGACAGCGTCCTCAGAGGCTGAAGTGTCCTCAGGTTTTACTTGGATTTACCCAGGAATGGATGGCCACACCAAGGCCAGACTGCGGAAGTTCAGCGTCAAGGACACCAGGGGACCGACAGCTTCAAAAAGAAGACACTTGTTGATAATATTTTGGCGATCTTTTTTCAGAGAAACTTTTGGGATGTAGCCTTCACCTGTTTTATTGCATTTGGCACCCAAACGCCATTTGGAAAGCACCGTTCTAAATTTATCCTCTTCTGAATCATCATTTCTGATAGATGCAGTTGCCTTGTTTGCGTTGTGGTATTTGATTTTGTACAGTGTTCCTTGGGCTAACTTTTGATATTTTGCTTTTTGTTTAGAATTTGAAAGTAGTATTCTTTGAAAGGAGACGCACAGAGAATACTTGAGGACAACCAAAGCCGAATTAGAGGATATAACGTGTTTTTTTTTTTAATTAGAAAAATAAGGAATTACAGTGTGGTTTTTCTCCCCCCTTTAACTTAGAGGAACAAGGAGTGTACAGAAATTTGAAGTAAGTGAAAACCCTTCCTTTAAATCTAAATGCAGTTTTGTTTTTTTTTTAAGTATCATTTGTCTGAGCATGCTTCCGAAGGATTTGTAGATGTCAAACACTGGAATGTTCCCGCCAGTATGTGCTAGTTGTTGCATACTTCTGTAGGTACCCGTGGGCATGTTTTTTGGTTTCAGAATAATTGGATTTTTTTTTTTAATTAAAAGCAAAATAACTTACTTTATGGTTACAGAAAGGTTGATACTAACAATTCAGCCTACAGTCTAGAAGGCACTCCTGTCTAAACGTTAAGCACTTGAAGCCTTGGAATTAATAGCATATTCACAATACAGAGTACTTCAATCATTGTATCACATGTATGGAGGTGGAGTTCAGAAGGTCAAGTTTTATTTCTTTCCTATTATTAATCCATGTGGAAATATTAGGTTGGCCAAAAAGTTCGGGTTTTTCCGTAACATCTTATGGAAAAACCCAAATGAACTTTGTGGCCAACCCAATATAAATCATCAGTGTTCCCTTTGTATGGTCTTTGTTTTGAGGGTTCTTTACCTTGGTACTCTGATTCTTTAAGTTTAATTTAGAGAACCTCCGATGTTTCAGGATTTATTTATATATTAAAAAAAAATTCTCACTCTAGTTTCTCGCTTTGGGGCTGTATTTCATTTTTTTTGTTCTCCAAGAAAATAATGCCATATCATTCTTGTAAAGCTCTAGAGACAACTGTGGTCTGTTTGTAATTTAGCTTGGTGATTTGCTTATGCTGAAAAAAAGGGTGGTTCCTTTTTTTGTTTTTATTTCTTTATTTTAAAGATGGTTTCTTTGTACTGTATCAGATGGACCAGTAGGGGCAGTGATTATTTTTATCAGGTAGAAAAACAGAATATTTATAGAGATGAGCCTCATCAGTGAATACTGCCATGGTTCTCAATCAGACTGAGTGCCGCAACCCTGGGGGCTTTTGGAAATGCTTGGGGGTGATTCTGGTTTTCATAATAACTGGCTGGTGTTTGAGGGGATGTGGCTACAACTGTAAATGCCCTGTAATGGGGGACAGTCCCATGTGGTAAGGTAAAGCATGGCCCTGGCCAAAATGCTGGTGGTATCCCTGCTGAGAAAAACTGCAGGGTGTCAGTGATCCTCCCGATCCCAGGGCGAAGCAACATAAACCAGGCATATGGCGGCTGCCTCTTTTCATCAGCCCAGAAGAGCTCTTGGGAAGCCAAGTAGTGGGTGTCCTGCCAGGAGTAATCATCCTATCTGTCCTCTGAGACGGTGACACAGGTGGGCACAGAGAGGCGGTTTGCTCATCTTGTTTCCTCCTGGACGGTTCTCGTCATCCGCCAAGGAAATGCTAACTCTGAAGTCACAAGGATACTTACTATTCAAAATAGCATTCAGTCAAAGCGCCCAGATTACGTCTCCTGTACTCAGTGCACACAGATAGCTCTGCTGGTACTTTTAGGACATCTTGTTTCCTGGTAACCACTCTAAGATTTTTGAATTTCCATTCGGAATGAAAATCTTTGTCAATACCTAAGGTCGTTTACAACTTTACAGTTCAGAAACTATATCCAAAGAAGAGGGCTGTTGGCTAAGAGAGCAGCAGTGTTCAGGGTCAGAGGCTGCATGGAAAGCTGCAGGAGCGACCACCGCAGGCAACTCTTTGCTGCCAGGAGTATTAATACACTAGTCTGGGGGCTGCCCTGTGACCAGGCGAATTCCCCGATCTGGAACTTTCCTGCAGCTTTTAACTCTGAGCCAGAAGCTGCATGGTCACTCTCCATAGGTAACCAAGACAGCTGAGTCAGTCTCTGAAAGGATGCTTCTGCCCGCACACCTCCTGAGCCTCCCTGCGCCTTCCTCTTACCTGGATGATGGCGTCACCCTTTTGTCCCATGTTCTCCACTGTCCTATCTATCCTCAGAATGACCTTACTAAAGCAAGAGGAGTGAGTGAGTGAGTGAAAGTCGCTCAGTCACGTCCGATTCTTTTCGACCCCATGGACTGTAGCTTGCCAGGCTCCTGTGTCCATGGAATTTTCCAGGCCAGATTACTGGAGTGGGTTCTCTTCTCCAGGGGATCTTCCCAACCCAGGGATCGAACTCCGGTCTCCCGTGTTGCAGGCAGATTCTTTACCATCTGAGCCACGAGGGAAGCCAAACCAAGAGGAAAGCAAAAACCAAACTTTGCATAGTTTCCCACTGATTAAAGGCCAAAGCCCAGCTCCTCAGCCTCCCCTTCAGGGTCTTTCATGCCACTCTTTTTGCTGGGACCCCTCCCTGAAATATTCTGCCTTCCCCTGCTTGCCAGGGAAGTGATCTCAAAGGAGATTTTCCCAGAAGCCGCCTCTGACCTTCTGCCTCTGGGTTCTGGGGCCTTGACTTAAGCCTGTGCTTTATCCCATGGGGCCCTGACACCGTGTCCTGGGGCCCCCTTCCTCTGTAGGGGGTGTTCAACGAGGCACCTGGGTCCTAGCACCCACTGCACGGCTGGTCTGCAGATGTGAGCTGCTTGAATGCCTTGAAATGATCTGTGGATTCTTCATATCAGAATTTAGCTGCACAAAATACTCTTGACGCTGTTATTATTCACGACAGAAGTGGGTGTTCTATGTACTAAATTCTGTTTTTTTTTTCCCCCCATATCTAATAATGCAAGCAGAAAGACTTGTCCTCCTATTACAAGCCTGCTGGGGTTTCTGTATGTGCTCTTTTGCCAACACAGGAAATTAAGGTGCGTGCAATGAAATCAGCCACTTCATTATTGGAGTTTTGCCGAAAATGAAGAAACTCATCTCGTGGTGTGATTTGATTTAGGTGCTTTTCCTGAGCATTAATCTTCATCCCTAGGGTGAAACATCTCAGGGTGGTTTGCACTGCTGGCCTCCAAAGGAGGGGTACAGCAGCTGGATGTGGGTTCAAAAGGATCTCTGTCCCACTTTCTCATGGCCATGTACTGATGCAGGAGGTTTTGAAAGAGGGGTGTATTTCACCTCATTACTTGCTTACTCTCTTCTGAAAGTTGATCCTTTAATCCCAAGCAAGTTCATAACCCATTTCTAACTGGCTTTTGTGTACACAGAGTCAAAAAAAGCGCTTTCCTGTTTGCTGTGGGTCATTGACTGGCCCGTGTCCCAGCCCTGGGTTCATGTCAGCACGTGTATGTTGAGGGTTTCATCTCAATATTGCACACCTGGATACAGATCACCCAACTGAATGTGTGTTCCCCATCTTTAGTGAACTCATTCCCTACAGGAACTCAGACGCAGACAGAACAGAGCTGTTATCCAAGGCGGCTGGAAGGGACGAACAAAAATAATATCATTACTGTTTGCCAGCCTTACGCCCATGCTTTTCCTTATGTGACCTCGCTTAAGTTTTCCCAGGGCCCCTGAGACATAATACTATCATTATCTCCATTCTACAGAGGAGGATAACTGAGGTTTAGGGCCTAAGGGCACGTATTGCAGGGTCAAGGTAGAACTGGATTGGAACCCAAATCTATCTCACGTCAGTGCCTATCGTCATAAGCACCACTTAAAGTCAGTACATCTCAAACTTGACTGAGCATCACCTGTACTCTTGTTAACGTGCAGGCTGTGATTGGGTAGGTCTAGGTGGGGGAGAGCGGAGAAGGCAATGGCACCCCACTCCTACTCTTGCCTGGAAAATCCCATGGACAGAGGAGCCTGTTGGGCTACAAGGGGGTCGCTAGGAGTCAGACATGACTGAGCAACTTCACTTTCACTTTTCACTTTCATGAATTGGAGAAGGAAATGGCAACCCACTCCAGTGTTCTTGCCTGGAGAATCCCAGGGACGAGGGAGCCTGGTGGGCTGCCGTCTATGGGTCGCATAGAGTCGGACACGACTGAAGCGACTTAGCAGCAGCAGCAGGTGGGGGAGAGAGTCAGCAAGCCAGCGCCCAGGTGATGCTCACACCTCTGGTCTGAGGACCGACTTTGAGTAGCATGGTTGTAAACGCCTCTCAAGATGGAAGCAACCAGCTCAGGGGATTTGAAGGAGCCATGGAAAAAGTGATTCAGTTCCTTGTGCCTTTCACACCCTCCCTTCCATGCTTTGCCTGTGTTGTTGCCACTATTTCTCTTATTTCCAATGTCTGTCTGCCTTTCTCCTGGCCCCTCCTCCAGTCCTGCATCCTAAATAAAGCTCATCCTGATCTCAAGCTCTCCCTCTCTGGCCCACCACGCATCCCTCCACACCCTCCCAGGAGCTCCTTCTCCCTCCCAGACCTGCTCCATCTCCCGGGTTCTCTGACCTTGCTGAGCTTTGCCTCTGAGCATCTCTGTGTCAGGATGCCACCTTGGATGTAGTAAGGTTGTGAAACTCTGACCCCTGCACTGGGCATCCCTGGATGGCTGTGTGCTTGGGCCATCTTCTTGCCTTTGTTTTCTGAATCCTTTGCACAGCTCATCTTCTGAGGGTCCACATTAAGATAAAAATTCTTGTGCTGCTGGTTATACATTGAATTAATTGTACAACCTGTCCATTTCAGATGGAATATATTCATTTGGATTTCAGAGCTTATTGACTTGCTTCATTAGAGTTTATGTCCTATATCACCTTTATTGTTAGAATTATGCATAAGAAAGAAAAATTACTTTCTCAAAGGGCTTTTATAAATAATGTACCTATAATTTGGAACTGTTTTTTTTCTCATTTATTTTTTATTGAAGTAGCATTGGTTTATAATATTTTATGTTTCATGTATACATTATTTTTCAGCTTCTGTGTACCCTACAGCATGCTGACCACCAAAAATTTTGTTTTCATCCTTCACCATACCTATTTAATCCTGCCCGCTCCTCCCCATCTGGTAACCACTAATCCGTTCTTTGTATCTATGTAACTATGTGTTTGTTTTTGTTTGGTTCGTTCATTTAGTTAGTTTTTTTATTCTCCACATATGAATGAAATCATATGGTATTTTTCTCCATCAGACTTATTTCACTAAGTGTAATACCCTCAAGGACAATCTGTGTCATCACATATGGCAAGATTTCATCCTTTTTTATGGCTGAGTAGTAGTCTAGTATGTGTTTGCATATTGGATTTTTTTCCCCTTCATTCACTGATGGGCATTTATGTTGCTTCCATATCTTGGCTACCATGAATAATGCCAGGATGAACAGAAGGGTACATATTTCTTTTCTAATTAGTGTTTTCATATTTTTTAGATAAATACCCAGAAGTGTGATACCTGGATCATTTGGTAAATCTTCTTACTTTTTGAGGAATCTCTATACTGCTTTGCATAGTGGTTGCACAAGTTGACATTCCCATCCAGTGCATGAGGTGTTTTGGTTAATGAGAGGTCTCTCGTTTCTTTCCAAACTCTCAATAATGTTCTGAGTATGGAAAGTAGACAGAAATCTTAGGTTCAGATATATATGGTCACTAAACAGAAAAATAGTATGGATATTTTTATATTTTTAAGACTTTAAATATTTCAGGGCGTGGTCTTTTCACAATTCTGAAAATTCTGTATCTAATTTTACTACATTTAACCAAAATTTTAAAATAGACACACACTGTATTTGCACACATGTTACACACTCAACAATGAACAAGCCACTCCAGCCAAAACTCAAACAGGAAAGCAATTGATTTTCAGTAGTAGCTTAAAATATGTTGAATTAAGAAATCACTTATAAGAGAAAAAATAACTTCTGAAAGTTTTAGTCCTGTTTCTGTGTACAGATTTTCTTAGAGAGTTTCTTAAATTGCAGGTGACATTTCAGCTTACCATGTGCTAGGATGGTCACCAGATTTCAGCCATATTCATTTACTTCTGCAGTTCCTCTAATTCTTTAACAGTATGACAAAACCAAAAGACAGATGACATTCAGGTGTCTATCATTTGTTGACAGTATTGTGTTGGATACCTAACACAGCTCATGACTGTATAGATTTGAACCAGATTAGGGCTTCCATCTATGGGGTTGCACAGAGTCGGACACGACTGAAGTGACTGAGCAGCAGCAGGGATTCCCTGGTGGCTTAGAATTTAAAGAATCTGCCTGTAGTACAGGAGACCTGGGTTCAATCTCTGGGTTGGGAAGGTCCCCTGGAGGAGGGCATGTCAACCCACTCCAGTGTTCTTGCCTGGATAATTCCCATGGACAGAGTAGCCTGGCGGGCTACAGTCTATGGGGTCACAAAGATTCGGACATAACAGTGACTAGGCACAGCACACAGAAGGAGAAAAAAATGGGGCAAGCCACTAAAAGGTAGACAGCTCTGCAAATTATGCTCATGGTCTTAATTTCCACCAGATGTTCATTTCAAGCACACACACACAATCGTTTGGCTTTACGATTTCATACATTTTTGATCGAACACGTTGAATATTTTACAGTTTCATGACTGGATGATTGTTGCCGTGATGTGGGGGACCAGGGTGAGCAAGCCTCCTGTAAAGCTTGTTCCCCAGCACAGGAGCCTCCCAGGGAGATGGAATTTATTTATTTGGATTGGTATCTGTTCTTCCCTCCCGAGACTTCAGAGAGCTTGCAGGCAGCTCACAGTTCTTAAATATTTAAATATTCCAAAGTGAGCTGCAGGATGAAGGTGCAAGGATGGGGAATAAAAGTGGTGGTGGGAATATTGTGAAATCTATGATAGCAAACAAGCTGCTTGCTCTCCCCACCCTCGGACTCCCTCCCAGAGCTCTCAGGAAGCATTTTCCCTGCTCTGAGTGGAGAAGGAAAATCTCACGTGAAGGTGTGTGAACCTGAAGAGTGCTAGGGGCAATGGCAGAATTAGGTAGGGGCAGCCCTGATGTTGATTAATAACCAGCTGTGTGACCTTGGGTACGTTCTTAACCTCGCTGGGCTTCATTTATTCAAATGAACACCAGATTGGAGGATTTCTAAACCCCTTTTAATTATTTGCATTCTATACAGTGGAGGTGATGGAATTCCAGTTGAGCTGTTTCAAATCCTGAAAGATGATGCTGTGAAAGTGTTGCACTCAATATGCCAGCAAATTTGGAAAACTCAGCAGTGGCCACAGGACTAGAAAAGGTCAGTTTTCATTCCAATCCCAAAGAAAGGCAATGCCAAAGAATGCTCAAACTACTGCACAATTGCACTCATCTCACATGCTAGTAAAGTAATGCTTAAAAATCTCCAAGCCAGGCTTCAGCAATATATGAACCGTGAAATTCCAGATGTTCAAGCTGGTTTTAGAAAAGGCAGAGGAACCAGAGATCAAATTGCCAACATCTGCTGGATCATGGAAAAAGCAAGAGAGTTCCAGAAAAACATCTATGTTTGCTTTATTGACTATGCCAAAGCCTTTGACTGTGTGGATCACAATAAACTGTGGAGAATTCTTCAAGAGATGGGAATACCAGACCACCTGACCTGCCTCTTGGGAAATCTGTATGAAGGTCAGGAAGCAACAGTTAGAACTGGACATGGAACAACAGACTGGTTCCAAATAGGAAAAGGAGTACGTCAAGGCTGTATATTGTCACCCTGCTTATTTAACTTCTATGCAGAGTACATCATGAGAAACGCTGGGCTAGAGGAAGCACAAGCTGGAATCAAGATTGCGGGGAGAAATATCAATAACCTCAGATATGCAGATGACACCACCCTTATGGCAGAAAGTGAAGAGGAACTAAGAAGCCTCTTGATGAAAGTGAAAGAGGAAAGTGAGAAACTTGGCTTAAAGCTCAACATTCAGAAAACTAAGATCATGGTATCCAGTCCCATCACTTCATGGCAGATAGATGGGGAAGCAGTGGAAACAGTGTCAGACTTTATTTTTTTGGGCTCCAAAACCACTGCAGATGGTGACTGCAGCCATGAAATTAAAAGACGCTTACTCCTTGGAAGAAAAGTTATGACCAACCTAGACAGCATATTAAAAAGCAGAGACATTACTTTGCCAACAAAGGTCCGTCTAGTCAAGGCTATGGTTTTTCCAGTAGTCATGTATGGATGTGAGAGTTGGACTATAAAGAAAGCTGAGTGCTGAAGAACTGATGTTTTTGAACTGTGGTGTTAGAGAAGACTCTTGAGAGTCCCTTGGACTGCAAGGAGATCCAACCAGTCCATTCTGAAGATCAGCCCTGGGTGTTCATTGGAAGGACTGATGTTGACGCTGAAACTCCAGTACTTTGGCCACCTGATGCAAAGAGCTGACTCTTTTGAAAAGACCCTGATGCTGGGAAAGATTGAGGGCAGGAGGAGAAGGGGACAACAGAGGATGAGATGGTTGGATGGCATCACCGACTCAATGGACATGGGTT
The DNA here is from genome assembly GCF_023091745.1 of Budorcas taxicolor. Lineage (NCBI taxonomy): Eukaryota > Metazoa > Chordata > Mammalia > Artiodactyla > Bovidae > Budorcas > Budorcas taxicolor. The sequence continues at coordinate 34,462,438 of NC_068922.1, read as the reverse complement.
TGGGTGGACTCCGGGAGTTGGTGGTGGACAAGGAGGCCTGGCATGGTGTGGTTCACGGGGTCACAAAGAGTCAGACACAACTGAGCAACTGAACCCTAAGATTTCAGAGCTTGAAAATATGCCAGCCTTCCCTGGAAAGGAAACCCTGAGTCTAGAAGGTGGTGGTCCAAGATTTGGAAGAGCAGGAGAGGGGAATGGACTCTAATGGACTGTCAAAATTGTCGTACTCAAGTTCCCTGAAGCTTTTCATCTTCAACCCTACGTGTGTCCTTATATATTTAAAAGATAGAATTTAAAACACTTCATTCCTAGCCCAAAGGGGATGCTTTTTAGGTTTATTATCTTTCTACTGTTTGCATTTTCTGCAATTCTCTCTTCCCCTAGGATTTATACTGTTAAAAAGTTCATAAGCTTTTTAGAAACTCTTGTTCTGTTTAGGCAAGTATGGCTCCTCTTTCTCTCTCTATTAAAAAAAAGTTATTTATTTATTTGGCTGCATCAAGTAAGTCTTAGTTGCAGCTCACAGGATCTGTAGTGCATCATGCAGGGTCTTTCCTTGCCGCTCATGGGGTCTCTAGTTGTGGCAAGCAGGCTCAGTTGCTCTGAGGCATGTGGGATCTTAGTTCCTCGACCAGGGATTGAACCCTCATACTCTGCAATGGCAAGGTGGATTCTTAACTGCTGGACCTCCAAGGAAGTCCTCCTCTCTACTTTTTTTTAACTTGTTTTCTCTCCAGTGTCCTAAGGAACTATCTATAAAATGTTGATTCATTGCCGAGGCAAAGGTATACACTGATATCATTCAACCAGGATGTTCTAGAAATAAGTCATTGAATCAGCTTTACTTTTTACTTTCAGACTTCGTGTCTCTTGAATCTTTTTAGTAAATTTAGAAAAAAATTAGAAGTCATTTTACTTGAAGACTTTGAAGTGAGTTTAGATAGAGCTTGGGCATCACAGATGAACTGTTGTGTAAGAATTTTAGTGTCTGACAGTAGAAACTTTGGAAACTAATCTCACTTTCTGTGCATTTTCCTTGCTAAGATTCTTTATCTGGTCACCTCTACCATCAGGCAAAGCTGACTGTGTTACAAAGTAGTGCATAAGCTGCCTTTATGTCCACATTGTATGTGAGCACTGTTTTTACACTACATTTTGCAAATTGTAAAGCACATTCTTATTTCATAGGGTTGTAAGAATTTCAACATTTGTGCTTCACAAGGTAATTATATCAGTAAAAGTAAATTATCGCATAGGGCTTCCCAGGTGGCAGTAGTAAAGAATCCGCCTGCCAGTGCAGGAGGAACAAGAGATGTGGGTTCGATCCCTGGGTCAGGAAGATCCCTTGGAGAAGGAAATGCCAACCAGCTCCAGTATTCTTGCCCGGAAAATTCCATGGACAGAGAAGCCTGGTGGGCTATAGTCCACGGGGTCACATAGAGTAGGATGCAACTGAGCACACGCATGCACAGAAATTATAGCATATTCAGTAGCTCCAGATAGAAGTGATAATCAGATGGTAAATGGATGCTCCAAGACCGGAGGAGGACAGATCACCTTGGTATTTGAACCAAGAGAGTTTTCAGAGCTCTTCCTTATGCAGCACGTCTCTGTGGCTGATGTGAAACTGATGATGATTTTTATCGTTTATGAGTTTAAAGTAAAAGAAAAAATGAGACTGACAGGTAGATAACTTAGGACAGGGTGAAGTCAAAATTGTCATTACAGGCATGTTGTGTTTCTGATGATGATCATGGTTTTCTTGTGCAGATGTTTTTGAACAGGTGCATTAGCAGGCTTTAGGAGGTTAGACTATCTCCCCAAAAGTATAGGAAAAATGTTTATTTTTTTTTGAAAGTTCATTTCATAGAGGAGATGAGTCATTGTTTGCAGCATTTTTCTTAGAGGGACTGGATTCCTAAAAAGTGAAGAACAAATGCAGACTTTAGAGACACTAAAGTCTTGTTCTGATTATTTCCATAAAAATGAAGCTCTCAGAAGTGACCCACCTCCAGCCCCTGAAACAAGGTGAGGGCAGCCGGTAAGTCTGGGTCATCCCAGTCCAGGAGAACTTTCTGTGTTGATACAAATGTTCTCCATTGGGAGTTGTTTTATAGGGTAGCTGCTAAGCATAGATGTCTGTTGGGCCCTTAAAGAATATGGCATGTGCAACTGAGGAACTGAACTTCTGACCTGAATTATTTTGACTAGTTTAGATGGCAACATCCCTATGTGTTGGACAGCACAGGTCTGGGAAGTGGATCTGTGCTTTGTGCATGTGCTAAGACAGTTTGGAGAATCTCAGGGCATCTTTGTGATGCAAAAGAAACTGAAGCCTCTATCTCAGAGGAGACTTTTCTGTGGATTCCCCATCCCTCCCACCACTGCACAAATCCACTCTCCTGGTACAAGCATACGCATACCCACACACAGGGTATGGTGTTACAGGTTCTTTGTGGCCCTGAAAACATCAAATGTTCATTTGCACATTTTGAATTATGTATCCAAAGAGATGCGCTCTGCAGTCTCACCATCACTAGCGTCATTAACATTGAACCTTCAGGCTAACACCTTAAGCATCACTTGCTTCATGCCTGATGTAGATGGAATCACTATGAATCCAGCACCAAAGTGATCTTGGGGATGGAGGGCTATAATCTAATACCATGCCAGCATGTTCTCTGGATGCTTCTGGCTCTTTCCTCAGTCTGCGTTTTGGCTTGAGGTCATGGAGTTTTGTGAGAAATTACTGTCACAGGGGTTTGGGGTTTGTTTTTGCCTTTAACTTTTTTATAAACCAAAGCTGTCCTTTGGGAGCCGGGGCCATGCTGTGTGTGATGGGGAACTCTTCTGTGATGAGAGCTCGTGTGAGATCTTGAACTTACCCTGTGGACCACGCCAGCCACTTGGCATTCATTCCAGTCTCTTTGGGGTACCAACCTGGCTACTGATGGTACTGTGTATTTTCTCCCAAATGCCTACATCCTGTGAACCTCTGACACTTGAGAACGTGGATAGGAAGGCAAGAACAGAGGCTACCCTGTGAACCCGCCCGTCACCCAGCCTCCCACCTAAAACCCAGGTGTCGACCTGTTACATCTCTAGGGTTCTTTGTGCGCTCTAACCGGTGGTAGGTGGGTGTGTGTATAGCAAATGAGGATGGGAACTCTTAAAAAGCATAGGCAGGAAATTGAGGACCAAAGGATGTGTTAGGATGGAGAAGGACCAGCCACATCCAAGGTTGTGGCCCTCACCCCTGCCCATGAGCCCACAGCCCAAGGAGCTGGTGTGATGGCCTTTGGATGCCTGATGAACCCTTGCCTCTGCACCCCGTGCTCCAACCACAGTGGCAGCCCCTGTCCCAGGCACCAACCGCCTCCCCATTCTGCCTTTTGGATCCTCTTCTCGATCTGGAATGCCTCCCCACCAGCCCACCCAGCTCTCCAGCCCAGAGTGCTGGCCACCTTACCTGAGAAGCTCTGCTCAGGATGAGATGAGCCTCCTCTCACTCTACCCCCAGCCACTGGCTCATCTGAACAGCTCAGAGCAAATGCCAGTGTCCTTGGGTATAGACTAACCCAGGGGGGTCGGATAAATCTGCACTGCATTTCTTTGCAATGAAAATCCAAACAGACTGGAGTGATTTTTTTTCCCTTTACAAGGGCAACAAGTCGTACTACCAGTTTCGTAGAAGAATGTAGTCATCATTATTAAATATCCGGACTGAAGAGGTCGGGGTGGTTCCCACTGCCCCTGTTCAACCCTTGCGTCCAGTGTGGGTGAATGCATGGATTTAATTGGATCGGGTGACTATATATCAGAAACAGTTCAGCTGAGCTGTTGTGCTGATTGGATGTTTTTAAAATAACCAACTCGGGTGACCACCCAAGTCACCACCTGGCCTTCTTTGGTTTGTCCAAGAAGTGGGTAAGCATTTAGGGACAATATAAGGAGAGTCAGCCTCCTCCTGGGCCTACTCTTTCCTGCTCCCTCTTTCCTTCCCTTCCCTTCTTCCCTGCCTCCTTCCTTCCTTTTTCTTTCTTTTTCTCCTTCCTTCCCCCCTCCCTTCTTTCCCTCCTTTCTTTTCCTTTCTTTCTCTTTCCTTTTCATCTTCTTTCTATTTTATTTCTACTTTTCCATATTTCTTTTTCTCTTGCTGCCTTTTCTTCATTTTCAGCTTAGCAATCAAGATAGAGCAACCCAGCCATGGATACCTGTAAGTTTTCCTGATTTGAATGAATGCCTTGATCATTTTTAGAACCTGTATATGACATCTGTTCACATAGACATAAACTCTCCCTTTTCACAGCTTTTATGGTTTTTGTAACACTGCTACTATGGTCTTTTAAAATTTATTATATTCTGAAACATGGAATCTGATGGTTAGGCATCGTGGTATTATTCTGTGGACAGAGATTTCTCGTTAGAGTGAACTGGTGAACTTCCCTTTCCTGTTTTCTGTGTTTACAGATGTATGTGTCTGTGTGGATGTGTATGAATAAAGCCAAACAATAGCTACTTACATTTTTGAGAGTGTAGTTTGCCACTGATAAGAAGGAAGCAGGTAGTCCATGACATTTCTAGTTTAATTTTAGTAGTGCAAAAATTAAAATCAAACCTCAGCTCCTGCTTTGGTGTCTGTTAACTCAAATTTAAAATTAGAAATGTGGTAATTATTTGGCCGTTCCGACTTTCTAAGGGAAACCTTATCATATTGTATGTGTGCGTGTGCTGGCCTTTAAAAATAGACATTACTATGAGAGATGGACCTCACTGTCTATACCGCTGTCTAACTGCCAGCTGATGCCTGTGAGTCGGTGGGGTTTGGAATCAGTGGCGAGCTGGTGAGTCGTCCAAGGAGCCTTAAATACCACCTTTGGCTCCATTCACTTCATCTTTAGTCAAAGCTCTTTTGTTTTAAAAGCTAACTGCCTAAGA